>NW_026521752.1:0-420000 GCF_021234435.1 Artibeus jamaicensis
CACCCTGTGCTCCCACCTCCCTCCCACTTCCACCCCCCTTAGTTCTCCTACCTGTGTCCTTCATATTTTTTCCTCCAAATCCCTCCCCCTTTTTCCCCCTTAAATTCCCTTCCCTCTGGTCACTGTCCCCTTGTTCTCTATTTCAGTGTCTTTGTTTTTATTCTGCTTGCTTGTTCGTTTTGTTGTTTAGCTTCCTGTTAAAGGTGAGATCATATGGTATTTGTCTTTCAACACCTGGCCTATTTCACTCAGCATAATGCTTTCCAGTTCCATCCATGTTGTTGCAAAAGGTAGTAGCTCCTTCTTTCTCTGCTGCATAGAATTCCATTGTGTATATGTACCACAATTTTTGATCCATTCATTTACTGATGGGCACCTAGGTTGCTTCCAACTCTTGGCTATTATAAATTGTGCTGCTATGAACATTGTTGTACATAGGTTTTTTGAAATTGATGTTTTAGGATTCTTAGAATATAATCCTAGCAGTGGAATTGCTGGGTCAAACGGCAGGTCAATTTTTATTTTTCTGAGAAAATTTCATATTGTTTTCCATAATGATTGTACCAGTCTGCAATCCTACCAACAGTGAACTAAGGATCCCTTTTCCCCATAACCTCTCCAACATTTGTTGTTGGTTGCTTTGTTTATGATAACCATCCTGACTGGTGTAAAGTGGTATCTCACTGTGGTTTTAATTTGCATCTCTCTGATAGCTAACGATATTGAGCATCTCTTCATGTATCTCTGGATATTCTGTATGTCCTCCTTAGAGAGGTGTCTGTTCAAGTCCTTTGCCCAGTTTTTAATTGGGTTAGATGTCTTAGAGTGGAGTCGTGTAAGTTCTTTATATTTTAGAGGTTAAACCTTTGTCTGAGGTATCATTGGCAAATATGTTTTCCCATACAGTTGGTTGTCTTTTTAATTTAATACTGTTTTCTTTAGCCACGCAGAAGCTTTTTATTTTGATGAGACCCCATTTGTTTATTCTTTCCTTTATATTCCTTGCTCTAGGGGACGTATTAGTAAAAATGTTGCTGCGTGAAATATCTGAGATTTTCTTGCCAACGTTCTCCTCTAGGACTTTAATGGTGCCACTGCTTATATTTAAGTCTTTTATCCACCTTGAATTTATTTTGGTGTATGGTGTAAGTCTGTGCTCAAGTTTCATTTTTTTGCACATAGCTGTCCAGTTCTCCCAACACCATTTGTTGAAGAGACTATCTTTACTCCATTTTATATTACTGCCCCCTTTGTCGAATATTAATTGACTGTAGAGAGTTGGGTTTATTTCTGGGCTCTCTGTTCTCTTCCATTGGTCTATGTGCCTGTTTTTATGCCACTACCAACCTGTCTTGATTACAGTGGCCTTGTAATACAGTTTGATATCAGGTATTGTGATCCCTCCTACTTTGTTCTTCTTTCTCAAAAGTGCAGCTGCTATTCAGGGTCGTTTATGGTTTCATATAAAATTTTGAAGTATTTGTTCTATGTCTGTGAAATATGCTATTGGTACTTTAATAGGTATTGCATTGAATCTGTATATTGCTTTGGGTAGTATGGACATTTTGATGATGTTAATTCTTCCAATCCAGGAACAAGGTATATGTTTCCATTTGTTTGTGTCTTCCCTGATTTCTTTCTAAAGTGCTGTGTAGTTTTCTGCATACAGGACTTTTACCTCCTTGATTAGGTTTATTTCCAGATATTTTATTTTTGTTTTTGCTATATCGAATGGGATTTTTTTCTTTATTTCTGCTTCTGCTGATTCATTGTTGGTATACAAAAATGCCTTTGATTTCTGGATATTGACTTTGTAACCAGCTATTTTGCCAAATCCATTAATTAGTTTTAGCAGTTTTTTGGTAGAGTCTATAGGATTTTCCATGTACACTATCATGTCATCTGCAAACAGTGACAGTTTTGTTTCCTCCTTTCCTATTTGGATGCCTTTTATTTCCTTTTCTTGCCTAATCACTGTGGCCAAAACTTCCAAAACTATATTGAATAGAAGTGGTGAAAGTGGACATCCTTGTCTTGTTCCTGATTTTAGTGGAAAAGCTTTTAGTTTTTGCCCATTGAGTATGATGCTGGTTGTAGGTCTCTCATATATGGCCTTTATTATCTTGAGGAATGCTCCCTCTATTTCCACTTTGCTGAGTGTTTTTATCATAAATGGGTGTTGTACCTTATCAAAAGCTTTTTCCATGTGTATTGATATGATCATGTGGTTTTTGTTTTTGCTTTTGTTTATGTGATGTATTACATTTACTGATTTGCAAATGTTGAACCATCCTTGCATCCCTGGAATGAATCCCACTTGGTCATGGTGTATGATCTTTTTGATATATTGTTGGATGCGATTTGCCAATATTTTGTTGAGGGTTTTAGCCTCTATGTTCATCAGCGATATTGGCCTGAAGTTCTCTTTCTTTGTTTTGTCTCTATCTGGTTTTGGAATTAGGATGATGCTGGCTTCATAAAAAGAATTTGGGAGTTTTCTATCCCTCCGGATTTTTTGGAATAGTCTGTGAAGAATAGGGGTTAGCTCTTCCTTAAATGCTTTGTAGAATTCTCCTGTGAAACCGTCTGGTCCAGGGCTTTTGTGTGATGGGAGTTTTTTGATTAGTGCTTTAATTTCTTTTGCTGTTACTGGTGTGTTCAGATTTTCTGTTTCTTTTTCATTAAGTTTTGGAAGGTTATATTTCTCTAAAAATGTGTCCATTTCCCCTAGGTTTTCAAATTTCTTGGCATACAGTTCTTCATAGTAATTTCTTACAATCCCTTCTATTTCTGTGGTATCAGTTGTAATCTCTCCTCTTTCATTTCTGATTGTGTTTATTTGAGTCTTCTCTCTTCTTTTCTTGATGAGCCTACTTAAAGGCTTGTCTATTTTGTTTATCTTTTCAAAGAACCAACTCCTGGATTCATTGATCCTTAGGATTGTGCTTTTAGTCTCTATGTCATTTAGTTCTGCTCTACTCTTGGTTACTTCCTTTCTCTGCTTGCTCTGGGCTGTCTTTCTTGTTGTTCCTAGAGTTCTTGCAGGCGTAGGGTTAGGTTGTTTGTTTGAAATGTTTCTATCTTCTTTAGGTAGGCCTGTATTGCTATAAACTTCCCTCTCAGGACTGCCTTGGCTGTGTCCCATAAGTTTTGGGTTGTTGTGAGATCATTTTCATTTGTTTCCAGAAAGTTTTTTATTTCTTTCCTAATTTCATTCTTGACCCATTCATTGTTTAATAGCATACCATTCAGTCTCCATGATTTTGGGTGCTTTGGATTTTTTCCTTTGGGGTTGGTTTCCAATTTCAGTCCCTTGTGGTCAGAGAAAATGCTTGGTATGATTTCAATTTTTCTTGAATTTGTTGAGGCTCGTTTTGTGTCCTATCATGTGGTCTATCTTTGAAAATGTTCCATGTGCATTTGAAAAGAATGTGTATTTAGCTTCTTTGGGATGAATGGTTCTATATATATATCAGTTCAGTCCATTTCCTCTAGGGTGTTGTTTAATGCCACAATATCTTTGTTGATATTTTGTTTGGAAGATCTGTCCATTTTTGATAGTGGGGTGTTAAAATCCCCTACTATAATTGTGTTGCTGTCAATATCTTTCTCTTAGTCCTCTAAAATTTTCTTTATGTATTTTGGTGCTCCTATGTTTGGTACATATATATTTATGATGTTAATGTCTTCTTGATGGATTCTTCCCTTGAGTATTATGAAGTGACCTTCTGGGTCTCTCTTTATGGCCCTCTTTTTGAAGTCTATTTTGTCTGATATGAGAATTGCTACCCCAGCTTTTTTTTCTTGTCCGTTTGCTTGGTAAATTTGTTTCTAGCCTTTCACTTTTAGTCTGTGATGGTCTTTTATCCTGAGGTGGGTCTCTTGCAGGCAGCATATGTGAGGGTCATGCTTTCTTATCCATTCAGCTATTCCATGTCTTTTGATTAGAGCATTTAATCCATTTACGTTTAAGGTTATTATTGATAGGTACTTATTCATTGCCATTTTTGTACCTGTGTTCCTCTCTGTCTCTCACTTTTCCTTCCTTTCCTTAAAGTGGTCCTTTTATTAATTCTTGTAGGACTGGTTTGGCGGAGGCATATTCTTTTAGACTTTTTTTGTCTTGGAAGCTCTTTATTTGGCCTTCTATCTTGACTGAGAGCCTTGCTGGCTCTCAAAGTAGCCTTGGTTGTAGGCCTCTGGTTCTCATTACTTGGAATATTTCTTGCCATTCTCTTCTTGCTTGGAGTGTTTCCATTGAGAAGTCAGTAGCTAACCTTATTGGGGCTTCCTTGTATGTGATTTCTTTTTTCTCCCTTGCTGCCTTTAAGATTCTCTCTTTGTCTTGGAATTTTACCATTTTTATGATGATGTGTCTTGAAGTGGGCCTCCTTGGGTTCCTCTTGATCGGGCCTCTCTGTGATTCTTGGATTTGTGTGACTTTTCCTCTCATCAAATTAGGGAAATTTTCTCCAGTTACTCTTTCAAATATGTTTTCTATCCCTTGTTCTTCTTCTTTTTCTTCTGGTATTCCTATTATTCGTATATTATTACGTTTCATATTGTCTTGTATCTCCCTTAATCCCTCTTCATTCTTTCTGAGTTTCTTTTCATTTTCCTGCTCTTTCTGTGAGATGCTTTCTACTTTGTCCTGCAGCTCGCTAATCCTATCCTTTGTCTCATCTATCCTACTTTTGAAACTTTCTACTGTGTTTTTCAATTCAGAAATTGTATTCTTCATTTCCTCTTGTCCCTTGCTGGTAATTTCTATTTCCTTTTTCATGTTGATATAGTTTGCGGTGAGATTAGTGTAGCTCCCCTGTAGTTTCTGGTAGCTCATTGTGAGCTCTTTGAACGTTGTAATAACCAGTGCTTTGAATTCACTATCTGATCATTGATTAGCCTCTATTTCATCTAACATTCTTTCTGAAATTTCTGCTTTTTCTTTCATTTGGGGATTGTTTCTTTGTCTTCCCATTGTTTGTGAGACTTTTCTTGTTAGCCTCAGCTTCTAAAATTGATCTATTCTGACTCCCTGGGTTTTTGTTGTGAATCTCTGTGGTATAATACCTGTGAATTTCAGTGGTGCAGACTCCTTCAGGTATCTTGATGTTCTCCGTTTCCACCTACTCCTTTTATCGTGTATGTGTAATCAGTTGTAGGAGGAGGCAAAATGGTTTATGACAGCAGAAGAGTTTTTTATGATATTTACAGTCACAGCTGGTAGAGAGGAAATAGGCGATCTTTAGGCTATATATAATGTTACCTGTATTCTTCAGCCCCACTTGACACTTTTACAAGAGGATGGACAAAAGATAAGCCTCTTGTTAATGGGGGAAGGCTTGTTAGTTGGAACTCGAAAGCAGTGAGGTTTCAGACGGTCAGATTTGGAGGTAAGGTGAGTGTAAGGAACAGTAAATAGGTGTTGTATGTGAGCAAATAGAGTTAATCACTACACTGATAGAATTCAGGGACCTGTACAATGGGCTAAGATCCGTGAGATGGGTTGTGAAGTATTTACTGTTGTATAGATCAGCTATTATTTACACTAATATTAGAGCAGCCCTCATATAACAAACTCTATGTGATCTGTCTGAGTAGGGGGTATAGAGCTTTAGGTAGTGTGCTAACTAAAAACAAGTGTAGTGGAGTTTAGAGGATTAGCAAAGCACTGTGAAGGAAAGGACAGGGGGGAGCCTATCTAATTATACAATATACTACTCAAGACTGAGAAGCCTATACAGAAAGAGAAGGAATACAGAGATATTATTAAAAATATAAAAGAAGTGAGAATAATGAAAAAATATGCAACGCCTTGTGGCTTCTCTGCTATAGGAAGGTGAAATTTGTCTCTCTGTCTCTACTGTTGAGATGCCCCCACTTTGGGTCCCATTCTGGTCCTTTCACGGTTTCTAGTTGTTTGTGTCTCTTGTGGGTAAAAGGAAACGAAGCAACAAACAAACAATCAAACAAAAAGGCAGGAGAAGGGAGGCGAAAGCGATGAGTTTAAGAGGAAAGGAAGAAGGACTAAAACAGGGAAAAAGAAAGGAGAGGAATAAAGTATATAAAGATAAAGCAGTGATAAAATTAAAAATATATAGGATTACACAAAAAAGTTACTAAAAAAAGAGGGGAAAAACCCAAAAAACAAACAAACAAATAACAGAAACAATAACAACAACAGAGAAACCCTTCCCTTGTTGTTTTCAAACTGTCCAGACTGGTTTTTCTGGTTGCAGCAGGATCTCTCTGTGGGCTGGGGTGCCGCAGCAAGTGCGCGCACCAGCCAGGCTACCAGATTGTGGTGTGGGCGCCCGCACACTTGCCAAGCTGCTTGGGACCCATGGGTTCTGGTAGTGTCCTTCCCAGTTCTGTGGCGGGACTCAACCACTTCTGCGCCTGTGCACACCAGCCAGTTGAAACTGGCAGGGCACTTCCCAGTCCTGTGTGGGGGACTCAGAGGCTTCTGTGCCTGTGTGCACTCGCCAAGCTGTCTGGGATCCGATAAACCAGCAAGGTGCCTCCCAGCCCTGTGGTGGTGATCCCGAAGTCTCCACGCCTGCCCGTGCCCACCCACCGGACTGGCAGGGCCTTTCCCGGTCCTGTGGCGAGTCCCCAAATGCCTCCACTTTCCCCCTGGCTGGCTGCAAGGCCGGGTGGGAAGCAAGCCAAGCTGTCTTTGCAGGAGAACACCTCAGTTCACTTTTTTAAAAAAAGCCCAAAACTCTCCAGACAGCCTGCCTCTCAGTCCAGCCCAGATCCCAGCTAGACCAGTGAGGCCACTGTGTCTCTCAGTTCTCCCAGGCTTGCGACCACAGAGTCTGCAGTTGAACCAGGCCCTGTGTCTTTGTAACTCTCCCTGATAATGCAAGCAGGCAAGCAGACAGGTTTCTGCCTGGCGTTGTGCAGTTTTGCTTATGTGGGGAGCAGGGGAGCTGCTGTCCTGTGCTGGTGGCCACCTGGGTGCCCAGGCTCCTGTGGTAGACACCTCTGGTGTTGGTCTCAGACCGATGGCTCTGGTCCCTGGCCATAGAGGCAGCACCAGGGCCACCTGGCCAGGGGCACCGGCCCCCGCCGCCAATTTGTCTTTACTCCAGTCCCCAAGACCCCACTTACCTTCCGCTTTCTGGTGTTTCAGCATCTGTCACAATCTATGTTCTTTTAATTTCACAAATACTGGATAACCGATGGATTAGTGCGCTGCTTCTCTATAGATCTGCCAGGATTTTCACCCACGAGTACTGGAGCTAGAATCCGCTCTGTCCTACTCTGTCACCATCTTCCCAGCTTCCCTGCATTTTAAGTTTTATGATTATTGATGTATAGGAAACATTTGTTTAATTTAAATTTTAATATATTTTGACCAAAAGGTTACTTCATTTTTTCTGTATGAAGAAAACTCTCTTCACTGTGATGTTTTAGGATGATTGAAATTGTTTTCAGTAAAGTTCACACCATCTGAAGGTACCAAGAAAAAAATTATATGAGATAGTTAAGAGACATTTTTCTTAAAAAGACAATGTGTGCTTTGCTACTCAGAGTGTGGTCCTCAGACCAGCAACAATGGCATAATGTGAGAAATTATTAAATTGCAATATCTTGCACTGACCAGTGTGGCTCAGTTAGTTGGGCATCCTCTTGCAAAGTGAAAGGTCACCAGTTCAATTCCAGGTCAGGGCACAGTCCTAGGTTGTGGGTTCGGTCCCTAGTCAAGGTGCATTTGAGAGGCAACTGACTGATGTTTCTCCCTCCCTTCCCCTCTCTCCGAAAAAAAATAGTATTAACTAATTAATTAATTAAAAATAAATTGTGATATCTTAGGTCTAACTCCCGGACCCACTGAGTTTAAAACTGTATTTTAAACAAGTTTCTCAGACCATTGTGTACACATTAAAGTTTGAAAGCAATAATGCACTAAATAGCACTTTTTTTGCTTCCCTAGTGAACAAGGCCCTTCTTTTGTTAGGAACACCTTGGTTTTGCTTTGCTGGAATGCACTCCCCAACTCCTACCACACACACACACACACACACACACACACACACACTGGGAAGGACCAGGTGGGACTGTCAACTGAAGTTTGTTTCCTACCCTTGTCAAGGGGAGTGCACATTTGATAAGAGTTCAGCAAGTAAAAATCTGTCTCCTTAGAACCCTTGACGTAAACACCAAAAAGATTAAATATGCTTATTCCAAAGACTATACAAAAAACAAAATAAAAACAAATTTCTACCTATTAGATCTTGCTCTGCAGAGCAGTCTCAGTTTCTTTTCCTTCTGGTATCTGACTTCTCCTTTGACTATGTAAGCTACATCATGTAATTTGAATAATTTTATTTTTGTTCTACTTAATCAAGATTAGGTACTATGGCTTATACACAGCAAACCCTGATAAATTCTTACAAGTGGTATGTTGCAAGAAACAAACTCCATCATGTGGATTGGCTGAGTTAAGATAAGGCAACAGAACCACACATCCTTCACTGAGAAGTTAGGGATTCCTACAAAGCAATTAGAAAACTACTGGCTATGCAGACACCACTGTGTCCTGGAATTCTATCCATGTGCCTACTGAGGCTAGAGTTTTAGGAGACTTGAAGGAAAGATATCATGTCTTGGTTAGTTCTTGTGGCTCTTAGTAGAATATTACAAAAAGAAGCAAGCTCTGAAGTAAAGGAGAGCCCTAGAAGGCTAGAAGAATGGGAACCTATTGCTCAAAGATAAATTCATCAAGTCTATGTCAAGATGTTAGGACCAAGACTATGACTGACCACTAGAGTATGTTAAGGACTCAAAGGTCACTAAAATTGCTATATTGTCTACCTCTAGAACAGTGGCAGGCACATGGTAAGTGCTTAGTAAGTATTTGTTGAATGAATGACTAAGCATTCATTTCAAGCATTACTAATCTAAGCATTTGATTAAATGCAAATTGGATAAAAGGATACCAGAGTTTTGGGGGGGTTGTATAGCCAGAGAAACCCAAAAGCTTTCAAACAGTGTAATTTCGGTGGATTGACCCCCTCATCCTCAACTCCAGGATTGGGCACAGGACCCAGTTATGGCCAAATGAAGCTTTCTCCAGACACTGTGATTGGTGGAAACAGAGACATGACCCATGCCAAGTTCATTTAATCTGTGGATCAGCTGTGACTGCTTCTGGACTTTTTCAGATACTTGAGTTGGTAAAGGCCCTTTCTCTGCTTTAGATAGCTGGACTTGATTTCTGTTACTGATAACTAAAAGGAAACTGGCATATACACTTAGTCTATAGACCTATTTATCTAAGAATTCAAAACAGGATGTAAAATCAAGGTACACTTTTCAAAACTTTCCTCACTAATTTAGTTGATACTGTGGAAGCTAATAAATTGCAGGCATGATCCTTTCTGTCTTTAGTTCACTTCCATTTTAGGTTCTCTGAAGTAGGTTGAGCTGCAGTGTGAATCACTTACAATGCCAACAGTATTTGTTTGAGAAATGAACTGTCAAGCTGCTCATGTGAATAAAGAGCAGAATGTCTCTATGAGCCTGCAGACTCCTGCTCTTGTGACCTCTGGTATTATTCTTTGCACCCTCCCCACCAGCTGTTTTTTTGTTTGTTTGTTTGTTGGAAGATTTCCTAAGGTTCTGTCCTTGACCATCTGCTCATTAAGTTCCTTTTCTCTGTTTCTCTCATCCACTGCCATCTCTCTATCTTTACCTTTCTTCAGATAACACTCATATTTCTGTAGCCCTAAATTCTTTTTTCTCTAAAGAAAGGTGTACGCAAAGGACAGTGGTCATTCCCTCAGATGAGAATATTATCCACTGAGATCAGGGAAGCTTTCACCAAGGAGGTAAACTGGCTTTATAAGATGAGTAGGGCCCTGTCCACTGTGACTCAGTTGGTTGGAGCATTGTCCTGCACACCAAAAGGTTGAAGGTTCAGTTCCCAGTCAGGGCACATACGTAGGCTGTAGGTTAATTTCCGGTTGGGGCATGTACAGGAGGTAACCAAGCAATGTTTCTCACTCAGATTAATGTTTCTCTCTCTCCTTTCCTCTCTCTAAAATCAATGAACATATTTTTATGTTTTGCTACTCATGCTATTTTTAATTTTTAAATTAAAATTTTAATTAAAAAATTTAAGTTTAAAATAATTTTAAAAATTTAAAAAAGCATGAGTAGGGATTGTTTTGGTGGACAAGAGGTATAGTGGGAGACACCATGCCAACGCGTTCTAGACAGAAGTAACAGGTGTGGATGTAGAAAGAAATGGGATATATAGAAATATAATTTTAATAGTAAAACTTAATTCCTCATTATTAATGTATAGTAAATCAACAAAAACAAATAATTGAAGGAGCAAAGTATCTAAACAATATAGTTAATAAGGTAAATTAATTAATCATATAAAAACTGTATGCCACAAGAAGTTATATCTTTTTCTTCACCCAGACTTTTATTTGGAAAATGTTTAAACTTAGAAGAAAGTTAGAGAAGTGGTATTTCTTCACTGGGACACTCAGTCTGGTGCCAGAGAGCATATAAAATCAGAACACAGGCGCAGCAGAACATGGTGGTGCTTCCTGGTGTGACAATTCTCTGAAAAATTTTGGGGAGGTAAAACACCATTTTTATTTTTTAGAAAAGCCAACTTCAATATTTCTGGAGCAGAATGCAAACATCTCACTATTTTTTAAGATGGTGCTCAAGCCTCAAAGGTGATTTTTTTTAAATCTCAGATAAATGCATTTATTCTCCTCAGCCATTAGAAGACTTGGGTGGAAATGTTTGAAAAGCACAAAGTCCAAAATTTCTAATTTGGCCCAATTTTATAATTTGCCTCCCTTCTCCCACACATCTCCAGCCTCATCATCACACTTCCCTCCATTCCACATGACCTGGGCTCTAGGTTCTTGGCATATCTTATCATTTACCAGCTATTCTTTTCAGCATCTGCTTCGATCTTGCCTCAAATCATCCTTGAGAATCCAACTTAAGTTTTACTTCCTCTTTGAAACTTTTCTAAACAGAATGGAGTAGAAGGAGTGTATAGAGGCTCCGATAAGCTATATTAAGAGTACCATTTTCACTCCTGGCCAGCTGGCTCAGTTGGTTGGAACATCAGCCCATAAACAAAAAGGTTGCAGGTTCAATCACCTTTTGGGTGTGTTCTTTCTCTCTCTCCTTTCCTTTCTCTCTAAAATCAATAAACATATCTTCAGGTGAGGATTTAAAAAAAGAATATTGTTTCCAGTTTTTCACTTTCTTTACCAGTAAGAGCCCCTTACCAGTTGTCCTGTGACTTGCAGTGACCGTCAGGTAGGAGGGGTAAACTTTCTCTTCTCCGAGGAATAGTTGTGACAAATACATAATCAAATGGGATTTCTCAGAGACATTGCAAGTTTCAGCCACTTCTGTTTTCCTTAAGCTACTACAAAATAGGGGCTGCTTTTTCAGACAGGACCCTGGAATGAAGAGGACACATGGAGGTGAGCTGTCACCACTATACAGCTAACATGTAACAAGACTGATAAATCAGTCTTTGTCGTTGTAAGCTACTGAGAAAACAACTTTCTTTCTCATTGAGTTACCACAGGTCTTTGTTTAAGCATTTGGAATGTTCTGTTATAGCATTTAGAACATGTAGCATATGATTTATTTTCCTTATTAGACAGTGAGTTCTAATAAATGATAGATTCTCAGTGAATGTTTATTAATGGAAGGATGGATGCACAGATTTATGCATGGGTGATGAAAGTAAGAATATGTGAGTGAATAAATGACCTTATACGTCGATGGATAGAAGGCTCTCTGTAAGCCAGAAAAGAGCCCTCAAATAGACTTGAATTTTCTAGCACCATGATTGTGGATTTCCCTGCCTCCAAAACTGAGAAATAAATGTATGTTGTTTAAACCACCCAGTTTATGGCATGTTGTTAAAGCAGCCCAAACAAACAAAGACAATCTACTTCTGCCTATTAGTATATTTCTGCATTCAGCTGTAAATACATGTTTGTTTGCTTACATATTTGTGCATATATTTATGTGTTTCTCTTTCTGGGTGTTGTTTAAAAGTGCCAGTAATGCTTTAGGCATCTCTGTAAAACAGATAATAGCACCTATCTCATAAGATTATTTCAAGTGTTAGGTATGATTATTTTACCTTGACCACTATTGATTCCTAGATTTGAATTAAGGCTTAAATTTATCTTACTTTGCATCATCATATATAAAAGCAGTTTTAAGAGTTAAGACTGACTTTGGATCTCACCTCTATCCACCACCTATTCATTTATTCATCCATCCCCTCAGATTCCCCATCTGCAAATTGACATAATAAGAGCGTATTCCTAATAGGATAGGATGAAGTAATCCATGAAAACTATTTAATACAATGCCTAGCACATAGTAAACACATACTAAATCGTCAACCAATATAAACAGCATAGCATTCTTTTGGAAATGATGGTGGGGAGCAAATTCATATATACAAGCAACGTTGAGGCTGCGGTGCTGATGATTCCCTGGGTATCTTCACAAGGCTCCTTCTCTTAGGAAGAAAGTGAAGATAGGCCACATTGAGTCAGTGACGAGAACACCAGCTCCCCCACTCTCCTGTGAGTGAGATGGATGGTCATGGCATACAAATGTTGGCTCTTCTACTTAGGAGGAGTTCAGGCTTGTCATAGCTGGAGGGCAAGCCTGTGCTGATAGTTTCCCTCTAGAACTGATTTGAACATTAATTCTTTCTGTGTATATGTAATGACAAACCTTTGTTGATCCTTTATTTTGCTTGTTAACTGAGTTTCTTAACAGTTAACTTCTGTTAACACACTTCTGTTTCTTCTCTGTAACACACTTTTAACACCTATGTTTATAAAGTAGGATAAACTAGACACAAGAAATTTTATTACTCCCCCCAAAGTAACTTATCTAGTTGGGAAAGGTACATGTTCTCTTGGAGCTTACATTTTCTCATGTATAAAATGAGAGGGTTAGCAGATTAACTGTAACACTATTACCAAACAAAAACAGAGGTTTGGCAGCCTGTTGCTACAAAAAGCCAAACTTGTGAGGAAAGTGTTGGTGCAAAAAGGAAAGGGATTTATTTAGGTGCTGCACAGCCTGGGAGAATGGTGGGCTCCCATTTCAAACACCATCTCCTGCTCAACCCCGGAGTTCTCACAGAGAAAGGGGAGAGAGGTTTTTTTTCCTGATCCAATTATTTTTCTAGCTTTTGGTGTGCTCGGGCCCTATCCATTCATCTTTTGAGTTTTTAGCATGCTCAGACCCTATCCATTCATATCTCTAGCTTTCAGTGCACTCAGTGTAAGAACCTCCCCCTGCTACCACCTTGGCTGATGGGTAGAGATTCTCCTGGCACTTCTAACTGACTGTTTTATGGTAACAGTTCCCCCACTTCAAAACTCTGGACCCTTGAAATCTTACACAGTTAAATGGACAAAGATCTTATTGTTCTGTAATTACTTCCTGCTCACAAAGGATGCAGTTTTACCTATCTCTGGGTCCAGAGATTCTTACTATCTAAAAAAGGAAAGAGGGGTCAGGAATTGAGGTAAGCCTTTATGTAAAGGAGAAGGATTACTGTCTTCAGAAGGTGGCATATGCAATGTTTCAAAGATGACACTGGTGAACAATTGTACCTGGTAGACTTCTTCATGTTTCAAGAGATGATGTTGCAGATGGGCTTTCAAAATGAGAATTATTGTGCAGAAAATGAATCAAGTGTTTAGTGAAGGGCGTGTCTAGTAGTACAAGAGGAACTGTAGTAAAATTAGAAACTGGAGAAACTAAAGGACCCCCATGATCTAACCCCGGGTGGTGACAGCCAATAGTAGAATAAATTTGCTCAGGAAGCCACTGTCTGGGAAACACAAAATAAAATAAAAATAAACATTGTCACTTAGCTTTGAGAAACATTGTCCCTTTCCAAATAGAAACTTTAACTCTCTTTCAGGAGTGCAGGTGCAGCTTTCCCTTGCAGTATCAACAGCAGCAGCAAGATACCAGTCCTCCTCAGGTGACAACCCCTTTATCCGTATGTAGTGGATCCAAGGCTTGATTCCCATGAGCTTCAAAAAAGAGTATATTGTCAGAAGGACATCATAGGGACTGGTCCATTGCTTGGCTAACTTCTGTTCAGGATCTTGAGTCTTCCACTGTTTCAGTAAGAGTAGGTCCCCTGGGTGGAACAGGTGTAAGGGCTTGTCAGATGGGTAGATGAACCCGCAATGAGCAATCTTGTACAAAATTGTTAGCACTTGCCCTGGATGTTGTACATATTTTTTTAATTCATGTTCTAAATCTCAAGGGAGTGTTCCTAAAATGGAAACTTGAATGGGTCTCCCATAACTATTTCAAAGGGTTTAATTTAGGCCCATTTCAGGATTTACCCTAATTCAGAGCAAGGCAATAGAAAGTGCCTGATCCCATTTTGAATGTGTTTCCTGGCATATTTTCACCAGGATCTTCTTTATTGTGTGGTTCATATTCTCAGTCTCTAAGATGCATGTAGTTTCCATTGAATCTGGAGTGCCTATCTTGTCTTCTGGGAGATTTCTGAAGTGAAGGATGGTCCATTGTCACTTTGAATGCTGTGAGGAGGTCCAAACCTTGGGATTATTTCTTTAAGTAGAAGCTTTGCTACTTGGGTTGCCTTCTCAGTTCTAGAGGAGTATTCCTCTACCCATACAAACTGTCCACAAAAACTAAAAAATTTAAAGTTTCCTCTGGTTTTAGGCATCTGTGTAGTCAACTTGCCAGTCTTGAAATGGGCATATCTCTTTATGTTGTACTCCTTTTTCTTTTAGGGCATGTTCTATTTTAGGATTGTTTTTGGAGCATATCTGGGTGGTCCTTTGCAAATGAAGGCCCTTCCAATGTGGTCTAATGGGGTCCATTAAAGCATTCCTTCTATAATGGGTTCCTTAGTATAGGTGTTTGACAATACTAGAGGTTCAACGAGTAAGATCATACCATGATTTTTTATTTTCCACATAGAAATGAAGTCAGTGTTAGAGAATCCCCATTCATAGGTTTGTTTCTCATCTCATTCTGTGTAATAAGATTTAAATTCTGATAATACCAGGTGAGGAATCAAAGCCCCAAGAAGTGGTGGCCCTTGAGTGTCTCGTCTTGCTGCTTTATCAGTAGTTTGGGTTCTGTGGCTTTTTTGGGAACCGTTCCTCTGATGTCCTGGGTAGTATACTGTGGCAATCTGGTTCAGTAGATTCACTGCTTCTAGTAACTGTAAAATCTCTTTTGCACATCTGATGTTTTTATTCCTCAAGGTTAAGGGCCCTCTTTCTTCCCATATTGCCCCACAGGATGGACTACCATGTAGGTGTATTTAGAGTCAATGTGAATGTTAACATTCTTTCCCTAGGATAATTCTAAGGCTCTGGTGAGGACTATCAGTACGGCCTTTTGTACTGAGGTTGCCAGGGCAAGGGCTTGGTTTTCCATTATGGTGTACTGATGACAACCGGAGTCACCTGAGTCACCTGAGTCACTACTTGTCTATGGTGACTATTGCATTCCTGGCTCATTGCTGACCATTCTCTATGAAGCTGCTCCCATTTGTACATAATTCCCAGTCAGGTTCTGTCAGTGGCTGATCCAATAGATCCTGTCTGCTAGAATAAACTTGGTCAATGATTTCCAAGCAATCATGCTGGAGGTCTGAGCCTCTCTCTGAGTCTGGGAGCAGAGTGGCCAGGTTTACAGTAGTGGTGGTCTGTAAGGTAACATTTGGGCTGTCTAAAAAAACAATTTGATATTTTCCATGCACCCAGCTATCAGCCAATACCCTCCTTTCTGTTCCAATAGAGCTAAGACCTGATGTCATACATATACCATAGTAGGCTGCCCCAGAGTGAATTTCTTTGCTTCCTGTAAGATGTCACAGGTAGCTGCTACTACCCAGATGCATGGCAGCCATCCTTTTGTTATGTGATCCAATTTCTTTGGGAGATAAGCTAAGGGTTGAGGGGTATTTCCAAGAGTCTGGGTTAATACCCCAGTCCTGTTATTTGCCTTTCATGAATGTATAATTTAAAAGGTTTCTGTGAATTGGGCAATTGGGAGCTGAAACTAGTTTTTCCTTCAAGGTGTTGTTGGGGGACTTAAAAGTTGGAAAATTTTAGCTTAAGGTAATAATAGTTAAAAAGCCTAATAGTTAATGCATGTGAAAAGCTATTGTTTCAGGAACTGTAGGGACAGCCCCCTCTGACTTCATGAGACCACAAGTGATTGACCTTTGTGCTCAGAACAGACCATAAGCAATCAAGGTGCTATCCCAGACATTGTGTTCCAGGGAGAGACAGTCTACTGCCCAGGACACAAATAAAGAAAATCACCCAGAACACAGCACACAGGACACAGATAAAGATCACCCGCCAGCAGATGAAAGGATATTAGGGTAATTGATAGACTGCAGCTTTTATCAGATTAACCTCTTTCCTGAGTCCCAACTCCTTTACCTACACTTTTTTTCCCCTTGAATTTCAAGTCTCTTACCTACACTTTTCCCCCTTATAAAAAAGGCTGGGTTGAAAGGAAATGTAAGATGATCTGTTAGGGTAAAAACTTGACATCTTCTCAGATCGCCAGCCATCTGAATAAAGTGCCCATAAAGATTCAATCCCTGTCTCTGCTTATTGGTTCTGGTAGGTGACAGACAGTCTAAACACCAGCTCTTCCAGCGTCAGTGTCAAATGCCATCTGACAATCTCTTGTCCATTCAAAATACTGAGTCTAGTCCTTTCAAACAACAGTACAATGGTTTTGCTATAAATCCAAAGTTTGGAATCCAAATTTGGCTGAACCCTGTAATCTGTAAGAATTCACAAAGCTGACTCTGGTTCTCTGGGATATTTATTGTAGCAATAGCTTGTTTTCAACTAGCCATCAAGCTCCTAGTGTCCTGTTTTACTTAGAACCCCAGGTATGCTGCCCCCTGTTTGTAATTTGGGCCTTGTGAGGCAATACTTTATAGCCTCTTCTTGCCTACTGATTCAGAACTATGATGGTATTGAGCAAACAGTCCTCATAAGCATTGCTAGTTATCAGTAATTGTCCACATACTGTATTGGATTGGCCAAAAAAATCTGTTCAGTTTTTTCATAAAATAAAACACAGATTTCTCATTTTCATCAATAACTTTATTGATTTGAATTATTTGTGTATGTTGGCTATCTCCTGCTATTGGATTCTAGTGAGTAGAGGCCAGGGGTGCTGCCAAACTTCCAAATGCATAAAATAGCCCCACTACAAAGAATTATGTGGCCAAGGCATCAATAGTACCAAGAAATTTCTCAAACCACTCAAACCCCTTTGACACATTTGATCAGTCACAGTATCTTCTCCATACACTGCACAACTCTTTTTTGCGTATGTTTGAGTTGCATTTTTACCTTTCTTGAAATAATAAAGATGCTAAAAATGCTGCGTATTTTCTTCCATCTTCAATATTAAAATGGCTACACAAAATTCACTAATTTTGATAAGGTTTTTTAAATGCACGCTGATACAACAGCTGTCACAATACAATCTAACAAAAATTGTTTTAAATTAAGTTAAATACAACTAAGCACTAGTTGAGCCATTGTACACAAAAAACTAAATGAACTATTTGTCCAATCCAAAAGAACTCTCTATTTCAGTGGAATCTATCTTAAGTCTTTTGTTAATATCTTCCCAAATATAGTCAGGGAATTCTCAAACCCTTGTGGCAACACAGTCCAACAGTATTGGTGCATGGCTTTAATATCTGGGTCCTGCCGTTTAAAGGCAAATTACAGTCAAGCCTGTTCATCTATTTGGATGCAGAAAAAGGTATCCTTCAAGTCTAGGACTGAAAACCACTTGTTATTCCCAGGTACATGGTCAACAAAGTATAAGGGTTGGGCATCATAGGATGAATATCCTGGACAATGTCATTTATGGCCCTAAGATCCCATACAAATTGATAATAGAGTGATGCTTTTGACTGGCAAAATGCTAGTGTTATAGAAAAAATGGTGTGGCCAAATTAATCCTGATTTTAAGACATTCTGTAATACTGGTCGAATTCCCTCTAAAGCTTCCTTTCTAAGCTTTTGTTCCTTTTTATTTTTTCTTCCATTGGGACCCTCACCCCTTTATTAGGATAATTTTACAAGTTGGATGTTAACTGTTCTATTTGCATTTCCATTGGCCCAAACAGCTTGATCAAGCTCTTCATAGATCTCAGGTGGGAAGATTTCACCGCCAGGTCTTTCTAGGCAAGTCAGGAGTGCCTGGGCTAGAGAGCATGTTCCAACGGGATTTCTATACATAATTGCTGCTTCTCAAGAGAAAAAGTTATTTATGTATGCAATTTAAATTTACTAAATAAATCTTATCCTAGTAATGAAATGGGTCAGGTGGCATGTAAAGAAAACTATGCCTAAGTTCTTGATCCCCTGTTGGCATTCTAGAGGTTGAAGGAATGTCTGTCTTTGTAATTGTCTGGTCATTCCAGTGACCATTACTGCAGCTAAATTTTTCTTGGTTAGTTTTGTATTTAGCACTGAGTATGTAGCTCCTGTATATATAAGGAATCAATTAGCTTGTTCCTAATGTCCATTGTACCTGGTGCTCCTGTGGGGAAATAGTAATAGGTCAGAAGATGTCGTGGGGAGACCTTGGGCCTCCTCATTTGTCATCAGATTCATCTTTCCTTTCCAGCATTTCTCAGCCAGGCTTTTCATCTTTGCTATTTTCCTTTTTGAGTTCTGGGCAGTCCTTTCTCCAATGGCTTCCTTCCTTGCAATAGGTACATTTATTGGCACCTAGTAGGTCTTTTCATTTTCCTTTCAGGTCCCACCTCTTTTTCTGGTTTCTCAGCATTGTTTCTAAGGGAACCATGCCCTGTTTTAACTTCCTTGTTTCCCAGGTGTTGTAGACAACCGGCGGGTGTATACACACTCTCGGAGCCAAAAATTAGTTTAAAAGAATTTAATTTTTGCCAAGGGATCAAATAAAAAATCTTTGGCCAAGCTTTACCTGCGCAGGCGCGAACTTCCCAGATGTGACCGGAGCCACGTAGCTACCCAGAGCTACCAGATGGAAGTCGCGCCTGGCTTACAGACTACAGGGCTTTTATAGGGCAAAGCAAGCAAGCATGGGCTTACAGAAGCCAATGTGGTGGTTAGCTATTAGCTAGGTTGCTAAGTTGAAAATGGCGAAGGTCCCTAATTGGTGGGTGCTGCTGCTGGCGGGCCTCTTCTGGCGGGCCCTGGTTAGTTACCTTGTTTGGCTAGAAATTTGAACCCAACCGTTCCCGGATGTTTATTCATTACCCAGTCTCAGGAACTGCAGATACCTAACGGCTGTCCGTATGTTTCCACTACTAATGGCCATTACACCAGGCATGGTAAATTTTAAAGGCTATGGCCCCCTACTGGGAGGAATTCATTCCCAATGCCCCATGTAAACGTTGGTGCTTCCTTCTCAAAGCTAGTGGTTCTTTGCCCAATTAAAGTCATGTTTATCATCCAGACATTTTTCTGGTGCCTATGAGTCAGCATCAGTGTACTTTCAATAGACCTGATAGATCCTGTCTAAAAATTCAGGAAGATCTTTTTTGGTTTTTGTTGAAGGCCTGTACCATATTCAGGCACTCTTATTTAAGCACCCTTCCTTAAGTCCTTTCAATATGCACATTTTTGTAATATTCTTTGTAATATCCTAGCCTGAGAATAGCTCTCCACTATTCAAGTCCCAGTTGGGCTCTGTCAAGAGAATTGCCCCAGCTGGGTCTGAGGTTTCATTGGAATTCTCTTGACAGAGTCAATGAGCCTCGTCATTAGCCTTATTTAAAACTAGCCACCTTTCATCTGTTGTTAGCAGGATGTTAAGGAGAGCCTATACCTCTGCCTAGTTTGGATTGTGAGTAGCAAAAATGGAGGTGATAAGATCTGCCATTTTCTGAGGATTCTCCCTATATGAGGGGTTGGAATTCTTCTAGTTCAGTAAATCTGAAGTGAAAAATGAAATATGGGCCCAATAGTGGCCAATGGGCTGGCCTTCCTGGTTTATTCTATAAGGTATTACTTCAAAGGGAATTGTTCTGAGTAGGGATACTTCCTGGCCAAACTGGGTGTTCTCCTGGGTCATTGAGGGAGAGATCATTCCTTCATCACACAGGGGTGGGACTGTTGCCCTTCTGGGCCCTATTTCAGGACCATCCAGCAGAAGGAGTGGTGATGGGGGAAGTCTTCCTGCTGCTAATTCTGTGTCCACTAGCTTCAGGGCATTAAAGAGACTCATTTCCTATTTTCCTTTTCTTCCTGTGTCTTACTATCACAGGAGTGGTTGTGAAGCCACTTCCTTTTTTCACATCATTAAGTAGTTCCCTTTCCTTGACAAATCCCTATTATATAAAGACATAAATGCCTAGACAAAAGGAATTTCATCCCATGACCACTGGCAAAATAATTCCAATTGCTTAATAGTATAGTAATTTAAGGAACCATTTCAGGGCTACTTTCTCCCACAGTCTAAAGTATACATAGGCCAAACAGTGTTAAAGTAGAAAACCAATTCCTTCTTAGCAATTGGATAATAGCTGTACATGGACCCAAAACCATAACCATGACAATGTAACAGGGTGCAGTCAAGGGGGGCTCCCAAATAGGGATTCGTAATGGGGTCCAGAACTCAGAGTGTGCAGGAAATACTAGAGAAAAATATATGTCCATACCCCCACCAATCTGAACTGAGGGATGGAACTCATAGAGCTGAGCCATTGAGAGCTGTTTTGCATAGCAACAGCTTTGCATCTAACCTCTGGCATGGTCATTTAATATATCTATAGCCTTTAACTGGTTACATAGATATGTTAAATAGCTGTGGCTGTGCTTTGAGCTGGGGGATGGGAGTGACTTCAACCCAGGATGCAAATGGGAAGCAACTCCCCCTGGTTACAGTGCCTGAGTGAGAGCTTGGAGATGATTGGCTCCACACCATGGGGACATGCCTGTCTGGACTTACTATGGCAGCCCAGTAAAGCTGGAAGAATAGGGAATACTGGCAGGTGTAACTGATTGTGGGAGGAATCAGAAATGGGGCTTCAGAGGAAGACTGGCTCAGGAAAATATAGGAAATTTAAACCCAGACATGGAATCCCTGACAAGTATTACCATGTAGCTTGGGCAAAGGTCTGGACTACTTGGCTTTGGGGGAGTTGGGACCATTCAGCTTGTGCAAGAGTTAGAACCATGCTGTTCTGGGGTGCTCCCTTTTGCCACATGGCTTAGTCAGCAGGAGAGACTTTACCTGGAAGAAAAGGGGTAAAAGGACTCTTGCTGGTGGGCCATGAGAAGGTGCCACATGACTTCGGATTAGCTGGAGATCCTGGTGGTGACACAGCTGATGGTTCTGGGAGCCTGAATCACAGACTTGTACTTCTTTTCCTGAGATACAGTAGCCCGGACTGGAAAAAGAGGGAGAAGGAAGGACTGTGTGCATTTGTGGATATTCTAAAGAATTTATTTTTTTACTTTAATATATTTTATTGATTATGCCATTACAGCTGTCCCATTCCCCCCTTCATTCCCCTCCAGCCCGTGCGCCCCCTTCCCCACCACTCCCCACCCAGTTCATGTCCATGTGTCTCAAGTTCTCTAGACTCCACATTTCCCATATTATTCTTGCCCTCCCCCATCTATTTTCTACCTACCGTCTATGCTACTTATTCTCTGTACCTTCTCCCCCCTTCTCCTTCTCCCACTCCCCTGTTGCTAACCCTCCATGTGACCTTCATTTCTATGGTTCTGCTCCTGATCTAGCTGTCCTCTTAGTTTGCCTTTGGTTTAGGTGTAGTTGTTATTAACTGTGAGTTTGCTGTCCTTTCACTGTTCATGTTTTTTATCTTCTTTTTCTTAGATAAGTCCCTTTAACATTTCATATAATAAGGGCTTGGTGATGATGAACTCCTTGAATTTGACCTTATCTGAGAAGCACTTTATCTGCCCTTCCATTCTAAATGAAAGTTTTGCTGGATAGAGCAATCTTGGTTGTAGGTCTTTGGATTTCATGACTTGGAATACTTCTTTCCAGGCCCTTCTTACCTGTAAGATCTCTTTTGAGAAATTCGCTGACATTCTGATGGGAACTCCTTTGTAGGTGACTGTCCCCTTATCTCTTGCTGCTTCTAGGATTCTCTCCTTCATTTTAATCTTGGCTAATGTAATGATGATGTGCCTTGGTATGTTTCTTCTTGGGTCCAACTTCTTTGGGACTCTCTGACCTTCCTGGATTTCCTGGAAGTCTATTTCCTTTGCCAGATTGGGGAAATTCTCCTTTATTATTTGTTCAAATAAGTTTTTCACTGGTGGCTGTTCCTTTCCCTCTTCTGGTACCCCTATAATTCAGATGTTGGAGTGTTTAAAGATGTCCTGGAGGTTCCTTAGCCTCTCCTCATTTTTTTGAATTATTTCTTCATCCTTTTCTGTTTGGCCATTATTTGCTTTCTTCTGGTCCACTCCATTGATTTGAGTCCCAGTTTCCTTTTCATTGCTATTGGTGTCCTGTGCAATTCCATTCATTTCAATTAGTTTCGCCTTCATATATTTGTCTAATTTGTCGGTATAATCAACCAGTTCTGTGAGGATCCTGATGACCAGTGTTTTAAACTCTGCGCCTGAGAGTTTTGCTATTTCTTCATCGCTTAGATCTATGGGCTCTGGGGCTTTGAGATCTTCTTGAGCCATTTTTGGTCTGTTCTCGACATTTAAGTATGAGGAGCGGAGCCTTGGACTCCCAGGTCGCTGGGTTGTGACGCTGTATGTGGGGGCGTGGTCAGAGCGGGGAAATGGCGACCCCCCTCTGCTGTTTCTCACAGCTGGGTGAGGATTAGCGTCTTAGGTGGTTCACCTGGGCCGGGCCACTCAGAGTCTCTGGGTTATGACGCTGTATGTGGAGGTGGGGGTCAGAGCAGGGAAATGGCGGCGCCCTCCACTGCCACTTGCCGCGGGGACCCGCTGGGCCCCCATCCAACCGCCCACTCCCTCGCCTGTCCACCCGCGCACAAATGTGCGACCACAGTCAACACGCAGCACCGCTCCCCCGCTGTCTCCCCCACGGTCGCTCGCCTGGTGCCTTGCTCGGTCGCTCACTAGGTCCAACCCTGCGCCTGGATTCCGCGTGTCTGGATTCTGTGCCTGAGTCCGTCTGACTGAGTTTTCCTGTGCAATCCCGCTTTACCAGCTGCTGGTTTCGCTCCTTACTGGTCAGGCCGAAGAATTTGTTGTTAACGGACTTCTGAAAAGTTCAATTTTCCATGTTCTGGTTGTGTTTTTTGTTGCTAATATTTAGTTGTCTCAAACTTGGTTGTGTGAGAAGGCATGGCACATCCACCTATGCCTCAATCTTGGCGGAAGTCTCAGTACTTTTTAAGAAATAAAATTTAAAAAAAATAATTCAATCTGAGAGTTGTTTGAGTATTCTAGACTATCAAATCTTATTATATCATTTATCCAACTATTTTTCCCCAACTATAAAATTACCTTCTTTGTGTAGTGCTATTGAAATTCTAATTTCTTCTTTAGGTGCTTTGTATCCTTCCAGATAGCCATAGTTAGGAAAGAATGGAAGACCCTTAATCCAATCAAATTTAATTATTTCAGAGCACCTGTTCTTTTTTCTTTTTTGCTCTTTGATATAACACTTATTTATTCATCTATTAACTCTTCCAGAAAACTTCTTTAATACCTCTGATGGAAGCACTAACTTTAAAAAAAATTTTATTTAGTTATTTTTCAAGTACAGTTTTTGTCCATTTCTCCTATCCCAGCCCACCCCTCCCCGTGCTCCCTACCTCCCTTCCATTTGCACCCCCCTTAGTTCTTGTCCCTGTGTCCTTCATACTTGTTCCTCCAAATCCCTCCTCTTTTTCCCCTTAAATTCTCTTCCCTCTCCCCTCTGGTTACTGCCCCCTTCTTCTCTATTTCAGTGTCTTTGTTTTTTTCTGCTTGCTTGTTTGTTTTGTTGTTTAGCTTCCTGTTAAAGGTGAGATCATATGGTATTTGTCTTTCAACACCTGGCCTATTTCACTCAGCATAATGCTTTCCAGTTCCATCCATGCCATTGCAAAGGGTAATAGCTCTTTCTTTCTCTCTGCTGCATAGAATTCCATTGTGTATATGTACCACAATTTTTGATCCATCCATTTACTGATGAGCACCTAGGTTCTTCCAACTCTTGGCTATTGTAAATTGTGCTGCTATGAACACTGTTGTGCATAGGTTTTTTGAAATTGATGTTTTAGGATTCTTAGAATATAATCCTAGCAGTGGAATTGCTGGGTCAAACAGCAGGTCAATTTTTATTTTTCTGAGAAAATTCCATATTGTTTTCCACAATGATTGTACCAGTCTGCAATCCTACCAACAGTGAACTAAGGTCCCCTTTTCCCCACAACCTCTCCAACATTTGTTGTTGGTTGCTTTGTTTATGATAGCCATCCTGACTGGGGCAAAATGGTATCTCATTGTGGTTTTAATTTGCATCTCTCTAATAGCTAACGATATTGAGCATCTCTTCATGTGTCTCTGGATATTCTGTGTGTCCTCCTTAGAGAGGTGTCTGTTCAAGTCCTTTGCCCAGTTTTTACTTGGGTTAGATGTCTTCTTAGAGTGGAGTCGTGTAAGTTCTTTATATTTTAGAGATTAAACCTTTGTCTGAGGTATCATTGGCAAATATGTTTTCCCATACAGTTGGTTGTCTTTTTAATTTAATACTGTTTTCTTTAGCCACGCAGAAGTTTTTTATTTTGATGACACCCCATTTGTTTGTTCTTTCCTTTATATTCCTTGCTCTAGGGGACATATCAGTAAAAATGTTTCTGCCTGAAATAACTGAGATTTTCTTGCCAATGTTCTCCTCTAGGACTTTAATGGTGTCACTGCTTATATTTAAGTGTTTTACCCATCTTGAATTTATTTTGGTGTATGGTGTAAGTCTGTGCTCAAGTTTCATTTTTTTGCACATAGCTGTCCAGTTCTCCCAACACCATTTGTTGAAGAGACTATCTTTACTCCATTTTATATTACTGCCCCCTTTGTCGAATATTAATTGACTGTAGAGAGTTGGGTTTATTTCTGGGCTCTCTGTTCTGTTCCATTGGTCTATGTGCCTGTTTTTATGCCAGTACCAGGCTGTTTTGATTACAGTGGCCTTGTAATACAGTTTAATATCAGGTATTGTGATCCCTCCTACTTTGTTCTTCTTTCTCAAAAGTGCAGCTGGTATTCGGGGTCATTTATGGTTCCATATAAATTTTTGAAGTGGTTGTTCTATGTCTGCAAAGTATGCCATTGGTACTTTAATAGGTATTGCATTGAATCTGTAAATTGCTTTGGGTAGTATGGACATTTTGATGACATTAATTCTTCCAATCCAGGAACAAGGTATGTTTCCATTTGTTTGTGTCTTCCCTGATTTCTTTCTTCAGTGCTGTGTAGTTTTCTGCACACAGGTCTTTTACCTCCTTAGTTAGGTTTATTCCCAGATATTTTATTTTTGTTTTTGCTTATCAAATGGGATTTTTTTCTTGATTTCTGCTTCTGTCGATTCATTGTTGGAATACAAAAGTGCCTTCGATTTCTGGATATTGACTTTGTAACCTGCCATTTTGCCAAATCCATTAATTAGTTTTAGCAGTTTTTTGGTAGAGTCTATAGAATTTTCCATGTACACTATCATGTCATCTGCAAACAGTGATAGTTTTGCTTCCTCCTTTCCTATTTGGATGCCTTTTATTTCCTTTTCTTGTCTGATTTCTGTGACTAAAACTTCCAATAGTATATGAATAGAAGTGGTGAAAGTGGACATCCTTGTCTTGTTCCTGATTTTAGTGGAAAAACTTTTAGTTTTTGCCCATTGAGTATGATGTTGGCTGTAGGTCTCTCATTTATGGCCTTTATTATCTTGAGGAATGCTCCCTCTATTCCCACTTTGCTGAGTGTTTTTATCATAAATGGGTGTTGTACCTTATCAAAAGCTTTTTCCATGTGTATTGATATGATCATGTGGTTTTTGTTTTTGCTTTTGTTTATGTGATGTATTACATTTACTGATTTGTGAATACTGAACCATCCTTGCATCCCTGGGATGAATCCCACTTGATCGTGGTGTATGATCTTTTTAATTTATTGTTGAATGTGGTTTGCCAATATTTTGTTAAGGATTTTAGCATCTATGTTCATCAGCAATATTGGCCTGAAGTTTTGTTTCTTTTTTGTGTCTTTATCTGGTTTTGGAATTAGGATGATGCTGGCTTCAGAAAAAGCGTCTGGGAGTTTTCCATCGTTTTGGGTTTTTTGGAATAGTCTGTGAAGAACAGGGGTTAGCTCTTCCTTAAATGCTTTGTAGAACTCTCCTGTGAAACCATCTGATCCAGGGCTCTTGTGTGTCAGGAGATTTTTGATTACTGCCTCAATTTTATTTGCTGTTATTGGTTTGTTCAAGTTTTCTGCTTCTTCATTGATTTTAGGAAGGATGTATTTTCTAGAAATTTGTCCATTTCACCTAGGTTTTCAAATTTCTTGGTATACAGTTTTTCGTAGTAATTTCTTACAATCCTTTGTATTTCTGTGGTGTCAGTTGTAATTTCTCCTCTTTCATTTCTGATTGTGTTTATTTGTGCCCTGTCTCTTCTTTTATCAGCCTGCTTAAAGGCTTGTCTATTTTGTTTATCTTATCAAAAAACCAGCTCCTGGGTGCATCGATCCTTAGAATTGTGCTTTTAATCTCCATGTCATTTAATTCTGCTCTGATCTTGGTTATTTCCTTCCTTCTACTTGCTCTGGGCTGTCTTTCTTGTTGTTCCTCGTGTTCTTGTAGGTGTAGAGTTAGGTTGTTTATTTGAAATGTTTCTATCTTTTTTTGGTAGGCCTGTATTGCTATGAACTTTCCTCTCAGGACTGCCTTCACTGTGTCCTATAAGTTTTGGGTTGTCGTGGGTTCATTTTTATCAGTTTCCAGAAACTTTTTGATTTGTTCTCTGATTTCATTCTTGACCCATTTGTTGTTCAATAGCATGCTATTCAATCCCCATGATTTTGAATATTTTGGGTCTTTTCCCTTGAGGCTGGTTTTCAGTTTCAGTCCCTTGTGGTCGGAGAAAATGCTTAATTTGATTTCAATTTTCTTGAATTTGTTGAGACTCATTTTGTGTCCTATCATGTGGTCTATGTTTGAAAATGTTTCATGTGCATTTGAAAAGAATGAGTATTTAGCTTCTTTGGGATGAAGAGTTTTATACATCATTTAAGTCCATTTCATCTAGGACGTTGTTCAATGCCACAATATCTTTGTTGATATTTTGTTTGGATGATCTGTCCATTTTTTACAGTGGGGTGTTAAAATCCCCTACTATAATTATGTTGCTGTCAATGTCTTTCTTGAAGTCCCCTAAGATTTTCTTTATGTATTTGGGTGCTCCTATGTTGGGTACATATATATTTACGATGTTAATGTCTTCTTGGTGGATTCTTCCCTTGAGTATTATGAAGTGACCTTCTGGGTCTCTATTTAAGGCCCTTTTTTTTAAAGACTATTTTGTTTGATATGACTATTGCTACCCTGGATTTTTTTACTGGCCGTTTGCTTGGAAAATTTGTTTCTAGCCCTTCACTTTTAGTCTGTGTAGGTCTTTTGTCCTGAGGTGAGTCTCTTGTAGGCAGCATATATGTGGGTCACGCTTTCTTATCCATTTAGCTATTCTATGTCTTTTGATTAGAGCATTTAATCCATTTATGTTTAAGGTTATTATTGATAGGTACTTATTCATTGTCATTTTTATACCTGTGTTCTCTTTGTCTCTCTCTTTTTCTTCCTTTCCTTAAAGTGGTCCTTTTATTATTTCTTGTAGGACTGGTTTGATGGAGGCATATTCTTTTAGACTTCTTTTGTCTTGGAAGCTCTTTATTTGGCCTTCTGTCTTGATTGAGAGCCTTGCTGGATAAAGTAAGCCTTGGTTACAGGCCTCTGATTCTCATTACTTGGAATATTTCTTGCCATTCTCTTCTTGCTTGGAGTGTTTCCATTGAGAAGTCAGTAGCTAACCTTATTGGGGCTCCCTTGTATGTGATTTCTTTTTTCTCCTGTGCTGCCTTTAAGATTCTCTCTTTGTCTTGGAATTTTGCCATTTTAATGATGATGTGTCTTTAAGTGGGCCTCTTTGGGTTCCTCTTGATTGAGACTCTCTGGGATTCCTGGATTTGTGTGACTTTTACTTTCATCAATTAGAGAAGTTTTCCATTATTACTTTTTCAAATACATTTTTTATCCCTTGCTCTTCTTCTTCTTCTGGTATCCCTATTATTCAAATATTATTACATTTCATATTGTCTTGCATTTCTCTCAATCCCTCTTCATTCTTTGTAAGCCTCTTTTTCTTTTCTTGCTCTTTCTGGGTGTTTTTTTCTACTTTGTCCTCCAACTCACTGCTCTGATCTTCTGCTTCATCAATTCTCCTTTTGATTCTGTCCACTGTGTTTTTCAGTTCAGCAATTGTATTCTTCATTTTCTCTTGGTTCTTGCTAATAGTTTCTATTTCTTTTTTTCATGTTGATATATTTTGCTGTGAGTTTATTGTAATTTCCCTGTAGTTTCTGGTAGCACATTGTGAGCTCTTTGAACTTCCAGATAACCAGTGCTTTGAATTTAATATCTGATAGCTGACTTGCCTCTGTTTCATCTAGCATTCTTTCTGAGGCTTCCTCCTTTCTTTTCATTTGAGGATTGTTGTTTATCTTCCTATTGTTTGTGAGACTCTTCTTGTTAGCTTCAGCTTCTTAAAGTGATTTGTTCTGGCTTCCTGGGTTTATGGTGTGCACTTCTGTGGTATAATACCTGTGAGATTCAGTGGTGTAGTCTTCTTGATCTCATAAGCTCACTGGTCTTGGGCTGTCCTTTACATTGGCTCTGAGTTTGTCTTTGGGTTTTCATTGTTTAGGGGTCTTTCTTTTGTGGGTCCTTCCCACCAGCTGGTGAACTGATGGTCCCTCTGTCCACCACTCATTTTAATTTGTTGTGCTGGTGAGGGTGGGTAGTGTTGAAGGTATTGCTTATGTGTGTACAGGGTTTTGAGGATTCTCTTTTGCTCTTGTTCACTTGTTTGCACTGGGTAGTTTCTCCACTGTTTAGTTGTGTTTCCAGATAGGTCTTGGATTGATATTTGTGTGGTTTCTACTCTCTTCTTCACCTTCTTCTGTTGGTGATTCCTTTGTTGTTGGGTTTCCTCTTCCTTTGAGTGTCCTGGTGTTCACCACTTCCACCTACTCTTTTTTGTGTGCGTGATCAGCTGGAGGGGAAGGCAAAATGGTTTATCACAGCAGGAGAATATTCTATGATATTTATAGTAGCATCCAGTAGAGAAGAGATAGGAGATCCTTTAGGCATGCATAGTGATAACCATAATCTTCAACTCAACTAGCTACTTTTTATAAAGGATAGAAAGAAGATAAGGCCCTTGTCGGGGAGGGAAGATTTGTGAGTTGAATCTAGAAAGCAGTGAGGTTGTGGGAGGTCGGATTTGGAGGTAAGGTGAGAAAAAAGGATGGTAAATAGGTGTAGTGTGAGAGAGAATAGAGTTAACCACTACAGTATTATAGTTTAGGCAACAGTGAAGTCGGCTAAGATCTGGGGGTGGGGGGGTGTTGTGTAGTATTTACAATAGTATGGAATAGCTATTATTTACAATAATATTAGAGCAACAATCATATGACAGAATCTATGAGATACCAAGAATAGGGAGTATTGGAACTTCAATAGTGTGTTGATGGAGCACAGGTGAAGTAAAGGAGAATAAATTAGCAATAGATTATGACTGAGGGGACAGGAGAAACCTGTCAAATGATACAATACATCCAGCCAAGGCAAAGAAGACTATACAGAAAGAGGAGGAATACAAAGATACTATTAAAATAAGAGATGTAAGAATAATGAAAAATAATTTAAAAAATACAAATATGCACTAACTTGTAGTTCCTCTGCTATAGCAAAGTGAAATTTGTCTCTCTCTCTCTATTGTTGGGATGCCCCCTCTTTGGGTCCAAGTCTGATTTTTTCATAGTTCCAAGTTTTTTGTCTCACTTGCGGAGGGAAGAAAAAAAACAGAACAAAACAAAACAAAACAAAAAGATAGCAGAAGGGAGGAAAAAGCAGTAAGTTTGGAAAGAAAGAAAGAAGGAATAAAACAAGAAAGAAGGAAAGAGAGGAAAAAAAGTATTGAAAGATAAAACAATAATAATGTTTAAAAAAATAAAATTTTACTTAAAAAACAAAAAACTTCTTGTTGGTTTCCAGCTGGCAAAATTGGTTTTTCTGGTCTCGCTGGCTGCAGCAGGTTGCAGCAGGCTGAGGGGTGATTTGTGTGGCTTTTCTCCCTTCTCAGTGTACTCAGCCTGTGTCATGAACACTCTCCCAAGATCCAGACTGGCGCCTCAGTGCCCCACCGAGGGAATCCAAGTCCTTTTTTAGAGCACTTTTTCCCTGGAAGTCACCACAGGGGGCTAGGGTGCGGCCGTGTGCCAGACCAGACTTCCCTGGTCCCGCTGGCTTGGGTGCAAACCTTTCCCAGTGCTACGGGGGAACGCAAAAGCAACACTCGATGCTCCCAATCCAGTGACCACAGACTCCACAGGTGATCAAGGCCCCCTTGTTTGCTTCGTTGTGCCCATTCCTCTCTCTGACCCTTGAAGCAAACAGGTCTCTCCCGGTATTTTTCAAATTGTGCCTGACGGGGTAGGGAGGGAGCTGATGATCCTGCTCTCTTTCAAGGACCGTGCTGCCAGCCCTCAGCTCCCTAAGAATCCACGGCAGACCTGCCCAGCCCCCTGGTGCCCGGCCGGGCAGAGGCAGCAAGCCTGGCCCTCGGCCTCTGTGCTGGTCCCTTGGACCTTATTGACCTGCAGCCATCTCCTCACCATCTGGTCTTTCAGCATCTGCTATAATTTCTGGACTCCTATTTTCCAATATGCTGGAGCACTGATGGCTATTTGCTGGTTTCCTCCACAGATAGGCCAGGTTTTTCTCCCATTCGTGGGGGGAAGTGGAATCCTCTTTGTCCTACTCCGCTGCCATCTTCCCCAGGAGCCAGAACATTTTTTGTGCATGTATTTATATGTTTAAATAGTCACAGAAATACATAGGATTTTTGGTTTTGCTTTGAGTTGCAGAACTATTAATGGGAATCAAGACCAAAACCCTAAGACATTATAATATGCCAGTCCTAGCCTTTTCTAATATCCTTGCCCTGGGTAGTATAGCTCCCAAGGTAGCTAAATGCTCACTGCCCAACTGCCAAACTGAAGTATAATGTTTGGTAATAGTTAATGGATTTTTGAGAAACAACTTGGCCTATAGGATACCTATGGCATCACTTCCCACTGTTAGCCATGACAGATATAGATGAGGGAGGCTGGGATCCCCAGGCAGTGGTGAAAAGTATTGATTGCCATGGCCCAGTAGTGGTCTGCTTCTCAGAGCCAATTCTGCTGTCAGAATCTCGGGCTTCTGTCATCGATGTGGCAAATAATGACCAAGGAGGCCAAATGGACTTGATTTAAGTTTTGCTCTCTAGATTTTTTGATAAAACCATTAAAAAATTTCATCTAGCATAATTTTGGTCACTTACATAAAGCAAAATCTAATAAGCCCAACGCTACTGGAACTCCTAGAAGCTTTCTAATGCTTGATAAGAATTCTGATCCATTTATAAGACAAGCCAGAATTGATGAGAAATAAAAACAAATACTTAGTCTATGATTGCATCATGACTTCTACATTTTTTCATTTCAGAAGGAATTCTGGTGACATACTCTAAAGTGGAAGTTGCTGGTGAACGCATGCTAATGGGAAGCCTAATGGTACAGCAGAAGACTTTGTGCTAGGGCGCATGGCAAAGCACAAGATTCACTGAGAGATGACAGCACTGCCAGTTCTTTTATAAGTAAGAGAAACATCTTATCCAAAATATTTTTTAATAATGCAGTAAAGACTCTTTGTCCACCAAAGGCTGAACCAATATGAAATAACATCAGGCATCACTCAAGTTTTTTAATAACATGATATATACACATACACATATACACATGTACATATACATATATACATGATATATATCATATATCATGTATATGCACATACATATATACATACATATATATGCTAGTTATATAAAATCTCTTAGTGAAACACATGTTCATTATTTTTTAAAAGATTTTATTCATTTATCTCTATAGGGGAAGGGAAGGAGAGAGGGAGAGAAATATCAATGTACGGTTGTCTCTCCTGTGTCCCCCATTGGGAATTGGCCTGTAACTCAGGCATGTGCCCTGACTGGAAATCGAACTCTGATCCTTTGGTTCACAGGCCCACACTCAGTCCACTGAGCTACACTAGCCTCGGTGTTCACTACTTTTAAAAATGAAAATACTACATAATTGCAGAGGCTAAATATATTATTTTTCCTACCACTTTCTAAATTCTTCTAGTTGGGCTAATCAGCAAATTAGCAGAGACAGATAAACAGAAGAAAATCAAATTATAATACATGTGCATGGGGAATTCAGATAAGCATGAAAATTTCAAAGACAGTGAGACCACATTGGGTATACGTGACATTCTGGACAAAGATTAAAAGAAGGGGAACAGGGCATTAGAGTTCAGATCTGAGAATGGACTTTTGACAGGTAGTTGAAGAACTGAACACATATGGCAAATCCTGCTAGGTAACTCAAAAACAATAGGACACAAGTGTTATCTAGCTAACTGGCCCCTGCCTGATGCCCAGGCTAAAGTAAAATCCTAAGATTCCCTTCCCAGAGTGGGCCTTTTTATCTGAAACTCTTAGGCAGGAAGGGGGATGGTTTAGGTTATTTGAGTCTCGTTTCTCAAAAAAATAGCTTAAAATCAATGTCCCAAAAAAGGCAGCTTCAGGGTGGTAAAACTTTGGTTCCCTTCATAATCAACGGGAAAAAAAGTCAGCCTATTTTTAATTGTATTTTTAGAAAAGACCCATAAGAGTTTTCATGTGTGTCCTTTCATTCTTTTTGCTGTGATTATAAGGCAGAAGAGAAAGAAGTTACTGAGAGCTCCCCACAAGTGAAATGAGGAAGTAGAAATGGACATCACAGGCTGATAGTGTGCTAGGTCCTCTCACCAGAGTTTCCCACCCCCTGTGAATGATCAAAGAAAAACAGTTTATGGAAGGAAATTCCTATGGTGGTCATAGAAGTCAATGGCAAGAACTGGCTAAACCAAATCAATCCAAGATGGAGGAAAAATTGACCAGAGAATGACCCAAAAGTTTATTAGACCATCATTATAATTAAAATTGACATCATAAGTAGAAAGAGGGGGATAAATGCCATGACACTTGCAGAACAGATCATATTAAGAACAGGACACCCTCCCAACCAAAAGGCATACAGAATTTGGCACCACAAACTTCAGAAACAACCCATCTTTGGGAACACATAAAATCCCAAGAAGTAATTGACCTTAGCTCACAACTCACTTGTGAGTTTCCCTGTGTCCACTTGGATGTGTACTTTTGCTTTCAAAATGGTGCCCTATGAGACTTGCAACCAAGGGAGTAGCAGGGAGCAGCAGCCAGTTCCTGGCTTACTGCCTGATCCTGTCTCTGGGAATCCACATCCTGGTCCCTTTCCTGCTCTCAACCTTTTGAATTCACTTAGACTCACTCTTGGATTCTTTCCTGTGTGAAGTCAAGAACTTGTGGGTCACAAAGTGTTTAGGAGGCTCATTTCCAGTGTGCCTCCTGTGACAATTATATATATAATTGTCACAGAGTTCAATTGTTCACAGGAGGCACACTGGAAATGAAATATATAAATGAAATATATATATATTGAAATATATATTTCAATTCTAAACACTTCTTTCTATGAGTTTTAATGCACATATATCAATAGATATGTCTGACTACCACCAAAATCAGGATATATAACAAGTTTATCACCCCCTCAAATTCATCTTGGTATCCCTTTGTAATCATACCTTCCCTCACCCCTAATCCCTGGTACCAGCAAACATTTCTGTCACTAAAGCTTTGGGTTTTTGAAAGTATCATGTAAGTAGAATTATAGAATCTGTAACTTCTTAAGATTGGCCTTTTCACTTTATATGTATGAGATTCATCTGAGATGTGTGTATAAATAGCTCATGAGTTTTTATCACTGAGTAGGATTTTATTATACAAATGTAACATGGTTTGTTTACACTTTTATGGGTTGAAAAACAGGTTGTTTCATAATTCTGGTGAATATGAATAGAGGTCTGAAAGGAACTCTGAAGCTGCCTTTTTTGGATAGTGATTTTTAAGCTGGTTATTAAGAAATGAAAGTCTGAGAAACAACCTTTAATCTCCCACCCCTTTCCTACTCAAGAAATTAAAAAATAAAAAACCAGCTTCCAGAAAAGGACTTTTAGGAGACTTCTAGCCAAGGAAGCACAGGTAGATACACTTTGATTCCTCACACAACCAAAAGAAGGACAACAACAAATTAAAAAAAAAAACACCAGAGCTGCCAGAAAATTGAACTGTATGGAAGTCTGACAACCAGGTAGTTAAAGAAGAAACATTCATTCAGACTGGTAGGAGGTGTGGAGATGGGCAGCCAGGGTGGAAAGGACTCCCAGCAGCGCAGCTGCTGGAAGACCAGGTGGTACTGCATTTGTGTACAGATAAATCAGGAGGACCAATTGGGGAGTGAGACAAACCACAGAACCCAGGGTTCCAGTGTGGGAAAAGAAAGCCTCAAAACCTCAGACTGTAAAAATCTGGGGGGGGGGGAGGTGGCAGTAGGAGAAACTCCCAGCCTTACAGGAGAGTTCATTGGAGAGACCCACAGGGTCCTATTAAGTACACAAATGCACACAGCCAGGAATCAGCACCAGAGGGCCCAATTTGCTTGTGGGTAGAGGGGCAAGTGATGTAAAATTGTTGGAGAGCTGAGCAAGAGGCATTGTGTCCTCTCTGACCCCTCCCCTACAGACAGTGCCACAACGCAACAACGTGGGTTGCCCCACTCTGTCCAATACCTAAGGCTCTGCCCCTTACAAAGTAACAGGTATGCTAAGACAAAGAAATATGACCCAAATGAAAGAATAGATCAAAATTTCAAAAACATAACTAAGTGATGAAGAGATAGGCAACCTATCAGATGCACAGTTCAAAACACTGGCAATCAGGATGCTCACAGAATTGGTTGAGAATGGTCACAAAATGGAGGAAAAAGTGAAGGCTATGCAAAGTGAAATGAAGAAAAATATACAACTTCCTGGCAAGATGGAGGCATAGGTTGATACATTGCACCTCCTAACACAACCAAAAGAAGGACAACAACAAATTAAAAAACAAAAAACAACCAGGTCTGCCAGAAAATCAAACTGTATAGAAGACCAACAACCAAGGAGTTAAAGAAGTCACATTTACCCACACTAGTAGAAGGAGCAGAGATGGTCAGCAGGGGCAGGGAGGATTTGTGGCAAGGTGGCAGGTGGCAGACCTGGTGAGACAGCAATGGCGGAGGGGATGGTCCTATATCTGCAAGTGGGTAAATAGGGAGGAACAACTGGGGAGTGAGACAGACTGCACAAACCAGGGTTCAAGCATGGGGAAATAAAGCCCCAAAACCTCTGTCAAAACCCTCTGTGAGGGTTGTGGCAGTGGGAGAAATTCCCAACCTCATGGGAGAATTCGTTGGAGAGACCCACAGGGTCCTAGAATATACAAAAACCCACCCACTTGGGAATAAGCACCAGAAGGGCCCAATTTGCTTATGGGTAGCAGAGAAAGTGACTAAAAGCCAGCCGATAGCCCAGCAAGTGGGATTGTTCCCTCTGACCCCTGCCTGCATACAGCAATACAATGCAGCAATGTGGGTTGTTCTGTCCTAAGGCTCCATCCCTTACTATGTAACAGGTGCACCAAGACAAAAAAAAAAATATGGCCCGAATGAAAGAAAAAATCAGAACTCCAGAAAAAATACAACTAAGCAATGAAGAGATAGCTAAGCTATCAGATGCAGAGTTCAAAACACTGGTAATTAGGATGCTCACAGAATTGGTTGAGTATGGTCTCAAAAATAGAGGAAAAAGTGAAGGCAATGACAAGTAAATTAAGGAAAATGCTAAGTGAACCAACAGTGATTGGAATGAAACCAGGACTAACATCAACAGTTTGCAGCAGAAGGAAGAAATAAACATTCAACCAGAGCAAATGAAGAAACAAGAATTCAAAACAATTAAGTGAGGCTTAGGAACCTCCAGGACAACTTTAAACATTCCAACATCCAAATCATGGGGGTACCAGAAGAAGAGGAAGAAGAGCAAGAAATTGAAAACTTATTTGAAAACATAATGAAGGAGAACTACTCCAACCTGGCCGAGGAAACAGACTTCCAGAAAGACTAGGAATCTCAGAGAGTCCCAAAGAAGTTGGACCCAAGGAAGTGCACACCAAGGCACATCATAATAACATTACCCAAGATCAAAGATAAGGAGAGAATCTTAAAAGCAGCAAGAGTAAAGAAGACAGTTGCCTACAAAGGAGTTCCCATAAGACTGTCAGCTGATTTCTCAAAGAAATCTTACAGGAAGGAAGGGGCTGGAAAGAAGTATTCAAAGTCATGAAAAGCAAGGATCTACATCCAAGACTACTCTGTCCAGCAAAGCAGAATTGAAAAGGAGATAAAGTGCTTCCCAGATAAAGTCAAGTTAAAGGGGTTCATCAAGCCCTTATTATAAGAAATGATAAAGGGACTTATCTAAGAAAAAGATGAAAAATATGAACAGTAAAGTAACAACTGTCAACTATCAACAACCAAACCTGAAAAAAACAAAAACAAAGTAAGCAAACAACTAGTACAGGAACAGAATCACAGAAATGGAGATCACATGGAGGGTTATCAGCAGAGAGTGGTAGGGGAGGTACAGGGAATAAGAAGCTTAATTGGTAGGTAGAAAATAGGAGGAGGTTAAGAATAGTATAGGAATTGGAAAAGTCAAAGAACTTACATGTACAGCCCATGGACATGAACTAAGTGGGAGGGGAATGCTGGTGGGAGGAGGCTGCAGGGCAGAGCAGAATAGAGAGGGAAAGATGGGATAACTGTAATAGCATAATCAATAAAATATACTTTAAAAAAGGAATTTTAGAATGTTTGTCTTAGCCTAATTTCAGCTAAGTAAGGTGATAGGAGGGTTTTAGGTTGAGGCCTGTTAGCTAGATATCCCCTGTATTCCATTGTTTCTTGGTTGGCTAGGAAGAATTTGCCTGCCATGTGTGTTTAACTCTTCCTCAACTACCTGTAAATAATCCATTCTTACTTCTGAAATAGAATACCCTATTCCCCTTCTTTTATTCTTACTCCAAAATGTCATGTATACCCAGGACTGCCTTATTATTTTTGGAGTTTTCACGCTTATGTGAATTCCCTATGCACATGTATTAAAATTTGATTTTCTCCTATTAATCTGTCTCTGCTAGATAACTTAGAAAGTGGAAGAAAATATTTTTTAGCCTCCACAGTTGCTATTAGTATTTGTGTACAATTTTTTTGTGAAATAAGGTTTTATTTTTCTAGGATTTAAATACCTTGGAGTGGAATTACTGGGTCATATCGGAAATATATGTTTACTTTGTAAGATATGGTTACATTATTTTCCAAAGTAGCTGTACTATTTTTCATTCACAACAGTAATACATGAGAGTTCCAGATGCCTTGCATCCTCGTTAGTTTTTTAATACTGTCAGAATATTTAATTTTCACCATTATAATAGGTATTCATTGTTAACTTGTATACTTTTAAGTTTTAATGTGCATTTTCCTATTGACTAATGTTGATGAACATCTATACTTATTTGCAGTCCATATGTCCTCTTTGGTAAAGTGTGTGTACAAGCCTTTCACCATAATTTAATTGGGTTGTTTGTTTTCTTAATATTGGGTTTTGAGAGTTCTTTTCATAGTGAATCGCCTGTGTTAGCTAGGTTATTTACAAATATTTTATCCCGGTGTGTAGGTTTTCTTTTCATTCTCTTAACAGTGTATATAGATTTTTTAAAAAAGCAAGTGTGAACTCAGCATGTGCAGGCTGTTTTGTTATATACCTTTTTTCAATTAACAATGTATTTCAAACATTTTTCCATGTTATTAGTTCTTCTCAACATAAACTACATTCCTGAAGTTTTACAGGTAGTCAGAAGCATTAGTACTTTCAGAAAGGGGGCATCACAGTCTAGGGAGGGATGGAAGGAAAACTTCATTTCTTCCTAGTTTGTAATTGGAACCCCTGTTCAGCCTTTCTACTTGACAGCACCCAGGGTGGAAGCACCTACAATAAAGGGAGATTTTATTTTGTGCCCTGGGAGAGGTTCGGAGTGAGCCGCCTGAGCCATCGCTCAGACCCGGGAGCCTGGTAACCAAGGAATGTCGGCGGGGGGGGGTAGGCGTTTCCCTGGAGGCGCGGACCCGTAGGTACGCAGTAGTGCCGTCTCCGGCACGTCCCTCGCTCCTCCCACCAGTCTGGCCGCTCGAGATGACGTGTCTGAACTCTGTAGGCGGAAGCCAGGAAGAGGGTAGGGGCCGGCTTTGTACGTCCAGCCGTCCGAGCGCGCGTTCCACGCAGTCCTAGACCCGGTGTGTGTCGGGAGTCCGGAAACCAATTCTTTGGGGAAGACTCCACTTGTCCAGGGTTTTGCTTTTCCTGAGCTCGGAAGATTGAAGAGCTGGCGGGGTTTGAAGACAAAAAGGTTGGGAATCCAACTGGACTCCCAGGCTGCTGCGGGCTCAGCCTCAGTGAATAGTCGAATGGCTTCGAGCAGTCAATCACTCCTCTTTCCTCTCTAGACGGAAGAGATTTCATTTCAGCGCTGGAAGTCTTCGATTCTAAATTCTGACCTGGAGTTTCCGTGTTTTGGCGCTAGCAGTCCTGTAGTGCTTTCCGGTTACTTGCCCCTCTTGTCTCCTTTATGTGCCAGAAGCTGCTATAGATTCTGGGGGTATAGAGATAAGGTCCTTACTCCGTGGAGTTTACATATACATGGGGAGTGAACAAGTGAATTAACCACACTAACTGCAAATAATGGTAGTGTGGGATGCGATGCGTTGAGCAGAAGAGTGGTATCGAAAGGTATCAAAAACTTTTCCCACCGAAAACTTTTCTGAAAGAGGGTTTATTGATCAGTATGCTAGCCAGATAAAGGACCAGGTCCTGGGGCATGCAGTCTAAACCACCGCCAGCAGCAGGGCTAGGTGAAGAAGACAAACATGTCTGTTGTTCGGGGATGCAAAATGCTCTTTCATAAAAACTGTTGGGGAAAAGAAAGATTAAATTGTTTTTGCAGGAATTTACATTAGCTGTAGATGAAGGGGGTGGGAGAAGGTGAAGTAGGGCTAGTTCTGGGACAGGTGATAAAGAAGTGGCTGCTCTTTGGATTAGTTGTAGACAACAGTCTGGAAGATGTATTGGAATAGCAAGTACCTGGTGGTAGGGTATGAAAATAGCCACCTGGAAGTTAATTCAAGTTTCTACATATATTTAGGAATATTATAAGTCTTGTTGGTTTCAGCTTCTCTTCCTTCCACCCTGCTGTAGTTTGATTTTGGGCATCTCAGAATTTTTCAAAGCTGGAGCTCTTAGAGTAAACTACCTTTAACAAGCAAGAATTTTATTTTTCATTGTTCTAATTACCCTACAATGTAAAACAATTGTTCTAACCTTTGCAGGGCATTAGATCCCTTTGAAAACTTAATGAATATCATCAACTTTGGGTGTGTGTGTGTGCAGACACCCACAATGAGTTAGATGTGATGCATGGGGCTGTACATTTTTCTGAATTGTCCATTTATCAAACTATCCCATTCTTCAATTCTGAGCTGGCTCCCTGGTGTAGATTCCTTGGTATACGGTGGTTAGGTTGATGCACTCTTCCGAAGCATTCGTTGAACTATCTAGGCTCAAATTAATTGATTTAATGTCACAAAAACCAAATTTATCCTTGAAAAATACTCAGAAAATGACCTACATACGGACACACACATGCACATACAAACACAGACAACACGTCACTTCAATGGGAAAAGTGACAGATACGTAGGGATAATCATAGCGGATTTGTTTCGCTAGGACGACTTTCCAAGCTAAGCTGTAGGATGTGCCCATGTCTTTGCAAAGTGTCAACAGTAGCTTCTTCTATTTGCTCCTGGTTTTCGACCTCTTCAAGAGGTCTTGTGTATTCTGTGCAATCACTGTCCTATGCAGGGATGCTTGGAATCTGTCCGTGCAGACACCTCTGTGTAGCTATTTGAGCGAGGACTTAGAGTTAGTTCCTCCCCATTTACTTTCTTATCCTGCTGCTAAACAGATATTTCCCGAACTTTTCCCTGCCACCAACTCGGCTTCCATCAGCAAGTACTCTCTAGAGCAACAGCTCTTTCATACAGGTTGGCACGCTGGGAACAAAGAGGTGAGCAAACTTCAAGATGTTTAAGAGACATTGAGACAAAGCAATGAGCCTGGGGGTGCCAGACAAGCGGGACTGCTCCACAGCGCCCCAAGGGAGCTCTAGATCCGAACATGGAATGAGAATGTGAACACCGAAACCTCTCTCCCAGCAACCATCAAGCCAGCTGGCTGAAAACCTGGAAACTGGATTTTCTCCACGCTCCCTCCCGGAAACTTAGGGGTTCTGGCGACCGCTCTCACTGAGCATGTGCAGGCGGCATTGCGCATGCTCTGTCCAAGTCCAGTTCGGTGTCTGTTGCGGGATCTGCTGCGTCTTCTAGCGCGACCTGAACTGTCCGTCAAGGTGCTGGACTCAGTTTGGGCGACCTTGTCGTCATCTCTGAGTTTTCCCTTCCCTCATTCCCTTTTCACCCCTTCGACTCGTCTGCCCTTTTTCCTGAAACGGCCATCATGAGCGGGAGGCTGTCGTCCCCACCTCGGTGGCCGTGGTTGTTGCTCCTATCACTACTCCTGCTGGGGTCAACCCCGGGCCCGCGTCTGGGCGCGGCTTTCTATTTGCCCGGCCTGGCTCCGGTCAACTTCTGCGAAGAAGAAAAGAGGAGCGACGAATGCAAGGTGAGTGAGGCCTGTTGGACCTCCGGGTGCACTGTCGGAAGGGGAAACTTCCCTCTTCGTGGGAGATGGGGTTCGAGAGGAAAGGGGCGTAGCAGCGGGTGGGGTCAAGTATCTCCTGTTGCTTGGCGGCTTGTCCAGGCTGTGGATCAGAGGCTCTGGAATGGCCCTTGTAGGGGGTTAAATTCTGGAGGACTCTGGGCCTCAGCCTTTTCTCCCGTCTGGCGGACCAGATTGCACCAGCTGCTGTATTCCGGTTTCCTGGAACAAGGACCATGTATGTATGACGCTCCCCTCGAGTTGGATGCCTGCACGTCTCACGAGTGAGAGTGTACACTCACAGCCCAGTGTCAAGCACTCCAAGGGAGTGGACAACCAGGTCTTCCAGTAACTTTTTGCTCCGTTGCCTCCGGTTTTATTCTACTTTACGAGAACTCTTCGTTGATGATGAGAGCTTGTTCTTTCTAGAGCTTTGATATTTTAAGCCCATGATTAGCAGCTGGTTCCTTAATTGTGGAATACAACACCCTGAACTGCGTAAACTGTATTAATAAAGACTTGGCTGTAATGGTTGAAACAGTTAATTCTATTTTTTTAAGTATAAAAAATTTTAATATACAAATATATATATAAGATCCCATTATTTAGTTTCACCGAGATTGTTTTAAACACTCAAAAGGAGCAGAGGACAGGAGAAACTGGTATTTTCTTCCTAGAGCAAGCCTTGGAAGTGATGGTCTCTGAAGACCATCACTGTCAAGGTTTTTCAGTGTAACTGCTAGCAAGAAAGACAGAAAAGTGAACGCCTTTTAGATTATTTGGCATAAGGCATAATGATATACGTACATAATTATTCTAAATTGGTAAAACTTAACATTTTGGGCTTGAGGATATGTTTGCAACTATTAATAAATTTAACGATCCAAATAATCATTTAGCAAACTTTTACAATCTGTAAAGTAAGGTTTATTTACTAACTTTGATTTTTTTTAAAAGCTGGTGTTTATTTTATTACTGCCAGCTTTAGCGTAGCTGTTAATATTGAGCTGATTTTAGGGAATTAAAGAAGCTATTAAGTTTTTTATAGCATTTTACATTTTCTGTTTAAAAACTTGGATGTCTGAAAACATCTGAGGATCTTTAAGGTTTATTAAAGTCAAGCACGTGAAACCATAGCTCTCACACTTTGTAATGCAGGAAGCTTTGACTTTGAGAGTTTTGACTGAAAGAATATAGTGCTTCCAACTGAAAGGCAGAGCTAGTTTCCCAAGCACACTGGTTTTTCCACTAAATATTTTAGGAATCAGCCTTTAAAACCTAGTATATTGTCTTTGAATTAAATTTAATAGCAATTTATGTAGTGTATTCCTAGTGCCTCAGTCACAAAAAAATGTATCTTGGGCTTCTAGATAGTATCTTCCAAATGTATCTGGAGCCTCAAAGTAAAGGACATATGTTTATGAACAGATTATTGAAATCTGATGTTTTTGAAAATGTATGTCCAAGTGCTCTAAAACAGAAATGAAGGAACATTTGTGGATTGGAGTCTTAAGGGAAAGCTACAGGAGGAAGTGACATTTGATATGAACTTATGAAAGTGATTATAAGTGAAATTTACAGGTGGTCTGCCATTTAGATGATTTTTGTTTTCTCAACAGGTCTTTCTTTAAGTAGCTACTTTTTGGTTGACTTCTGGCTAATTTCAGAGCCCTTTGTATTTTTAATTTTCAAAAGTACAGAGATAAAACAGGCAAGGCACATTATTTTCCTGAAATGTTTGGATTTCATCTCTGTTGCCAGTTGCTTTCACATCTTGGTCAATGGAAACAACTCTTTGATGGAAAGAAAGATATACTTCTAGCAGTTTTTTTTCTCTACAGTTTGACTAACTGGTATAGAGAGTCTGAGGTGAACTTCAATATTTGTTCTCTTTGCCTCTCAAAGAATAAACAGTTTAAGCAGTAAACAGTTTAAAATTTCATTGCTTCAGTCAGTGTATTAATAATTTTTTCATCCATTCCATATTTGTTGAAAATAGTCTTGTTTACACTATTCAGAAAAGCTGAAGGGACGTATTTTAAAAGCTAAAAATGGGAATTGTGAAATGGGCATAATTATTTCCAGAAGATGCTAGAATCAAGAGTTGGAAGAATTGGGCAAGTTGTTGATAGTTTCCATGTATTATTATCTCCATGTTACAGTTTTTCAATCTGTAACATGGAGATAATAATACATGCTTATTATATGCATTTCTCAGAGAAAAGTACAGTATTATCTTTGTGATATTATAAAATATTTATAAGTATAGAGATGAAACAGGGATGTATATCTTCAGCATTAATGTAGTTATATAGTTTAGTCTCTATGTACTGTGAAGTTCATGTCCTGAATTTACCTAACTCACTGTATATGTTGAAAGAGAGTCAAAAGAACCCTGAAGATTTGGTCATCTTTTCCTTTCACAATATTTTATGCTCAATTTTGTAGCAGAGAAACAGAAATTTAGTGAGCATGAAATTCTGTTTATATTGTCTGACTTCTGATTGATGATCTTTATTAGCATTTATAAATACTTTGTATTCTGTGGCTTTTTTCTTTTAGCTTGCTGATATTACATGTACATACATTTGAATAGTGGATATTCTTAATGGTTTTTGACTATGTAGTATTCCATTCTATTACTGTACTATGGGTTGCTTAACCATTTCTTGCTTGTAGAGCATTTAGATTGCTCCCAGCTTTTTTCTATTATAAATAGCTTTGCTAGAGTGTATTAAGGAGGAATTACTTGCACATTCCTAAATATAAAATTACTAGGTCAAAGACAAGACGCAGTTTGATAGCTCTATTTAATATTACCATGGTTCTAGCCCTGGCTGGTGTAGCTCAGTGGATTGAGCGCGGGCCTGTGAACCAGAGTATCGCGGTTCGATTCCCAGTCAGGGCACATGCCTGGGTTGCAGGGCAGTTCCCAGCAGGGGACACATGAGAGGCAACCATACATTTCTCTCCTACTCTTTCTCCTTCCCTTCCCCTCTCTCAAAAAGTAAATAAATAAAATATTTAAAAAAATATTACCATGGTTCTTATAAGAAAGATAGTTTTGAAGCCCTGGCTGGTGTAGCTCAGTGAATTGAGCGCAGGCCTGCGAACCAGACAATCGCGGTTCGATTCCCAGTCAGGGCACATTCCTGGGTTGCAGGCCAGTTCCCTGCAGGCCAATTCCCAGCAGGGGACGCATGAAAGGCAACCATACATTGATGTTTCTCTGGCTCTCTCCTTCCCTTCCCCTCTAAAGATAAATAAATAAAATTTTTTTAAAAAAGGGTACAAAAGGATTTAAAAAAAAAAGATAGTTTTGATTTACAGTGCCATTAGCTTAATGATTCTGTGTCTCCACAATATTTTTAAATTTTTGTTTATCAATTTAATAGCTGTGTATGGTACCTAAAATGTTTTTTAAAGATTTTATTTATTTATTTTTAGAGAGGGGGGAAAGGAGGAAGAAAGAGATGGAGAGAAAGATCAATGTGAGAAACATTGATTGATTATCTCTTGTATGTGTCCTGACCGAGCCAAGCCTGCAACCCAGGCATGTGCCGTGACTGGGAATCCAACTGGTGAACTTACGCTTTGTGGAATGATGCCCAGCCAACTGAGTCACACCAGTTAGGGCCTAAAACATTTTTTAATGCTGCATTACTTTCATTGCTATTGAGGTTTCTCTGCCTTTTCATTGTTTTCTTTTATTGGGGTGGCCAAAAGTCCATTCAGTGTTTTCTATAAAAGAGAAGACTTTTAGTCTTCTAAAAGTCTTAGAAGTCATAGGTTGGTTGTTGTCAGTGTCTCAATTTGATCACTATCAATTTCAACTGGTCTACCTGACTGTGGAGTGAGAAATTTCCAGCAGGAAACTTCACAAATCACTTTTGACACATTCAGTCAATCACAGTACCTTCTCCATACACTGCACAAAATTTTTTTATTGCATTTCAGCTTGCATTATCTTTCTTGAAATAATACAGCTTGATATGCCAAAAATATTGCTTATTTTCTTTCATCTTCAATATTAAAATGGCTACACAAAAATTCACCAATTCTGATGTTTTTTTAAATACATGCTGATATGACAGCTGTCACAATACCATATAACAACATTGTTTCCAAAGAAGTTACAAACAACTGAATGCTACTAGAGCCATCTTAGGAAAAAACAAATGAACATTTTGGCCAACCCAGTATTTGCCTTATTTTGTTAGTTTTTGAAACCAGACCAATAAAGGATTGAACCATGGTGTTAACTTTCCTCTAGGATCCATTTTACTTTCTTAAAAATAGGAGACAATAGCCCTGGCTGGTGTAGCTCAATGGATTGAGTGCAGGCCTGTGAACCAGAGAATTGCGGTTCGATTCCCAGTCAGGGCACATGCCTGGGTTGCTGGCCAGTTCCCAACAGGGGACGCATGAGAGGCAACCATACATTGATGTTTCTCTCCCTCTCTCTTTCCCTTCCCCTCTAAAGATAAATAAATAAAATCTTTAAAAAAAAAATAGGGGACAATAAGTTGAATGCAATAGGTAGAATAAAGTGCTGATTAGAAGTGAATAGATCTTCACAGGGTAAAATGTGCAGTTCTACTCTACTTTGTAAAAGTTTTGGCTATTTCATTCAGCTGCTACATGCTATTTATCTTTCAGTTGAGTCTTAAGTGTGCCAGGTGACATTCTGATCGCTAATAGCTGAAGATTAGTGAGCAGTTCACTGTTGTGGCTATTAACTTGGAAGTAATTATTGGCTTGTCAACACAAATTCATATCTAACAACTAAACTCTCCAAACATCTGCCACTCTTTTACCATTTAATGTACAGATCATATTCATAGGTGAAAGATTGTTTTCCTGTCTAGTAAGGAAAAAGAGATAAATATATTCACTGATAGTTTTTAAAGGGAAGACTTAAATGAATTAGTAACTTTTTGATAAAAAGAAAACTTAATCAGAAGCATACTTTAAAAAAAATCTTAACCCAAAGTTATGTTTTTTGATTTTTTAGAGAGAAAAGAAGGGAGAGGGAGTGGCAGAGGTCAGGACGAGCAGGAGAGAGAGGAACATCAATATGAGAGAGAAACATTGACCTATTGCCTCCCATATGCACCCCAACTGGGGATTACAGCTGCAACCTAGTTATGTGCCCTGACTGGGAATCGAACCTGCAACCTTTCGGCATATGGGATGATGCTCCAACCAACTGAGCAACCTGGCCAGGGCCAGAAGCATACTTTTAGTCTTCCTCTCTCGAAAGATTTTTTTAGAAGCTTTTAACAAATGGTACGTCTGTTGTTTTGTGAGCAGTTGCGTATAAATATGGAATAAGTCAAATTTAAGAAAATAGTTCTAAATGTTGGTTTGAACTGACCCAAGTATGAATGGATCTCTACCTGTTTTAATTTGACCATAGAAATAGTTTGAAGATTTTGAAATATTTAAAGAAAATATAATTTATATTATTAATATAATTGACATATATTTAGTTATATAAAAATATTCGACATTAATATAGCAATATAATACCAGTATAACTGATATATGTATTGATATTTAATTTCACTTTCTCATAATTTTCTCTGGAATAATAGCATTGATTCTTAGCTTCTGGAAACTAATCATTGTGTAGAAGTTACTGATATTGTTTGAAAGATGAAATCTGGCACTGGAAAGAGTGGCTCTCACTATGATAAATTCACATTCCAACAGTTCTCCTTCCTGTTGAAAAAAATACATGGAGTTGAATTAGAAAATTTGCTTTCAGAAGTAAAAATTTTGAATACAATTATTTTAAAACTGACTGCTTATTATGGATCTGAAAGCTACTACTGGGAATGCAGACGTGGTCACTATAGATAAAATAATGTCCTGCTGCCTTTGGCTATCTGTAAAGAAAAGCCCCTCCAAAGGTATATACTTGAACATCTGAAACAAAACTACAGTTATGTGTTCCACACCCAACACCCAGACACAAGTAAGTTGTAAATAGTGGTCTCTGCTGTCAGTCTTAGAGCCCAGTTCCTATTCTTTGCAATTTTCTATCAGTATCCTCTCAGTAAGTGTTGTGGTTCATTGTAGCCACATTAAGTATGTTCTGCAAGATGAATCTCTGTTGTGATTAAAATTAACTAAGTATCTGTGAGAGGCATTGGTGGAAATTTGTGAATTTTTTTCTTTGTTCTTGTTATTTCTCAACTTTTAAATCTATTGCCCTTAGCTAGTAGTAATAGCGATATCATTAATCCTTGGGACAACCCTGTAATTTTTAGATGGGGGAAACTGAAGCTGAATAAAACATAGTAACCCTCCCAATAATACATAGCTAGGAAGTAGTGAAGCCGAGGTGCAAATCCAGGAGTCTCTGAACTTGAAGTCTGAGCTTTTTTGAGTCCTGCTGTATCTTCCATGCTGAGCACTCCACTTCTCCCGCCCTACTCTGGATATCCCTGGCTGCTTTTAATCCTGGACTTCCACAGTTAATAGTCAACATAAAGTTCTTTACCTATGTAATCTTTAAGTAGTCAGATTTTATATTTATTCCTTTCTTTGATATAGTCTAAAATTGAAATTCTTTTTTTCAGTGGAGTGGGGAGAAGAGACTATCTCTTAGTACCTAGGAGAGCAGCTTCCAGTCATTGCTGGTGAGATAATTCAAAGCTCACAAACATCTATTTGTGTATTCCATTATTTTTATTGTCTGATTTAAGATTTTCCTTCTTCAGAATTTTTGCCCCTGTAAATACTCGTAGCTCAGGAGCCCCAAACCAGGGAGCTACTTAAGTGTTTGTGATATTCTGAAAAAAAAAACCACCTGGAAGACTAGCAGATGTGGATATGCCTTTCATTACTCACGTTATAGGGGAGTGCACCGATGGCAGTGGGTCGGTGTGAAAGAGTCTGTGTCTCCTCTAATGTGAGGCTCATTTCAGGGGTGTCCAACCTGTGGCCTGTGGGCCATATGCAGCCCAGGATGGCTGTGAATACGGCCCAACACAAAATTGTAAATTTACCCAAAACATTATGAGATTTTTTTTTGTGGTTACATGTTGCAATGTATTTAACATTTAGCCCAAGGCAATTCTTCCAGTGAGGTGCAGCGACACCTACAGGTTGGATACCCCTGTAAAGAGTCCTAGACAAAGGGCACATATCCTGTGTGTGATGCTAAACAAGATTATCTCTGTGTGTATGTGCAGAGAGAAAAGGTCAAGAAGCAGTCATAGGACAAGAAGCTGCTCCCAAAAGGAGATAAGAAGGGAGTTACACTCTATTCCCCCCAAAATACACAATTCCTTCTGGCCAGCCTTCAGTCATGGGAGGGAGAAGGGTCCTGTCCATTGACCCCACACTCCACCACAACATTGCTCTTCCACCTCACATTCTTTGCATTAATTCTGGTAGGGGACATGTGTGGTGAGCATGTTGGCACTTTACATCTATATCCCACAGATACAGTAAAGGGTACACCTTAGGACTAAAGGTGGAAAACAGAAGTAAGAGAGACTCAGGAGGAAGGAATTCCACTGATACTCTGTAGCAGTCAGTACCATAATATTCTTGCACAGGGTTGCTGGCATCCACCCCATGAGTTGCACACTAATTTGTAGTCCTGTTTCTGTGTTCAATACATATGGGTATGGAGTGTCATAGTTCTACCTGTAATACTGACAGACGTCCCACACCATCCCTAACTGTAAGTGAGCTATGGCTTGGTGTAGTTAGTCTGTTCTCTCACGAAAACACCTTCTTGTGCATCTGTTTGAAGCGCGGCAGAAGCCTTTCAGTCTTGCAGCCAGTCCCAGTGTGTATGGTTCACAGGGTGAATCCACCATGGCAGGTTGGCAGAGGACCCAGTCAGGAACTCTGTGCAGACCGAGTAGTTTGAGTGGTTATTCTCAGCAGCCAGTATTCCCACCCACTGGGCGAAGGCATTTATGCAGAATCCAACCAGACAACCCCTAAGAACTTGACAGTGAAAGAACTCAAGAGTTGATGAACACAGCTGATCATAAACAAGTTTCTGAGTCTGTAAGAGTGTCAGATGAGAAGACTTTTGCTTGAATGAAATTAAGTAATGATAGTCTGATAATCCTCTTTATTTGCAGTTTGATGTCTCTGGTGATATTGACAAGAGCTCAGGTAAATTCTATATGGTTGATACTGCATCAGTGTAGTTCTCAGTAATTCCAAATCAAAGGATGAAGAAAAAAAAGGAAACACTAGTGTGAAAGAAAGCTGGAGAAATTTGGGATCCAGTCTAGTTTATAGGTGAGAAATAAAATTTTACAGACAATTCACTGAAATAGAATCTACTTTCCGTAATTGTGTATGATTTTATTGAAACATACTTTTTCCCCTAAAATCACCCTCTTTAATTTTTATTAAAGAGCCACATCAAGACCAATTCATTTACTGTGTTAAGTCCAGTTTCAGTTTGCCCTGATCATTTGCATAAAAACAGTAGGAATAGCAATTGATCGGGCTTTCTTAAATCTCCTTTGAGGGCATGTATTAAGAAATTCCTAGATTGAGTTTTAATCAGCCCCTCAGGGCAGGGAAGCCAAGCCACACAGTTGCCATCAGGCTTTTCCTGCAGTACCTGCAGATTTGGGTGAGTTTCTCAAGTTCTTGAAGTCCCCAAAATACATTGAGGTTCTTCCCATGCCATCTTTCAGGAAAGTAACCGTCTTCCCTCCTTACTTGGAAGGACTGCCTTGGATTACATGACCAAGCAAGGTACCAGCCCATTTCTCCAAGGAGCTTTCATTGGCTTCAAAGTCTATCTTAATTTCTTACAGCTTTCTGATGACATCCAAAGTCCAGGCAAGACCTCTTTGAGAATGTTATTCCAGACAAGACTTAGTTGTTAAAATCACAATTGGAAACTGGCTTTGTATGTCCTGTTATGAAGAAATCAGATTCCTATTGGATTCGTTCAAACAAACATATTGCTGTGGAAAGAATAATACTCATTAAGAACTTCCAAGTTCCAGAGGGCTCAAATAGGGAGAAAAATATAAATACCTCAGTACCACGTATGAAAGTATACTTTATCAAATTGCTTTAAGAAACAAAGTTTTCTTATGTCTGAAAAACAAATTAAAATTAAAAATTAGCAATATTTTGCAACAAAACTTACAAAAGCCACAATTATCTTCAGCTTATTATGTCCCATAATTAATTTCTGTTCCCATAATCTTGATTGTCTGCAAGCACCTCTGTAAGTCCAGTCATTTCACAGAGCTCCAGCAATCTTTACTCAGTTTAAAGGTTAAATCCAAAATCTATTCTCAGAAATATGCAGTTGTCCAAAACAAGTCCAAGTCCTCTCCATGGACCCCTCCCAAGATATATTTTTACAAATTCATTGGAACAAAATAATGACTTTAATAAATGACAGAACTTAAAATGACATGGTTACAGAGGTGAGTACAATGCAACTGACAAAGAAATGTGCTTTCATGCAACATTTTAAGATGACTAAAATTACAAATGAAAGTATATCAGAATTCATATAATCTCTAGAACATCTACTTCAATAATAAAAATATGTGTGTACAAATAGGACATACTTATTATTCTTTTACTTGACAAAGCTTTCCTTGTACTTTAAGCACATTAAATAGGGCTAGTTAGTTCCAAAACTTCTCTTTATAAAAGGAGAACAAATCCACAAAGTATTCCATGGGCCCACTAGAATAACCTAAAGTCATTTTTCAATTAAAAAGTCTCTTAAGATTTGAACTTTGGGAAGACTTTCAAACTTAACCAAAAGATTATAACATTAACTTTTTGTAAAACAACCTATTTTTATGGTAATAACTTTAAAAGACAGTAACAGACTTAAAACCGGTTTTCACATCAATTAATTTATCCAGACCACAGAATCCTATTTAATTTATGTGGTTACTTTCTTTAGGCCAATAAAATACTGCACCCTAATTGTGCCATCAGGAGGAAGGAAACACAGCACATGTAATACGCAGACAAACATATCACATAAAGAACACACACATAAAGACTGAACACATAAAAACTCTACAGAAAATATGACTTACTAATTTGGTTAGAGAAAGCATAAGATATTCTCATCTGCTTGTCTTTTTGCTTCTTCCCTCTACACAATGCTTCTCCAACTTTCCTTTTTCCCTTTTAGTTTGCCCTTTTAACCCATCCAGAAATCAGGACACCTACTTTTAATTCTACTTCCTTCAAACCATATTGCCATAATTTACATCTTGCATTACTAAAGCCATATCTTTTTCCCTAACTTAAATGTAAGTAATTACCATTCTTTAGATTGACAAATTCATGACTACATTTCCTAAGTCTTATTCTGTTCACTAGACCTTCAGTAAAACAATCCTAGTTAGTCTAAAATGTGACCTAGGCCTCTCCTTTCTGAAACAGAAACAAAAACAAAATCGAAAGGCAAAAGCAAAGGCAAAATTTCAAGGGAAGCAGGACTAGCCTTAGAACCATATCTCCTTATTTTTCTCTAACTTAAGCTCATCCTCTAATTACCTTACTTTTGCTTCAGCTGCTTCTTCCTTTTCCCCCACACAGGTGCTCTGCCAGGCTTGTGGGAGCCTTGGGGCCATTCCCCCAATACTGGTGCACTATCCCAGGATTACCCCTTGGCCTTCCCCATTTGTCATGTTACCACATGCAGTATACTTGACAGAGGTATTTTCTGGAATATCCTGTTTGTGAGGTCAGTTGCAGGAGCCTGGAACTAGGAGCTGCTTAAGTGTTTGCAATATTCTGAAAAAACCACCTGGAGGACTAGCAGATGTGGACATGCCATTAATCACTCTCATTACAGGGGAGTGCACTGAGGGCAGTGCATCGAGGGCAGTGAGAGAGGCCATGCCTTCTCCAGTCTGAGGCTCGTTATAAGGGGTCCCAGACAAAAAAGGCACATGTATGCAGGACTCTAAAACTACACTACCTCAGTGTGTAGCTGCAGGAAGAGAAAGTTAGGAAGCCATCACAGGACAAGAAACTGCTTCCAAAAGGAGATAAGGAAGGAGTTACAATCTGTTCCCAAAACAGTACACATTTCTTCTGGCCAGCCCTCAGTCAGGGGAGGGACAAGGGCCATGTCTACTGACCCCACAATAGCTCTTCAGTATTTAACAGTGGAAGTGTTTATAGTTTTTCTTTTTTTGTGGTTGTACCTTGGTATCTCAAACCCTTTTTTCACTAGTCACTAGCTTTGATCTGTGTACAAAGTCAAATTTCTTCATAGATTTCTTTCTGCCTTGAAAACCGATTGTAGGTGAGGGATGGGGGAGATGTGATGGCAGTCAGGTAAGGTATAATAAAAGCAGAAACAAAAGGAACAAGGAAATTGGAAAAAATGAAATCCTGTGGCAGGGACCATGTGTCTTAAGGGAATAAAATAGAGTGTAGTGGTGACCAAAGCTGGGGTCAGATGTAAAAATGGACAGATTAAGACTAGAAATAAAATTGTACTTTTGGAAGGAGAAGGATTTAGAAGGGAGACCATAGAACTGTAAATTAAATTAAACTGTTTTTATTAAAAAGTTCTTATGGTGGATTTTAATCAGCTTAAGTCTTTCTTTAGAATTTACAGTCTTGATTTAGGATTTATCTGTAACTTTCTTAAAATGTTTAACATTTTAAGAACTTTTTGTGCTTGTAATTACTCAATTTGGGACATTTTGAAAGCAGGATTGTGCCCTAAGTAACACATAAGGCTCTTTCATGTTACGTCAGTAATAGTTTGGAGTTGGCCCTCTCTATTTAAGGCAGAATTTCAGAAGGAGATGCACTCAGTAAACTTTTAGATGAGTAATAAAGAAATTTAGAGAAGAAAGTGACCTTAAAGTTAATCAGATATTGTCCTCTTATAGCACATTGCTGTTTTAATGATAAGAATTCATTATTCCCATTTAATGAATTAAATCCCATTGAGATTCAGTGTATGCTCCAAGACTATATAAATGGTTTTGTCACTTTTTATTTTACTTTCATGATTGTATGCCTTATTTCCCCATCTGGATTATAAATTCTTTGAAGGCAAGTATTGAAGTATTTTATATCGTATTACTCACAGAGCCTAGTACAGAATATTGTGGGTATGAAGTAAATGTCTTGAGTGAATTTCTTCTGGCTTTTCAGGATTTGTTAATGTTCTTCAGTTTTCCTGTATACTGCAAATACTACTTATTTAGAAAAGTTTCCCTTATTTATTCCTCTACTAAAAATTTTCCTTATTTAATACTTTTTTTAAAGTCCTCACCTGAGGTTATGTTTTTACTGATTTTAGAAAGAGAGGAAGGGAAAGAGAGGGAAACACCGATGTGAAAGAGAAACATCCGTCTATTGCCTCCTGTATATGCCCCAACTGGGAATCGAACCTGCAAATTTCTGAGGTACAGGATGATGCTCCAACTGAGCCACCTGGCCAGGGCTATTTAATACTTCTTTTGAAGTCATCTTCCCTGCTTTTTTAATTTATTGATTGATTTGAAAGAGCAAGCAAAAACATTGATTGGTTGTTCCCCTTATTTGTGCTTCCATTGGTTGATTCTTGTGTGTGCCCTGACCAAGGATCAAACCTGCAACCTTGGCATATCAGGACAATGCTCTAACCAAGCTACACACACCTTGGTGTATTGGGATGATGCTATACACAACTGAGCTACACAGCCAGGGCATCTTCCCTGATTCTTGAACATTTTTCCACACTATATTTTATTCTTTTGTATTTATTTTTTACTGCTTTGACTTGGCTTCCATTGCTTGATAATAAGACTGAATTGAAAGTCTGCTCTCAACTTTAAACCCTTTTCTTTTTCCAACTCTTAATTGTGACAATTTTCAAAATTCAAGAAAGTTGAAAGAATAGTATAATATCATCTGTGTATTCATCTAGAGTCCTAGGGCCAGCAGTTGTTTATGTTTTTCCCTACTTGTTTTATCTGTGCGTATATTTAAATTTTTAGGGGTGAATTTCATAATGTACCTTGACCTTCATTAAAAACACATAAACTCATTAGCACCTCATTTCCTTCTTCTTTCTGTCAATTTTTTTTAATCCTTACCCATGGATAAGTTTATTGATTTTAGAGAGAGAAAGAAACAGGTTTAGAGAGAGAGAGAGAAACATCTATGTGAGAAACATCAGAAACATCAGCAGGTTGCCTTCCATATGCACCCCCACCGGAGATCAAATCTGCAACTTCTTGGGGTACAGGATGACACTCCAATCAACTGAACCACCCACCCAGGGCGTTTCAATTTTTGACATTTGTTCTACTGCCATATTGTGAGGATTCACATTCCTATAATACTTTTGAAATGTTCTCATTTCACTGTAAGGATCAATATTTAAAATAGAGTATTGTAAATGTAACATATTTACAGACATTGTAACTCAATCTATTTTATGTTAAAAGTATTTTAAACTATGTTTCTTAGCATGTTTTAAGTGAAATTATAATTCTTAAATTTTCATATTTTTACAATGTAAAAAAGGAAGAATGAACAAAAGTGCTACAAAAATAGCCAAAATGAACTGAATCTCAAAGGTGTGTTTTGAGTAGTTCACTAAACAACAGAAAAAGGTCCATAATTTAGTGGTGATATTTATGATACATTAACTTTCCTGTAAAAGTAAGTGTGGAAAAGTATCAGAATTCTGAGACAAGAAGAAAGAAAAGTAGAGGACTGAGGGCAGCCGACATTAAAAGTGATGGTAGTAACAGTTGAGGTTTTTTTTTGAAGCAGCAGTCCAGTTTTTTAACTTATTTGTCTTAAAGTAGAGCAAGAGGTCCCTAGTTCAAAACATTATTATGAGACTTGTGCTTGATGATTATCTTCCTCTTTCCTAGACTTATAGCAAAGAAGATGAGTAGCCATAAATAGTAGATCAAAAAGCATATTGTCCTAGTGTCTTTTAACGGAAGGAGAAGAGAGTGAGCCTCTTACAGAAACCCTCAAGGCTGTCCTTACACTAATAAGTATTCAGACTCAGGAATGTCTAATTTTTCTAAAATAATAGGTAATAATAGCTACACTTACGTAGTCATTTAAATTATACTAATTGTGTACCAACTTTGGCCAGCTTCTGTGTTGTTTGCTATTTTAGTATTACCTTATTCTTTCATCACATTAAAAAAGTATTACTTATTTAGGAGCTCATATTTATTAAGAATAGACATAGGATTTGAGATGAACCCAACTGTCTGACATAATGCTGCCTTCAAACTGAAGTGTTCTCTATTTATGTGCTGTATGTTAAAATTAATTTTGTTTATAGGTGAAAGTTTAGTGAGAATTGTCTTTTTGATTTTGCTTTTTGGAAAAAATTTGTGAACAGCCCTTGATGGCTTGTAGACATTCTTATAAATCACAAAGCAAGACTAAAACATGCGCTTGTTAGGTGGCCTTAATACCTTTGTTTTAGGAGTTGAATTTGAAACTACTTCACCAGATGAGCAAAAGTTGATAGATAAGGTAAATTTAATGGGGATTTAAAACTAGATAAAATGCTAAGAAAATGGCCAAAAACTAATGTTCAAATAGGAAAATAGGGAGAGAAAGGGGTATAGGGGCCTTTGGCCTATAGACTAAAATAGAGTTAATGTGGTAATCTGTTAAAATGATAGTAAATTATATAAACAAAAGACTAGCATGGTTTCTGGAACAGAAATTTTCCCGGTATATAGAAATTATTCAAGGACTTGCAGTAGATGTAGAGGGAGCTGGTGAGTTTGATTTCTGAGGTTTTGACAAGATTTTTTTTTAAGGTTAAGTTGGAATTTACAGTGGTTTGGATTAGCTTACATGCACAGTGGAGCACTGAATAAATCCATGGGGAAAACAGACTTCCAGGACAGGTGCTTGAGTCTAATTTGGATATTAAATTTAGTAGAGAATGAAAGTGGAATGTTTCATGGTATTAAGCTCGTATGTGTAATGCATGGTAAAGCCAAGGGAATATATTTCCAGAAATTCTCTTAAAGTTACATGAGAGCACAATCGATAAGTTAGTGTGGTCATGGACAAGTTAAGAGAGTATATTTAAGGAAAAACAACAACTATATTTTTGAGATGATGAGCTCTAAGCTATTGCTTATATTAGGTTGACCAAAAAATTTGTTCAAATTTAGAGTAAGACCTTATTTTTGGTAAATTTTTAAAAATATTTTATTTCTTTGTTTTTTAGAGAGAGGGGAAGGGAAAGAGATAGAAAGGGAGAGAAATACCAATGTATTGTTGCCTCTCACGCACTCTATACTAGGGACCTGGCCCCAACCCAGGCATGTGTCTTGACTGGGAATTGAACCTACAGCCCTTTGGTTTGCACTTGGCACCCAATCCACTGAGCTGCACCAGCCAAGGAGAGTGAAAGACTTTTGTTTTTAAGTATATTTTATTTATTATGCTATTACAGTTGTCCCAGTTGTTCTCCCTTTGCCTACCTCTGCCTGGTACCTCCTTTCCCTCCAGCAATGCCCCCCTCCTTTAGTTCATATTCACGGGTTGCACATATAAGTTCTTTGGCCTCTCCATTTCCTATGCTGTTCTTAACATCCCCCTGTCTATTTTGTTCCTACCAATTTTGCTTCTTATTCCTTGCACCATTTTGACCTTTCTTCCCCTTCCCCCTCCCAGATGATAAACCTCCAAATGATCTCCATTGATTCTGTACCTGTTCTGGTGGTTTCCTTCATTTTTGTTTGATTGTTTTTTAGATTCAGCTGTTGATAGTTGTGAATTTGTTGCCTTTTTAATGTTCATGCTTTTGGTCTTCTTTTTCTTAGATAAGTCCTTTTAACATTTCCTGTAATAATGGCTTGGTGATGATGAACTCCTTTAGCTTTACCTTGTCTGGGAAGCACTTTGTCTGCCCTTCCATTCTAAATGATAGCTTTGCTGGATAGAGCAATCTTGGATGTAGGCCCTTGCCTTTCATGACTTTGAATACTTCTTGCCAGTCCCTTCTTGCCTGCAAAGTTTTTTTTTTTTAGAAACCAGCTTATAGTTTTATGAGAACTTCTTTGTAGGTGACTCTTTTTTTTTTTCATGCTGTTTCTAAAATTTTCTATCTTTAACCTTTGATATTTAAATTATGATGTGCCTTGGTGTGTTCCTCTTTGGGTCCAACTTATTTAGGACTCTCTGTGCTTCCTGGACTTGTATGTTTATTTCCTTCACCAAATTAGGGAAGTTTTCTTTCATTATTTTTTCAAATAACTTTTCAGTGTCTTGCTCTTCCTCTTGTCCTTCTGGAACCCCATGATTCAGATGTTGGCACATTTGGAGATGTCCTGAGGTTCCTAAGGCTAACCTCATTTTTTTTTGAGTTCTTGTTTCTTTCTGTTCTGTTTGAATATTTATGTCTTCCTTATGTTTCAAATCATTGGTTTGGATCCAAGCTTCCTTCCCTTCCCTGTTGGTTCTATGTGGATTTTTATTTATTTCACTAAATGTAACCTTCATTTCTTCCTTTATTATTACTATAATTATTATATTTTTGGCATACTCAATGAATTCTCTGAACATCCTGACCATCAGTGTTTTTAACTACATCTGATAGGTTGGCTATCTCTGTTTCGCATAGTTCTTTTTCTGGGGTTTTGTTCCGTTCTTTCAGTTGGGCTGTATTTCTTTGTCTCCTCAATTTAGCAGCTGCCCTGTGTTTGTTTCTCTGTGTTAGCTAGAGCTGCTTTTATTCCCTGTCTTAGTAGTGTGGTCTACTGTAGAAAAGGCACCTGTAAATTTCATGGGGTAGAGCTTTAGATAATTGTCAGAGGGAGGCAGCCCACTTCACTGCTTTCTTGGTGTGTGGGGAGGGCTCAGAGAGGGAACAGACTTGCCACCTGGCTTCTAGAGGTTCACCTGGCACTATTCCTGTTCCTAGTCACTTCACCCCCTTCCTGTGTATGACTGGCACCCTTCCAGCTGCTGCCCTGGTGGTGAATTCCACAGTGGGTGGGTTTGCGTGTGTTCTATAACCATGCAGACCCTTTAAGCCTTGAAAATGTGGCAGTTTCTTCTGCTGCCCCAGCCCTCACTGGTTTTTACAGCCAGAGGTAATGGAGATTATCTTCTTGTTACTGGAACCCTGGGTTGTGTGATCTGACCTTGGGCTAGGATCGCTGTTTCCCAGGGTATCCCTCCCGATTTTCGTCTACCATATGTGAATGGGGGACTATCTGTTTTACCACTACCTTGCTGCACCACACTGCATCTCTGCGACTCTGCCCCTCCTAACCTGGATGAATGTGGCTTCTTTAAATCCTTGGTTGTCGGGCTTCCATGCAGCTTGATTTTCTGACAGTGGGTATTATTAGTTTTGAGATCTGGTTGTAATTCTTTCTATGGTTGCACAGGGAGATAAAGCATGTCTATCTGCCTTCAACTTGACTTGAAGCCTCAAGACTTTTTTTTTGTTTTTACCAAGAACTTTTGAACAACGTATTCACCATTTGTTCCACTATCTTCTGCTATCTTTCAGGCAACTTCATAATTCCATCTTCCCAAAACTTTTTATCTTTTTGAGCAATGAACTATTCCAGGTGTTTTTTGTGGTGTTTTTTCCAGGGAATTAATACTGTTTTTATTTAGAGAATTTTGTAAAGACTGAAATAAATGTAAATGTCTAGTGCATATGGCATTGACTCAGAACTTCCAGCCAAGCTGTAACAGTTTATGTCTGGTCATCAAAGAAACATGTAGTCTTTTTTTGTTGACTAATTCCAGATTCTTTTCATCGCATGCTGCTTTCAGTTCGTTTAACTGGGAGTAGTATTTGTTGGAATTAATTGTTTGGTTTTCCTAAAGAAGCTCATAATAGAGGACTCCCTTCCATTCCTATGTTATACACAGCAGCACGTTCTTTGAATGAGGACTGGCCTTTGGTGTGGTTGGTGGTGGTTCATTTTGCCTGCCCACAATCTCTTGTGTTCCACATTATTGTAAATTATCCACATGTCATTGCCTGTCCCAATTTGTTTTAAAAACAGAACATTTTTGTTACGTGTAAGTAGAGACTCACATGGAAAAATATGATCAAGAAGGTTTTTTTCACTTACCTTATGTGGAACCTAGATATCAAAGCGATTAACACAACTGAGCTAGTACAAATGATTTTCAGTGCTTGATTTGGACATTTTGAGTGTGTCAGCTATCTCCTGCATGGTATAACATTGACTGTTCTCAGTTAATGTCTCCATATGATTGTCAACCACAACTGGTCTACCTGACTGTGGAGCATCATCCAGTGAGAAATCTCCAGCACTAAACTTTGATAACCACCATTGACATGTTCAGTCAGTCACAGCATCTTCTCCATACACTACACAAATTTTTTTATTCCATTTCAGTTGCATTTTTACCTTTCTTGAAATAATACAGCATAATGTGCCAAAAATACTGCTTATTATCTTCCATCTTCAATATTAAAATGGCTACATAAAAATTCACCAATTTTGGTAAGTTTTTTAATGCACACTGATATGACAGTTGTCAGAATACAGTCTGGCAAAATTATTTCCAGTGAAGTTAAAAACAACTAAGTGCTACTAGAGCCAGTTTACAAAAAAACCTGAACAAACTTTTTGACCAACCCAATAGAACATAGGTAAGAGATGAAGAGTGTCATTGAAGAATTATGCTTATGGCCAGAAAGGCTAATGAAAAGTAACAATGTCATTCTATATATATTTGTAAAACTATAGTGTCTAAACCTTTAATTTTTCTTGTAATTCTCAATCACATACCTTTTAAGAAGGGTATGAGGGTAGGGCAAGGTCCTGAGAAAAGCAGTTGGCATGATCAAGGAGATAGGTGATTCAAAAAAATTAAGACCTTTCTGTTTTGAAAGATTAAGATTCAGAGGAGATAGGGAGAAGTCAGAAAATGAGAATATGGTTTTCTCTCGGTCTTATAATCCTATAGCCAGAAGATATACCATGAAACTTCAGAGAGAACATTATAGGCTACAGAAAAATGATTGCCTCATCATTTGGGAAGAAATGGAAGAAGCTTTAACTGTAAATTTATATGTCCTTGAACAATGTCCTAGAGTTTTTCACATAGCATCAGGTCTTTAACCCAGTGCCATGTTTTAGGTTTTCTAAGATTTAGATTTAAAGAACATGGAAAAATATGTTGGGCCTTGGTGGGTTAGCTAAATTGGTCAGAGCATTATCCCCGTACATCAAGGTCTGTGTCAAATCCCTAGTCAGGGCACATATAAGAAGCAACCAATGAATGCATTAAAAAGTGAAACAACAGGACTTCTGCCAAGATAGAGGCGTAGGTGGAAGCACAGCACCTTCTCCCACAACTAAGTTTAAAAACAACAAAGTTTTAGCAACAAAAACGCAGCCAAACCACAGAAAATTGAACTACACAGAAATCTGACAAAAACGAACCCTTCAGCCAAACCGGTAAGAGCCAGCAGCAGAGCAAGGCCAGGCAGGAAAGATCCACCAGACCGACCTGGGCACTCGACCCAGGTGCACTAGCAGCCTTGGGTGGATCCCAGGTGTGGAGTAGCGGGCAGACCCACTGAGGGCTGATCACGGTCACACATTCACACGCAGATAAACCGGTGAAGGAGCGAGCAGTGAGACTGCATAGGCCCCAGTGGCAGGAAGCAGCAGAGGGAACCACCATTGTCCCTCTCTGACCCCACCCCCACATACAGAGTCACAAACCAGCAACCTGGGTGGCCCCACCCTGGTGAAAAACTAAGGCTCCACTCCTCATTCGTCACAGGCACAAACAGATCAAAACATGGCTCAAGAACAACTGAGAGGCCCTGAGCCAATAAATCTAAGCGACCAAGAAATAGCCAAACTGTCAGATGCACAATTCAAAACACTGGTGATCAGGATGCTCACAGAACTGGTTGATTTTAGTTACAAATTAGAGGAACATATGAAGGCTAAACTAATTGAAATGAGTGGAAATGTACAGGAAACCAATAGTGATGGAAAGGAAACTGGGACTCAAATCAAGGGAGTGGACCAGAAGGAAGAAAAAAATGACCAAACAGAAAAGGATGAAGAAACAATTCAAAAAAATGAGGAAAAGGCTAAGGAACCTCCAGGACATCTTTAAACACTCCAACATCCGAATTATAGGGGTACCATAAGGGGAAGAGGAGCAACCATGAGTGGAAACCTTATTTGAACAAATAATAAAGAAGAACTTCCCCAATCTGGCAAAGGAAATAGACTTCCAGGAAATCCAGGAAGCTCAGAGAGTCCCAAAGAAGGTGGACCCAAGAAGGAACACACCAAGGCACATCATCATTACATTAGCCAAGATTCAAATGAAGGAGAGACTCCTAGAAGTAGCAAGAGATAAGGGGACAGTCACCTACAAAGGAGTTCCCATCAGACTGTCAGCTGATTTCTCAAAAGAGACCTTACAGGCAAGAAGGGGCTGGAAAGAAGTATTCCAAGTCATGGAATCCAAAGACCTACATCCAAGATTGCTCTATCCAGCAAAGCTTTCATTTAGAATGGAAGGGCAGATAAAGTGCTTCTCAGATAAGATCAAATTCAAGGAGTCCATCATCACCAAGCCCTTATTATATGAAATGTTAAAGGGACTTACCTAAGAAAAAGAAGATAAAAAAGATGAACAGTGAAAGGACAGCAAACTTACAGTTATTAAGAACCACACCTAAAACAAAAGCAAACTAAGAGGACAGGTAGATCAGGAGCAGAGCCATAGAAATGAAGGTCACATGGAGGGTTAGCAACAGGGGAGTGGGAGAAGGAGAAGGGGGGAGAAGGTATAGCGAATAAGTAGCATAGATGGTAGGTAGAAAATAGATGGGGGAGGGCAAGAATAGTAGGGGTGATATAGAATCTAGAGAACTTGAGACAGGTGGTCATAAACTACAGGGGGGAATGATGGGGGAGGGGTGTGCAGGGTGGAGGGGAATGAAGTGGGGGAAATAGAACAACTGTAATGGCATAATTAATAAAATATATTTAAAAATAGGGGGAAGTTAAGAATAATGGAGAAGCCAAAAAACTTATATGTACAATCTATGGACATGAACTAAGGCAGGGGGGAGTGGAATGCTGGAGGGTGGTGGGGTACAGGGCAGAGTGGGGATAAAGGGGAGAAAAAAATTGGGACAACTCAAATAGCATAATCAATAAAATATACTTAAAAATAAAGCAAAATTTGAAAGAAAAAAATAGAAGTACAAATAGATAGTTCCAGAATAGCCATGGGAATGTAAAGTACAGTATGGAAATGGAGTAGCCAAGGAACTTATAGGGGTGACTCATGGACATTAAGAATTGTGTGAGGATTGACTGAAGGAATTGGGGGGTTCAGGGTGGAGGGGGAAAGGGAGAAAATTGGGAAAACTGTAATAACACAAGAAATAAAATATAATTAAAAAATAAAATTAATTGGAAAAAAAAGTGGAACAACAAAATGGTGTTTCTCTACCCCTTCCTCTATCCCTCCCTCCCCCTGCTCAAATCAATAAATTATAAGAAAAATGTTTGGCAAACATAGGTCAAGGATAGACTAGGAGTCAAACCATCTTGCTTATTGTTTTGTAGGATCCTCAAACTAAGAACATCAAACTTCAGTACCAATAAATAGAGTTTTATTGGGATGCAACCATCTTTATTCACTTATATATTGCTAATGGCTGCTTTTTGCCCTACAGTAGCAGGGACTTAGAGTCCTGCAAAGCCTGAAATATTTACTCCCTGGACCTTTAATAAAAAGTTGGCTAAACCCCTAGGTTAGACCCACAATATTAGAATTATTTTTCAAGGTAAATAAAATATTGTAGTGACATGAGCAAAGTGTTATATGTATGAAGAGGTACTGAGCAGCATTTTATACTTTTCTGTTACTATGCTAATCCAGTAGCCATTACCCTCCCATAACTATTTAAATGTAATTAAAGTTAAATTTTCATTAATTATTTTACATTTTACAGTATTTATTTGAAAAAAAATCACCATGTAAGTAGACCTGCACAGTTCAAACTCATGATGTTCCAGAATTGGTTATATTGTGTCTCTCTCTTTTTTGGTTATATATCATTATACTCTTTTTTTTCCCCATTTTTTATGGTATTTTTTTCATTACTATTTATTCCCCTTATACTACCCCTCATCCAAGCAATCACCACACTGTTGTCTATGTTCATGATTCCTTTTTTTTTTAACTCAAATCCTCCACCCCTTAACTTACCCCCACACCCCTGAGCTGTCATCCTGGTCTCTGTCTATGAGTCTGTATATATTTTGCTTGTAAGTTCAGTTTGTTGACTCAAGTCCACGTACAAGTGAAATCATATGGTATATGTCATTCTCTGACTCGCTCATTTCTTTTTTTTTTTCTTTTACCACTCAGACTGTATTCTCTTCCTCTTACTCCTCCAAAGGAAGAGAAGAACGATCATCAGGGGCTATTGGCAGTTGCAAAAACAACACCAAAAGCTGGCTTCATGCTCAGGAGAGAACACTGCACCTCCTCGTGGTTTCGGGTGCTCCACATGATCAGAGAAACTTCTCTAGTAACAAACTAGAGAAATGATCCCTGAAAGTATAGTCTTCTGACTGGCTTATTTCACTTAGCATAATGTTCTCCAGGTCCATACATATTGACTCAAAGGATAAAATTTTTTTCTTTGTTTACGGCCAAGTAGTATTACATTGTATAAATGTCCTATAGTTGTTTTATCCACTCATCTACTGATGGACACCTGGGCTGTTTCCAGATCTTGGCTATTGTAAGTGAATATAGCAGTGCTTATGTTCTTTCAAGTTAGTGTTTTGAGTTCCTTCAGTTATAGTCCCAGAGGTAGGATCACTGGGTCAAAAGGCAGATCCATTTTTTATTTTTTTGAGGTATCCCCATACTGCTTCCCACAGTGGCTACACCAATCTGCATTTCCACTAATAGTACAAAAGGGTTCCCCTTTCTCCACATCCTCGCCAGCAATTGTTTGTTGATTTATTGATGACAGCCATTCTGACATGTATGAGAAGATACCTCATTGTAGTTTTAATTCCTATTTCTCTGATGATTACTTATGTTGAACATCTTTTCATATGTCTGTTGCCCATCTGTATGTCCTCTATGGAGAAGTGTTTACAGGTCCTTTGCCCATTCCTGATTTATTAATTGGGTTGTGTTTTTGGTGGGTTTTGGGGGGGGTGTTGAGTTTTGTAAGTTCTTTATAAACTTTGGATATTAATTCCTTATAAGATGTGTTGGCGACTATGTTCACCATTCTGTGGGTTGTCTTTTTATTTTGTTGATGTTTTCCTTTATTGTGAAAAAACTTTTTGGTTTGAGGTAGTCCCATTTGTTTATTTTTTCTTTTGTTTTCCTTGCTTGGGGAAAGATTTCTGATAAAATACTGCTATCAGCATTGTCCAAGATTTTGCTGCCTGTGTTTTCTTCTATGGGGGGCTCTGCCCACAGAGCTCCCATGCCGATGCAGATAAGAATAAGTCTACCAAGGCATCATCTGCTTGGGTAGGAAAGGCTGACCAGTCTCTCAGAGGAGAAAGGCCTTGAGCCTGTTTCTCAATGGGCTTTTATTGGGTTTAGTTTGCATAGCAATACAGGGCATATATGTAAAGCTCATCAATCATAGGCAGTAATGATCAAGGAATAGATAACATTCACAGAACTATAAGGGCTTATTCTGAGTCAGGGTCAGATAGAGTGACGCCAAAGGGCCATAAAACTTTGGGAAACAAATTCTTTTTGTGCTTGGACCCTTGACATTTAAATTGAAGGCATTCTTAGCAAAGCAGGTTCCACAGGATCTTATCCATTTTCTCTTAGGCCCGATTGCCATGCTCCCCACACTCCCAGCCAGGCACCACACATTCTGGCACAGGACTGCACCTGCCTTCAGCATCATTTTAGGCTTAAGTTAGGTGGGGGAAGTAAGGCATCCAAGAGATTAGGAGACTTCTTACAGATAGGATGAAGGCTCAGGCTATATCAAAGCCAAGGGATGAGGGTTTTTTGTCTCTCCTTCATAATTCCCTAACTCCTTCCCTGATGGCCCCTTCGTGACTGTGCCTGTCTTAGGTGGTTCCTTCCTTGAGGAATCTTAACCGTCACTGGCTAACCAGCCATCCTTCAGTGGCCAAGCAAGGTCAAGTAAAAAAGGCAGAGGCTGCGCCCCTACCTGGAGGATAAGTTTTTTCTTCTTAGTGACTTATGGTCCCAAGATCTTTTTACTCAGCCTTAGCCATGGAGGATTATGGCTTCTGAAACCAGGAAAGGCGGTTCCCAACATTCTTCTATGATTTTTATGGTTTTAGATCTGACATTTAAGTCTTTGATCCATTTTGAGTTTATTTTTGTGTGTGGTGTAAGAAAGTTTCATTTTTCTGCACGTGTCTGTCCAGTATTCCCAACATTTATTGTATAAACTTATCATTAGCGAATTTTATATGCTTGCTTCCTTTGTCAAATATTAGTTGATTATAAATGTGTGGGCTTATTTCTGGGCTGTCTATTCTGTTCCATTGATCTATGTGTCTGTTTTTATGCCAGTATTATGCTGTTTTGATTACTATGGCTTCACAGTATAGTTTAATATTATATAGCGTGATTCCTCCAACTTTGATCTTCTTTCTCAGTATCACTGTTGCTACGTAGGGCCTTTTGTGGTTCCATATAAATTTTTGAAATATTTGTTGTAGTTCTGTGAAATACATCATCAGAATCTTGATAGGAATTGAGTTGAATCTATAGATTGCTTTGGGTAGTATGGACATTTCAATGATGTAAATTCTTCCTCCCATTAACATGGTTATGTGCCTCCACTTAGAGGATCTTCTTCAGTGTCTTATAATTTTCCGAGTACAGGGCTTTTACATGCTTGGTTCGGTTTATTCCTAGGTATTTTATTCTTTTCGAAGCAATTGCAAATGGGATTGTTCTCTTCATTTCCCTTTCTGTTAGAGAAATTGTGTTGGCATATAAAAATGCAGCTGATTTCTGGATATTAATTTTGTATCCTGTTTCTTTGCTGAATTTACTTACCAGTCCTAGTAGTTTCTTGGTGGAATCTTTGGGGTTCTCTTTGTACAGTATCATGTCATCTGAAATAAAGTCAGTTTTACTTCTTCCTCTCCAGTTTGGACGCCTTTTATTTCTTCTTCTTGTATGATTGCTGTGGCTAGGACTTTTAGTACTATGATGAATAAGAGAGGCAAAAGTGGACATCCCTGTCTTGTTCTTGATCTTAAGGGGAACACTCATAGGTTTTGCCCATTGAATGTGATGGTGGTATTGTGTTTGTCATATGTGGCCTTTGTTATGTTTAGGTATGTTCCCTCTATTCCCACTTTGCTGAGAGTTTCTATCATAAATGGGTGCTGGATTTTATCAAATGCTTTTTCTACATCTGTTGATATGATCGGGTGGTTTTTATCCTTTATTTTGTTTATGTGGTGAAAAACATTTATTGATTTGTGAATGTTGTACCAACCTTGTGTTCCCAGAATAAATTCCATTTGATCACGGTGTATGATCTTTTTGATGCATTGCTATATTTGGTTAGCTAATATTTTGTTGAGGATTTTAGCATCTATGTTCATCAGGGATATTGCCTGTAATTTTCTTTTTTTGTAATGTCTTTATCTGGTTTTGGAATTAGGATAATGCAGGCCTCATAAAATGAGCTTGGGAGCCTTCCCTCCTCTTAAATTTTTTGAGATAGTTTGTGAAGCTGAGTTGTTAGTTCTTCCCAGAACGTTTGGTAAAATTTCCCTGTGAAGCCATCCAGTCAGGGCTTTTGTTTGTTGGGAGTTTTTGATTACTACTTCAATGTCACTTGGTATGATCTGTCTATTCAGATTCTCTGATTCTTCCTGATTTCGTTTTGGAAGATTGTATGTTTGGGATTTATCCATTTCATCCAGGTTGTCCAATTTGTTGGCATTACTTTGGTGTCAGTTGCTATTTCTCCTTTTTCATTTCTGATTTTGTTTATTTGGGTGCGCTCTGTTTTTCTTGATGAATCCAATTAAAGGTCTGTCAATCTTGTTTATCTTTTCAAAGAGCCAGCTCTTGGATTCATTGGTCTTTTGTTGTTGTTGTTTTAGACTCTATTTCATTAATTTCTGCTCTAATGTTTATCATTTTCTTCCTTCTACTCACTTTGGTCTGTCATTCTTTTTCCAGTTTCTTTAAGTATAAACTTAGATTGTTCATTTGAGCTTTTTCTTGTTTTTTGAGATAAGCCTGTAATGTTGAGTTTTCCTCTTAGGATTGCTTTCCCTGTGTTCCACAGATGGTGAATTGTGTGTTCTCATTTTCATTTGTTTCAAGGTATCCTTTGATTTCTTCCTTGATCTCGTTGTTGACCTAGTAGTCACTGTTTAATAACATGTTGTTTAACTTCCATGTCCTTGTATGTTATTCAGTGTTCTTATGATTGTAATGATTTCTAGTTTCATAGCATTGTGGTCAGAGAAGATGCTTGATATGATTTCAGTCGTCTTAGATTTATTGAGACTTGTTTTATGTTGTAACATGTGGTCTATCCCCCAAAAATGTTCCATTTGCACTTTTAAAGTATGTATATTCTTTTGGGATGAGATGCTCTGAAGACATCAGTAAAATCCATTTAATCCAGTGTGTTTAAGGTCTCTATCTCCTTGTTGATTTTCTGTCTGTAATATCGATCCATCGAAATTAATGGGTGTTAAAATCCCAGACAGTGTGTTTCTGTCAGTCTCTCCCTGTATGTGCATCAAGATTTGCTTTAAATAAATTGCTTCTCCTTTATTGGGTGTGTAAATGTTTACTATGGTTATATCCTCTTGTTGGATTGTTCCCTTCATCATTATGTAGTGTCCTTCTTTGTCTCTTACTATAGTCTTGGCCTTACTAAAATCTATAGTCTTCAGTCTTACTAAAGTATATTTTGTAGGATATAACTATTGCTACTCCATCTTTTTATTCCCTTTCCATTTGCATGAAATATCTTTTTCTGTCTTTTTACTTGTAGCCGTTGTATATCTTGTGATCTGAGGTGGGACTCTTGGAGGCAGCATAGCATGTTCATGGGAATTGTTTTCTTATCCATTCATCCCCTCTGTCTTTTGGTTGGAGCATTTAAGCCATTTACTTTTAAGGTGATTACTGCTAGATACATATTTAGTGCCTTTTATTTTTAGAGTATTTTCCTGTGTCTTTTTTTTTCTTTCTCTTTTTCTTCTTTAACCAATCCCTTTAACATTTGTTGCAATACACATTTGGTGTTAACAAACTACTTTCGTGTGTGTGTACGTGTGTGTGTACGTGTGTGTGTGTGTGTGTGTGTGTGTGTGTGTGTGTGTGTGTGTGTGTTTGGGATGCTCCTTATTTCTCTTTCAATTTTAAATGATAGCCTTCTTGGGTAAAGTAGACTTGATGTAGGTGCTTGCTTTTCATCACCTTGAGTATTTTGCACCACTCCTTTCTGGCCTGTAATGTTTCTGTTGAGAATTCAGAATACAGACTAATTGTTGTTCCCTTGTATGTAACTACCTCCTTTTTCCTTGAATGTTTTAGGATTCTCTCTTTGTCTTTAAGCCTTTCATTTTGATTATGATGTGTCTCAGCATAGTCAAGCATCTCTGGATCCAAATCATTAGGAACTCTTATGAGCTTCCTGGATATGTGCCTTTCTTTCACCAGAATGTTTTTGGTCATTATTTCTTCAAAAAGGTTTTCAATTCCTATTCTCATTTTGGTATTCCCATGATACAGATGTTCTTATGCTTCATTTTGTCACCAAGATTTCTTAAGCTCTCCTTATTCTTTTTAATTTTTCATTGTTGTTGTTGCCGTTCTGCTTGGATATTTTTTTCTTTGTTGTATTCCAAATCACTGATTCAATCCTCTGCTCCATCTAACCTACTATTTACTCCCTCCAGTGAATTGTTTATTCCAATATATTGTTTATTTCATATATTGCGTTCTTTATGACTGGTCCTCTGTAATGGTTTCTGTGTCTTTTTTCATGCTGTTGAGTGGTATTTTAATTATTACTCTAAACTCTCTGATAGATTTCTTTTCTTCATTTCATCTAAGTTCTCCTTCTAGAGGATTCTCTCATTCTTTCATTCAGGGCCTGTTTCTTTGTCTTTCCAATTTGGCTGCTGCTTTGTGTTCCTATGTCTTAGGTAGATCTTCAAGACTGTGGTTTAGGCCTGTGTCACACCCTGCCTGTGACTGGCCCAGGGCAACCTATTTGGAGCTATCAGTGATCCACAGTTTGTGGCTCCCTTTGCTGAGGTTGGATGTGTGCAGGAACAACCAGGCTGTCCACCAAGGTTGGCTCTAACCAGCACCGGGCCTGGATAGGGTCAGCTCAAGTCTCAGAGTTCCCAGAGATCCACCTCTGTCTAGACTTTCTGTTAGGCTTAAAGAGTGAAAGTCTTCACACTGTATTCCTTAGCAACAAGGCTTAAATACCACAGGGTAAGGCAGAGTAATTCCTGAGTCAGGGCTACTCCTTCACCTCAGGCGTATTCCACTTGGAGGGGAGTGGTCTGCCTGGGAAAGATGGCTCGGGCAGTATGGGGAATGACCCAGCAAAGGGATCCTGGATCCTGGTGGCTGTACTAAAAGAACTAAAAGTTCTCTCCCCAGAGCCACAGAATATATTTCTATTCAGGCATATTGTAATGCTTATCTTTTTAGCTAAAATGACCAATGATATAGTCTTGAGTATTTCATGCAAAGAGATACATTTTCTTTATGTGCTTGAGATAGTGTTGCCATTTCATTTGAGTAGAATTTTAGAGGTTATATATGATACTGTTTTCAGTTCTCTATATAAAGACTAATGTCTTGTTTTCTGTCTTACAACATGAATCTTGAATAAGCATTTTATGGCATAACCAGGGGTATCCAACCTTTTGGTATCTTTGGGCCACACTAGAAGAAGAGTCGTCTTGGGCCACACATTAAATACATTGTGACATGTAATTACAAAAAAAAAAGTCTTGCAGTGTCTTAAGTAAATTTATGAGTATTTGTGTCAGGCCACATTCCTAGACATCCTGGGCTGCATGTGGCCCGTAGAGCACAGGATGGACACCCATGGGCCATAAGCAGTGTAGTTTGGGCATTCCCAATTGTGAATATTATAAAATGTATTTGGTTTTATTTATTATTAATAAAGTACTTTGTAAGTGTTAACTCGTCAATACCCCAATGAAGTAAATACTGTTATCCCCATTTTAATGATTAGAAAATTGAAGCACCCAAAGGAAACTGAAATTGTTAAATAACTTGACCAAAGTCACATGAATAGTAAGAGGTAGAACTGGAATTTGAACCCAGGCAAACTGGCCCCAGAGAGTCTGTTCTTTTCTTTTCCCTGTATGTTTTGCTGCTTTTCCCATGGCAATGTATTATTTGTTTTTTGTGTTATACATCAGACATCTTGTCTTGCTTTGGAATGTTAACAAGTATAAGAGGACAGCTGATAAAACTAGTGAATGAGATCAAAATTACAGATATGGCTCTGTGCCATTCCAGGGAGCCTCATGATCAGTCACAGACTCCAGTAGCAGCCATAGCAGGCTAACTCTATAAAAATAACTTGTCCCAAATACAGAGCTCATTTTTAGTTGTTCTTGATTAGCACACAAATTATTCACTGTCCTCTTCAAGTAAAGAATTCTGTCATGAATAAGAGTAAACCTGAAATGAGAGAGTGGGTATGTTTTGAGTTCTTTGGAGAAAAAGAACCTGAAACACACCCTGAAGAAATTTTGGGAGCTTCAGTGGGAAGGTGTAGTTTTAAATTAGCCCATATTTCCTAGGAAGCTAATACAGCTTTTTTCCCCCTTTCCCATTGCTGAACTTGATCTGGTAAATTTCTTTGCTGTTATTACCATGTATCAGCATTCTCAAATTGATTAAAGGAGCCCTCCAAAATTAGCTCATTTTGTCACTGTCCATTTCCTGTCTGCTTAAGAGTATGCAAGGGCATGGGATTGTATTTCCAGTTTAATTGATATAGAAAGTGCTTTACTACTTGGTAGCATGTCTTCATTGCATTGAGAATGTTTTAAAAATTGTTTTAAAAGTAAATATTGTTTTTGTGCTTCAGAATGAAATACTGAGTTTGAAAACCAGGTTTTTATAAATATATATACTGATATGATAAATGATTTAGTTAAAATATTTAATTTTTTAGAAACCTTAGAACTTAAAAAGCATTTAGAAAATATTGGAGACATTTACACCTCTAATAATTCAGCTTTGGTGTAATTTGAATACATATAAATCTCACTTGGTGAGTGGTTTTATAAGAGAATTGTTTAGAGTGGGTTGGATATCATAAAATTTCACATTTCAAACATATCAAATTCTTTTTAAATCCCAGACTTAAGGTTTGATCTTCAGTTGTTTATATTCTGATTCTGTGTTTCCTTATTTTCAGGCTGAAATAGAGCTCTTCGTGAACAGGCTTGACTCAGTGGAATCAGTTCTTCCTTATGAATATACAGCGTAAGTTTTTCAGCTTGGTTTTTTAATAAAATTCTATGCAACTCATCAGAATTTCATACATTTAGAACTTTATATGCCCCACAGTTACAAATAAATTCATATGCTTTTAAAAATGTGTGGCTAAGTGGATTGAGTATCAGCTTGCAATCCAAAAGGTTGAAATGTTGACTCCTGTCAGGGCACATGCTTGGGTTATAGACCAGGTCCCTGGTTGGGGTGTGTGAGAGGCAGCTGATCAACATTTCTCTTGCACATCCATTCACATCATTGTTTCTCTCCGTCTTTCTCCCTCCCTTCCCCTCTCAAAATAATAAAATCTTTTTTTATAAATAAACATCAATGTTGATATAAATTTTAGAATAAAAAAAATGTTCATGTCCTGGAAACATTTTTAAGTGGGCATTCTTTATTATTATAATGTAAAATGTGATCTTTTTATGTCTCTTTGCAATGCAATAGAAGCATGAACTAAAAACAATGGATTTCCTTTTTCATCTGGATAAAAAAAAACATTGTTTCCTTTAAATTTTTTAATAATAAAAGCTCAAGCTCACACATTTTGAAACAAAATCCTTCTGTGCCACATAATTGGTCCCCAGAAATAATTACTTTAATATCTGCTCCTACATTTTTATCTGCATAGTCTAATGTACATAACCCCATTTATTTATACATTTTAAATGAAATAGACTCATACTATTATATATGATTTGCATCTTGATTTTCTCACTGAATCTGTTGTGGGTATCTTTTCACGTTATACACAACTACTTCAGTCTTTTTAGTAGCCTTTTTTAATTCCTTTGTGGAGATTTTATGTAGTCCATATATCATTTATGTCACTGATTCTATATTTCTGAACAGTTGATTATTTTAATTTTTTTATATTATAAAAATGTTGCATTAATATCCTTTATTCATTTGATATGGTGTGTAAAACATAGTTCTTAAATTTTTGTTGGCTTCTAAATTTCTCTGGCATCTAAGACTTTAGAAAAAAAATACTTGTTAACTGTTGCAGACACTGTCCAGCAGAGTTCACCTGTTGTGGTTGACGATGAGAATCAATGCACAGGCAACAACAACCCTGTGTGGAAAAAGGAACAGGCACTACTACTCTCTCAAGGGGAGAGCACCTATGGTGGCACTCAAGAGGGGAGCGCCCCGACCCTTGCCTAGACAGGCTTTTATTGTTTTCCTTGGGTTTTACATCAAAGAAAGATTTATTATGTCACACAGAGCATTATTATCTATATTCTAGGTACAATCAAGGAAATAGAAATAGCATGCACAGGGGGATGGCAATGAGCTCATTAGCTCTGTCCTTGGGAGAGCTCACACAGGTTTTGGGAGTTACCTTGAGGATAAACAATATACATTTGTTGCTTTAGACCAGGGTGAGGGAGTTTTAGCAAGAGCAAGCCGTAACAGTCTGTAAGTATTTTCTAGGCCTGATTCAATGGATCTCTCATTTGGGGCCTTCCTAGTCCCAGTTTTTTATCATCTTCCTCTTAAGAATCTAACTAATCTATAGCCATCACAGTGCTGGTCTGAAGTACTCCCATATTATTGCAGAGTGAACACAGAACTGCCTCTTAATTTTTTAATAGCAAAATTAAAAATAGGCTGTAATGTTTTAATAAAACCTTATTAAAATCTGGTTAGTAATACAAAGGAATTAACACAGAGAGAAACTTAAGGTTGACAGGTAATGACTTTTCCACCACTCCATTCTCAGAGGGTTTGTCTAGCCGTGCTTCTCACACTACTAGGATGTGTTGTCCAGTGTATCTGGATGAGGCAGAAACCCACAGAAAATTGACATATATTTATTAACTAAAGATTAGGATTAGAAATTTATGACAAAAGGAAATAAGTTATGTAAAATTCACTTGAAGAATAAGGATGTAAATTCTTTTATCAGTGGAATGCATAAAAATAAATTATAATGTATCATTTTTTAAATTCTATAATTTACATGTCAATAAAAGTATTATTTAGAAATAAAAACATTCTAAAGCATAATTTGCAGATGTTTTGGGGTTTTTTGTTTTGGGTTGATTTGGTACATGGAACTTGGAGTATGAATATATTTCTTATTCATCTGTTGGAGGTACTGTAATGATCAGTACCTAATCTACCCTCAGGATTGCCTAGGAGTTCATTCCATTGTTTCCTTCTATCTTTAAAAACTTAAATATCTTTTCCCTCAGGTTTGACTTTTGCCAAGCATCTGAAGGAAAACGTCCATCCGAAAATCTTGGTCAGGTACTATTTGGGGAAAGAATTGAACCTTCACCATATAAGGTTTGTATTTACTGTTGTAAGTTATTTAACTGCATTTTTTTCCTTACAGAAAATCCAGAGATAACTTGGCTCTCATAGCTAAAGAGGAATTCATTTCTCCTTTGCATTCTGGAATAGTTTCTTAAAGTTACAGTTTAGAAGTATCCCTTCCCTTCTCAGGATATGTCATGATAAATTTGTCTTCACAAAAACTCATACAACCAGTATTACAAATGATAAGGTGATAGCCTAAAGGACAGTGCTCAGACCCCCCACCTCACCTTACAGAGGGACCTGGAACCCAGCCTGTAGTTGTGAAAAGTTGCCCCAGTTGCTCCACATCTCCTTCCTGTCTTTGTGCATAGTGTCCATAGACTCTCTGTGTTAGCAAATACAGCACTACTTGGATTTCTTCATTGGATTCTTGGGAAGCTAACCTTTGTATTTTGACCATTGAAAGTGTGTTTGGAACATCTTTGACATACTTTTAGGACACTAGTTAAACTAATCTAAACTAAATTATTCTATCCTTTAAATCTATAATAGTATCTTTTAAGCCAATTATCCTTCTGCATTTCATATTCCCCAGCTCATTTTATATCTATTCTGCTGCTACACAAAGAGTAATGGTCTCTTTTAGAAAAAGTAAGTTGGTTTACAATAACACCGTATTGCCATATAATAAAATAAATAGTACAGAAGAACATAAAATGAAAACTAAGTATCCCACTCTTCCCCCAGTTTCACATCAGTTTCTCAGTTATTCTTTCCTGACATTTTCCATACACTTATAAGCATATAAAAAAAATGAGAGATGTTGTACACAGTGCATTTTTCCTTTAATTCTCTACATTGGGCATCTGTTCAAATGTGCACTCCTTTTATTGGCTTGACCCCAGGTTTTATTTACCAGTCTGACAGCTTCTTTTGGCTTCACATTCTTCTCTTCTATGGCTTAGACCCCATGGTTAGCTGCCTTCCCTGCTTTCTCACTAAACACCCTCATCTATCTCTCTTGGCACCTGATTACTGTGAGCATCTGTCTAGCAAATCCCCAGGCCTAGATTAATCCCATTGGCCCTCTTAACTCCCTCTGGCACTGTACCTACATCTGAAGCTCTGGGAGAAAAGACCCATAATTGTGTACATTTAATCCACTGTAAGTTTACAGTTTTAAACTATACATATATCCTCTTAAAATATTCTTATTTAAGATTTTCTACCCTAAAGATGATAGTACTTTTTAAAATTTTATAAAGACAACAGATTTGAAGGCCTAATGGGATGAAGTCCCTGGGAAAGATGGAACTCAAAGTGTGTGCACATATTGAGTAGGACAAGCATAATAATTGTGTAACATCTCCCTGATATGATATTTTCAAAGATTACTTTAGAACTCATTTCATTCTCTTTTATAGAAGAAGGTAAATTTCAGGCATATTTATTAAGTAGTAAGGTTAATTTAAAAATAGTCCTCTGGTCCCTCAACCCTGTCTTTCTGAGTATCTCTTGGCCTTGAGAAATGATGGAAGGGAGAAAGAACATTCATAACACCTTTAATGAATTTGGGTGACAGCAGGTCTCTAGTAGTAAACAGTCCTTAATAGCAGTCAGCATGGAAGACCAGCAAAATATTCAAACCCATGGAGAAGTTTTTTCCCTTTGGGGCAGACTTTAAAGGCAGATTACTTAGTGGGATCCCATTTTAGTTTTGTCCTAGAAATTGAGGTAAAATTGATCAAGAGAAGTATTTTAAAATGGAGAAAGATATCCACCTAACATTTTCCATGAGCTTTCTAGAATTTTTTAAGATCAAGGTTGTGCTAAAACAAATTCTTTAAGCCTTGTCTTTAAAGAGACAGAGTAGGCATTGCTTAAGACTAAGGCATAGGTAAATCAAAACATCGGGCTAAGAGATCAGATTTTTCCCCAAGCCAGCTATAAATGTGTTGACTTACATCTTTTCAGTGTTGATTCAGTATTAACTTTAGTATTGATTCTTTATTAATTATATTTTATTTATACTACTTCAGTTGTCCCAATTTTCCCCCTTTGCCCCCTTCCCCCCGGCCTACCCCCACTCCCTCAGACAATTCCCACACTTGTCTGTGTCCATGGGTCATCCCTTATATAGTTTTTTGACTACTATATTTTCTGTGCTGTACTTTTACATCACCATGACTCTTCTGTAACTACCATTTTGTACTTAATCCCTTTACCTTTTTCACCTGTGGCCTCAACTACCTTCCTATCTGGCAACCATCAAAACGTATTTTGTATCTGTGATTCTGTTTCTATGTTGCTTGTTTTTTAGTTTTTTAGATTCAATTGTTGATAGATATGTGTTTATTGCCATTTTATTGTTCATAGTTTTTATCTTTTTCTTAAAGAAGACACTTTAACGTCTCATACAATACTGGTTTAGTGCTAATGAACTCCTTTAGCTTTTTTTTTTTGTCTGGGAAGTTCTTTGTCCTTCAATTCTAAATGATAGCTTTGCTGGGTAGAGTTACCTTGGTCCTTGCTTTTCATCACTTGGAACATATTTTGCCAGTCCCTTCTAATCTGCAGAGTTTCTGTTGAGAAATCAGCTGGCAGTCTTAAGGAAGTTCCCTTGTAGGTAACTACCTGATTTTCTTTTGCTGCTTTTAACATTCTCTCTTTGTCTTCCCTAACTTGGTGAAGGAAATAGACATATAAGCCCAGGAAACTCAGAGAGTCCCAAACAAGATGAATCCAAAGAGGCTCACACCAAGACATCATAATGAAAATGCCAAAGGTTAAAGACAAGTGGTATTGATTCTTTCATCTTTATTTTCAAAGAATTTTGCCTTATTTTAAATCTATAGTAAAAGCAATGGTAATAGCAAGTAACAAAACAAAACCCCAAATCTGCCTTGCCATCTTTTATCTATGATTTCAGTGGAGGTCCGAAAACAACAGTGTAAGACATTGAATGTGGTATGTGAAGCTGTAGCCACATTTCATAAGTCATAAACTCTCAGGTCTAACCACTCATTCACTCGTTCACTAGTTGACCCATCTGTTAAATGCCTTTCATGTGCCAAGCACCATGGTAGGTGTGGGATATAGCAGTGAACAAGACAAAAATCTCTGCTGTGGTGGATCTTATATCCCAATGGTGAGAGATAAACAAAAGGATTACTAAAATATATAGTATATTAATTGCTCATGTAAAAAAACTATTGGAAATAAATTAAGGAAGGTGGTTGGAGAATTTTTAATTTTAAATAGGCCAGAGAAGGTCTCACTCAGGTGACATTTGAGCAAAAAAACCTGAAGCATATAAGGGAGTGAGCTATGTGAATATCTGTGGGGAAGGTGTTCTAGGTAGGCGAGCAGCAGATGCCAAGATCCCCAGATGTGAGCTTGCCTTGCGTATTGAAGGTAAAAGAAAAAGTTGGTACAACTTAAGCAGGTGAGCAAGATAGGGAATAATAGGAAATGACAGCAAAGAAGTAATATGACTACATCATATAGTGGCTCATAGGCCACTCTAAAGACTTTGGCTCTACATCAGAGAGAGATGGTTAGCATCGGAGAATTTTGAGTCAGTTTAGAGATGTAACAGGATCACTAGAGTGGTTGTGTTGAGAATAGATTGTGGGAGAGAAGAGAAGCCAGGAGACACCTTGGGAGGCTCTCACAATCATTAAGATATGTATGACCTGATAGTGGTTCAGCTTATGGATGCAGAGGGGTAGGGGTTGTGAAGTGGTCAGAATCTCAGAAATTGGCTATACTTTGAAGGTAAGTCCACCAGAATTTGCTGAGGAATGGGATGGGGGGGTGGGTGTTGGAGTTTCTGTTTTCTAACATGGGAAAGCCCGTGGAATGAGCAGGTGTGAGGGGAAGGGAAAGAGTTTTGAACATAGTAAGTATGAAGTATACGTACATTAGGCATCGAGTAGGGATGTTGAGATAACAGTTGAATATATGTATCTGGAGTTTGGAGGAGGGGCTCAGCCTAGTATCAGTGTATAGATGGTATTTAAAACCAGGAATTGATGAGATCCCCAAAAGAGTGGGTATAGATAGTGAAGAGAAGAATTACAAGTACTGAGCCTTGGAGTACTCTGTGTTAATAGGTCAGGATGATGAGGATTAAATAAAGAAACTATCTCTTAGGATCGTTGGGAAGATTATGTGAGATAATAAATAAGTGTTAATTATCATAACTAAATGTCATCTTTGGATTTGTTATTTTCCTTCACAATTAAACACACAATTGACTTACCTAAACCCAGTGAGCACTGGATTGAGGTATAAGATATGCCACTTTTGGCATAATTTACAATGTCTGTTTCTGCTTAATTTAAGTTTGACACCTATTCCTCTGTTTCCTTATGATGTATACTGTTGTTTTTTAATTTCCATTCTTTAAAAAGGAACCTGTAAGGTTTATATAAGGTTAAAAACATTAAGTAATTGCACAAATACTGTATATTTACAGAACCTGTAATGCAACCAGAATGAAACTCTTGGCTGATAAATGGCAGCAGTGGGCCCCAGTGGAAAAGCTTGTCAGTAGTTGCACAGAAACTGGTGTAGGGATTTTAATAAGTTATATATAAAAAGATGGACTACTTAGAAGTGAAACATATGTAGATGATTTTTACTCCTGTAATGAAGTTCAGATTTTTTTAATGTAAACAATTATGAACTCTATATAGTTATTTTAGTTACAGCCTTTAGAATACTAGGAAATATGTATTTTTTCTTTTTTAAATTTATTTATTTATTGTTCAAGTACAGTTCTCTTTTACTCACATCCCAGCCCACCCCCGCAGTGCTCCCCACCTCCCTCCCATTTCCCCCCAACCTTAGTTTTTGTCCATGTGTTCTTTATACTTGTTCCTGTGAATCCTTCCGCTTTTCCTCTGAAATTCTCTCCCCTCTCAGAAATATATTTTTTAAGTTAAGACCTAAATGAATCTTGATAAATTATACATTATATAATTATATATATGTTATATATATTCACTACATATATAAATGTTGTGAATATCATTATTTTTACACACATGAAATAAATCCTAAACTCTAAAATTGGATTCATCCTTAATGGGTTTTTTAAACTTTGGTTTAAAAAGTTAATCAATTTTCGTTTCAACTCTATTAGTAAATTGATTAGTAAATCAATTTTTGTTTCAACTTTAGATCCCAAAAATCAACAAATTATTTCAAATGTGAGTAAAAAAACCATGTTTATCCTGATTTTAGACATCCAAATTTGACTTGTAACATCACAGTTTATATTATTCATTGTTGAATCTCCATTGCCTGGCTGGAGGGAACACTAAACATATATCCACATGACGAATATAGGTACATAAACACTTGTCTGCTTATTACTATAATAGAAAGCCTTCAAGTCCATAATTTCTAAAACATTGTTGGGAGACATTACTATAGAGAAACTGATGTTCTATTTTATTCTGCATGTAGGTTTTGTTTGTTTGCCTTCTAGGACTCATTTACATTTAGAAGGTAGGTTGACTGAAGTACTCAAAAAAAAATAAGAACTGTTACTTATCTAAAGGAAGATGATAATTTTTTAATTAAAAATTTTTTGTTGCATTTATTGGGGTAATATTGGTTAGATGATAAGGTTTTAGAGAAACAGTGACTTCAAGTTTGATTGACAAATTTGATTTGAGCTATGACAAATTTTTAAATGTCATTGTCAATATTAATACACTTAAGTAATTAATGAGACCAGTATTTTAACTCTGGATATTTTTGCTTAATTTGCTTTCTACTTTCTTTTAATACAGTTTACATTTAATAAGAAGGAGACCTGTAAACTTGTTTGTACAAAAGTATACCATACAGAGAAAGCTGAAGATAAACAAAAGTTAGAATTCTTGAAAAAAAGCATGCTATTGAATTATCAACATCACTGGTAAGATATGGAGATTTGGGATTTTTGACTTCTCCCTTTTCAAGATGAAACCATGTTTCACTGAATGTATAAATTATTTCATTGACTCTGTAAAGTATAACATATTAGTTGATTTACTTTTTTGTTATTATTAGAAACATGAAAGAGTGACTTTTTCTTGAAAGAGGATTGCTGAGGTTGACAGCTTGAAGTAGTTTCTCTTAATGTGCTTAGGTTACTTTAATGTCTGGTACTTGTTTTGATACATAGAGCACTTCTTTTTTTTCATATATAGTTAACAGGAACATATATATGCCTTGGGGAAAGTACCTGGATCGGTCTTCTAGAAAAATACTGTTATTTTGTATTTGTACACCATGAGAAAGACCATTGGAAAACCAAATTTAACTTTTGTTTGATGTTTGATAAATAGCATCTACTTCAAATAAAATATTTCTATTTTATGTATACTGTTTTTTATATCATAAACATGGTATAATATTAACAAGATTTTTACCAGTTTATGTTATAATCAAAAGCATTTAAAAAGCATTTCTGCTTCCATAGTAGTATTTACTTATTATACAGTATACAAACTATCAAAACCCAACTTTTCAAATAACAACAGTTGTTATTCTTCTGTATGTTTGCCAACAGATGTCTCTATTATATGTGGGTTTGTTGTTTATGTGTTTTGCCTCTTCTAAAAAGTATAAGGTGCTGCAGCTGGTGAACAGGATGACTATCTTCATGAACTTCTTGAATGTCTGTCCCATCAGTATCTAAGATTGACTCATTTGCCCACACTCAGAGAGGTTAGGAACCATAGATCTGTTTGGACGTGACCAGATCTTGTGGCTTAAATAATATGATTGGAATAACTCATCTCCTTTTGCCCCCTCAGTTCTTTTCCCTCCTCCTTTTCCATATACATAGATCAAAAAAGTCATAGAGAGGGGCCACCTTTGGTCAGATATCCATTCATGTCTGTGAACACCTTTGATCTGTGATTAGGGGGAGTCACTCTGATTCCCTGGCTAGTACACACCCAAACCACACAGAAATGAGTTTCTCATAGGAGAGTTCTGTTAGAAGGAAGGAAACTTGCACATTGTGCTTGTGTCACCTTTTTTCTTATGTGACCCTTAGTACAAACAGGAACTTGAAAGTTTCTTCTATCTCATTTCTTTAGTTTCTGTTAAGAGCTTTTTCCTCTAGCTACTATGAGAATATTACTTAATTGCTCATTTGATATAACTTGGGATACATTTGTTTATTCATAAGTAATTGAAATTTCCCTTGTTTTCTCCTTGCTTCAAATCCTTCCTTACAACCTTCAAAATCAGATTTAAGACTCAGTTCTTGCATTTACATATTAGTCCCATTCACTTCCATTTTCTCTAACAGCTGCTCATTTGTTGATCAAATGAAAAAATAACCCTTAAGGCCTGCAGGTGATTTTCAGCCATCCCTCCTATCCTTTCTTAGAGTACTGTTTAGATAGATTCTTGTTCTTCATGTTAATAGAAGCAGCTCTTTAGTAACTTCCTCACAGTGAAGTACTTAGAAATATTTTTATATATTTTATATATTTTATTGATTATGCCATTACAGTTCTATTCCCCCCTTTACTCCCCTCCACCCTGTACACCCACTCCCCCCACTCCCTTCCTTTAGTTCATATCCATGTGTCCTCAAGTTCTTTAGATTCTATATTTCCCATATGATTCTTGCCCTCCCCCCTCTCTATTTTCTACCTACCATCTATGCTACTTATTCGCTATACCTTCTCCCCCCTTCTCCTTCTCCCACTCCCCTGTTGCTAACCCTCCATGTGATCTTCATTTCTATGGTTCTGCTCCTGATCTACCTGTCCTCTTAGTTTGCTTTTCTTTTAGGTGTGGTTGTTAATAACTGTGAGTTTGCTGTCCTTTCACTGTTCATATTTTTTATCTTCTTCTTCTTAGATAAGTCCCTTTAACATTTCATATAATAAGGGCTTGGTGATGATGAACTCCTTGAATTTGATCTTATCTGAGAAGCACTTTATCTGCCCTTCCATTCTAAATGAAAGCTTTGCTGGATAGAGCTATCTTGGGTGTAGGTCTTTGGATTTCATGACTTGGAATACTTCTTTTCAGCCCGTTCTTGCCTGTAAGGTCTCTTTTGAGAAATCTGCTGACAGTCTGATGGGAACTTCTTTGTAGGTGACTGTCCCCTTATCTCTTGCTGCTTCTAGGAGTCTCTTCTTCATTTTAGTCTTGTGTAATGTAATGATGATGTGCCTTGGTGTGTTCCTTCTTGGGTCCAACTTCCTTGGGACTCTCTGAGCTTCCTGGATATCCTGGAAGTCTATTTCCTTTGCCAGATTGGGGAAGTTCTCCTTTTTATTTGTTCAAATAAGGTTTCCACTCGTGACTGTTCCTCTTCCCCTTCTGGTACTCCTGTAATTCGAATGTTGGAACGTTTAAAGATGTCCTGGAGGTTCCTAAGCCTCTCCTCATTTTTTTGAATTCTTGTTTCTTCATCCTTTTCTGTTTGGTCATTTTTTTTCTCTTTCTGGTCCATTCCTTTGATGTGAGTCCCAGTTTCCTTTCCATTACTATTGGTTTCCTGTGCATTTCCATTCAGTTCAGTTAGTTTAGCTTCCATATGTTCCTCTAATTTGTGACTATAATCAACCAGTTCTGTGAGCATCCTGATCACCAGTGTTTTGAACTGTGCACCTGACAGTTTGGCTATTTCTTCATCGCTTAGATTTATCGGCTCAGGGGCTCTGAGTTGTTCTTGAGGCATGTTTTGATCTGTTTGTGCCTGTTACGAACGAGGAGGTGTTCACCAGGGCGGGGCCACCCAGGTCGCTGGTTTGTGACCCTGTATATGGGGGCAGGTCAGAGAGAGGCCACCCAGGTTGCTGGTTTGTGACTCTGTATATGGGGGCGGGCTCAGAGAGGGACAATGGTGGTCCCCTGTGCCACTTTCCACCACTGGGGCCTGCATGGTCTGTCTCACCACTTCGCTCCTTCACCGGTTTATCTGCGCTAGAATGTGTGACTGTGGTCAGCCCTCAGTGAGTCTACCGCCTTGTGCCCTCAGTGGGTCCGCCCACTACTCCACACCTGGGATCCGCCTATGGCTGCCGGCGCACCTGGGTTGTGCGCCTGGGTTGCACACCCGAGTTTCTCCCCGGGGTTGGTCTGGTGGATCTTCCTGCCCAACCCTGCTCTGCTGCTGGCTCTGCCTCTCTTACCAGTTTGGCTGAAGAGTTCTTTGTTGTTAGACTTCCGTGTAGTTCAATATTCTGTGGTTTGGCTGCGTTTTTGTTGCTAAAATTTGTTGTTTTTAAACTTGATTGTGTGAGAAGGCGCAGTGCTTCCACCTACGCCTCCATCTTGGCGGAAGTCTTTAGAAATATTTTTAACTAATTTATGGTGCAGTTAGAATAGGTACTATTTTGATGCCAAGATGCTTAATAACAAAAAATGAGTAATTTGAAATAGCTTACAAACTTAGAAAGCATTAGTTTATTAAACAATTTGATAGGTGTGTCGGTTACAAACTTAAACTATTCTTCCCGAAATATAAACTGGAAGAATGCTGATGAATAATGATTTTGTAGTTGACTTTGAAAAGTTCATGATTAATTCTGAATCCATTAACAAAAAAACAAATCTAAGCCATATCACAAATACACAGTCTGGTAGTTCTAGGCAGTGGGCTGTAGTCCTTAAATCAGTTCATTATAAACTTTGGAAAGTGTTGATTCACTTTGATGAATTTATTTGAACTCTGAGTTGAGTATATTTCTGTCTTTGACTTATTTCAGAAAGTTTTTACCGTATAACTTGATTTTGAGCATAGATGACAGAGTTGATAGAGATAAAAAAGCATTAACCTTTAAAATATGCCCTGGCTGGTGTGGCTCAGTGGATTGAGTGCCAGTCTGTGAACCAAAGGGTCGCTGGTTCAATTCCCAGTCACGGCACATGCCTATGTTGCATGCCAGACCCCCAGTAGGGAATGTGCAAGAGAGGCAACCGCACATTGATGTTTCTGTCCTACTGTTTCTCTTTCCCTCTCTCTAAAAACAAATAAAATCTTAAAAATAAAAATAAAATGAAAGACCTAAAAGAGTAGTGTTCTATGTATTTTCCAGGTTTTCTATACATATGCAGGTATATGAAAAGGTGTGTACATTTTTTTAATAATGCAATCAAAATATTATACACATTATTCTGCAACTTGCTCATTTATTTAAGAAAATATTGGCATTTTTTCATGTAAAACACATCTGTAGATAAATATCTACCTCATTCTTTTCATGATTATATAGCATTGCATGGCATGAATGTACCATAATTTTTCCTTATTTTAACCATACTATCTTTTGGATCATTAAAATGACTGAGTATTAGTTAAGGTACCAACTTATTATCATCTTAGAGAATAGATAGAAAATAAAAATATAATAGTTAACTTTTAAAGGATTTATTTATTTATTTTTAGAGAGGAGAAGGAGGGAGAAAAAAGAGGGAGAGAAACATCAGTGTGGTTGCCTCTCGTGCACCCCCTAATGGGGCCCTGGCTCATAGCCCAGGCATGTGCCCTGACTTGGAATTGAACTAGCCACCCTTTGGTTCACAGACCGGTGCTCAATCTACTAAGCTACACCAGCCTAATAGTTAATTTTTTTAAATCTAAGTTGATGAATGCTTTTAATTATTATTTGCAACTTTAGAACATAATTTGAGGAACTTCCTGGCTTACTCTGTCAGTAATCTAAGTTACTTCTCGATTTGGTACTGCTGACTAGTGTATTGATACCAGCACCAGATGCTTTTGGTCCACAGCCTGTTAGAAACCAGGCCTGTTAGGAACCTAAGCTCCCCTGAGCTCTGCCTCCTGTTGCCCTGCAGCCCCCTCCCCCCACTCATCCACAGCAGGTGAGGGACAAGCCAGTGAAGCTCACCTGAGCCCACTGTCTTCCACAAAACCAGTCCCTGATGCTGAAAAAGTTGGGCACCAGACTGCTGTTCTACATGGCTTCTGATTATTTTTCTTGCCTTTGTTTCCAAATCTTTGTGACAGTTTATAAAAGTATAATTCTTTGACTAGTTATCAGACCCCTTAAATTTTCTTAGTATCATAGAATTACTGGGCCATAGCTTCTTTGACAGAAAAGAGTCTTTGAAGATTTCTTTTTTAAATCCTTACCCAAGGACGTGGTTAGTGATTTTTTTTTTTTAAGAGAATGGGGAAGGGAGGGAGAGAAACATCAATTGGTTGCCTCTTGTAAGCTCCTGACCAGGGACTGAATCTGCCACCTAAGTATGTGCCCTGACCAAGAATTGAACCTTTGACCCTTTGGTTTAAAGGCCAACGCTCCAACCAACCGAACCACACTGGTCAGAGCTTTTGAAGATTTTTAATCTAGTGAATCCCAATTGTGAATCCCACCAAACAAGCAAAGGGGGATGATGTGCTATTTTTAACAATTCAAAATCCTAACAGATGATGTAAATTTACTTAGGTTAAAGCTACATAGAATAACTTAGGTGCCAGCTTTTCTTTGCTTTTGGTTGCAATTTCCTGAGCGTCTTTTAGCAACATGGGTTATTCTAATCAGAAATTCTGGGAATTTAATTTAGTGGGAAAGTGAGTTATTAATAAATAGTTTGATTGATAGAAGTCTTTTCAAATGGAATCCATGGAGGGTAGAGGAAAATAATGGAAAGGAGTCCTTAATGGTAAAAACCTGGGGCTAGTCATTCAACCTTTATCTTTTTGAGTCCTCTACTTACACTCTTTTTCTCACTATATCACATTGAAAATTAGTATTAGTATTTTTTGTTTTATAAATTCAAACAACTACTACTCCCTCATTTAGCAAGCAAAGCAACAATTGAAAATTATGTTCTTTAAACTTTTGTACATTTATTCTAGGGGTTTATTGGTTTGTTTGTTTTCATTCTTTTTATTACCAGGAAAAGGTTTATTGTGTCAAGTCATCAAATAAATGATAAATGTAGGATGCTTGCTTTTTAAAAAACCTAAATTGCCACTTAGTTTCTCATTCCGTAACTATCACTATAAGTTTTATGTAGTACTTTCTCTGATATGATAGCATAAATATATTTAATATGTTGATAGTATATGTTCATTGATCAAAGCTCATCCTCTAGAAAATTAAAGCAATTAACCAAATTTGTTAGGCCTCCAGAAAATCTGAATTATTTACATTATAGAGCATTGCTTTAATGCTTCTAATATCTTACAGTTATTTCATGGAAACCATTAGCCTGCTGGTTACAATAATAAGCGATTTAATAGTATAGGTGATTCTAACACTAGGTACATTAGGTACTATTAAATAGCATTTAAATGTGACAAGACATGTTTTATTAGGTCATTAATGTTCACCTTCAGGGAATATAAAATCATAATTTTACTTCCTAAGGCATACATTAATTAACAAATAAAACATGCCCTGGAGTGTTATCTTCTGACTGTAATGCAGATAGTATATTTTTAGTAATTTTTTTATTTGTATCCTGCAGTGTGCTCTGGTCATAGGAGACCACATGCTTGGACTTTATACAGTGCTACAGAACTTTATTCTTTACTTTTATCCTTTCTTGTTTTAAAGGTGTTTTTTTTTTTACTATAGAATTGGTAAGATTTGTTTCTTTAGTTTTATTGCAGTATTTTTTTAGATATAAGTTGGATTTACACAATTTTAGTAGATAATACTATAATTTTCACTTTTTGACCTGGCCCTTACATTGGATATTTTCCCATATTCTGCAATTATATTCTCCTTTTTATTGAATTGCCTGAGTAATAAATGACATTTACTTCTATACTGTTGTATAAATTTTTCCCGAGGTACCAGATATATTGCTTTGCACCTATTTTAGAGCTTTTGAATGTTCTGCTAATGATAAAATCTACTCAGGTGTCTAGATAATGATATTGTTAAATTAGCAGTTTCAATAAATTAATTAACTAAACTTTGTTTCCTACATGCATTTATAGTTTCAGCTGTAAAGTTTTTTCTTTACTACAGTGTATCAGATATTAGCATAATGCTATTACTTGTGAAATACCACATTTTATTAAAATTCTTTGTAGTTTGCCATTTTAAGGTATTTATAGACATTTAAATTTTATGAAGTGATGACATGTTTGGGCAGTAATTCTCGTTTATTTTTAGTGATTTCTAACTTGATTTTTATTTCTGCATGTAGGATTGTGGATAATATGCCTGTAACATGGTGTTATGATGTTGAAGACAGTCAGAGGTTCTGTAATCCTGGATTTCCTATCGGCTGTTACATTACAGATAAAGGCCGTGCTAAAGATGCCTGTGTTATCAGTGTAAGTTTGTGATAAACTCTATGCTTCTCTTCAAAATATGGCTTCTTGGTAGAAAGACTCAGTCTTTACCAGACAGAAATTGTCATACTCATCAAATGAATGCAACTCAGATGTTTTGAAAAGTACAGCTACATAGATCTTAACCTAAGTCAGATTAACAGTGTACAGATTTAACTCTAGAACAAAAATAATTCAGATTGAATTCATCATTTTACTGAGAGTGTCTGATATATGCTAAGCACTATGCTAACTAAGGGCTAGGACTTTTTATGTTCTGATTCTTTCAAAAGTTAGATTCATATATCTTATATATAAAAATATGTAGATAGTACAGTGCCAAAAATACCTCACTGTAAGTCCATGACGTTTGTATTGAAAATTTAAGTCTATAAAATATTGTATTGTAAAAGTTTGGTTTTATACTTTTAAAAAAGGGTATCTGTCTTTGAGGCCATTATTTTATACTTTAAAACAGAATAATAAAGTGAAGACATTAATATAGCTAGTAATGAAAATAATTGAGATTTATATTAAATTTAATTTTATGTGACTGGGTCACCCTGATTTAATCTCTTAGTGACTTGGTAGAAGTTAGCATGAGCTTGATTCTGAAATTGCATTATATTAATGCTTTTTTGAGTGTTGACCAGGGACACAGGAATAACTTAGGTTATTGGATGCTCATAATATAATATTTTAAAATTCATTTTGCTAATTATATTGTGGTGAAAAGCTAGAAAATATTAGATGTATTCTTTTTTAACAAGCACTTAATAAATTATGTAAGAATTAAAGCACTAAAGAAGTGCAATTTGTATCTCTGCCAATTAGTTTTCATTTATAGAGAGTTTAAGCTTAAAACTTGAATATTTTTATTGGGAAGGATTAAAATCCTTCCCTAGTGTAAATTTTCCTACTTATTGTGACTCACTGTAAAGTTTTTTAATGTTTTGATCATATATAGCCAGTTTTCTACTTTTAATTTTAAGTTCTGTTTCACAGTCAGAATTCCATGAAAGAGATACATTTTACATCTTCAACCATGTTGACATCAAAATATACTACCATGTTGTTGAAACAGGGTCCATGGGAGCAAGATTAGTGGCTGCTAAACTTGAACCTAAAAGGTAACTAACTTATAAACATAAAAATTAGATAAATATAAGTGAAATTTAAACCCAAAGAATAAATAGTTCGGGGCTAATTAACTTTTTCCTTAATCACTAGTTTAGCATATAATCTGGCATTTCAGGACTGATTTTACTAAAAGTCCCTTTAGCATAATTTGTTGCTGAGTTATAGGTTTTTTTTCCTGTCTGGTAAAGTAGTTGAGCCAAGGTGCCTTTTTGGTTTGTTTTTTAGTCAGGAAGTTTTGACAACTTTTCCATGTCAGCTTGGAATGGAACAGAGTTCTCTTGTACAATGGAAAAGCATTGATACACAACCACGAAAAACATTTTTTTCCATGATGCACAACCCCACCTGCTGGCCAGTTGAGTTAGCCATTTTCACTGGTGGCAAAGAAATGCATGACAATTAATTTAAACTGTCCCAGTGTTTGTTTAAATTTTTAAAGATTATTTAAAGCTTTCCAAGTATAGTGTTTTAGAAGTATGTTTCTAATTTTGAATAATAATTTGTACAGATTCTTATAACTAAGCCCATTATTTGCATGAAGTAAATGTTTGTACTCTTTTTTTTTTTTTTAAGATTTTATTTATTTATCTTTAGAGGGGAAGGGAAGGAGAGAGGGAGAGAAATATCAATGTATGGTTGCCTCTTGTGAGTCCCCTGCTGGGAGCTCGCGCTCAATCCACTAAGCTACACCAGCCAGGGCTAAATGTTTGTACTCTTAAATGTGACATGAATAATTTCACATTTGATTATCAGCAGAATTGTGAAATATGTACAAAATCTCTAACCTTTACTTTACCCCATTTTTTAAAAACTTTACTTCATCAGCATCTTGCCAAAATGTTTCTTCCCACAGTTTCAAACATACCCATACAGATAAACCAGACTGCTCTGGACCCCCCATGGATATAAGTAACCAGGCTTCTGGGGAGATTAAAATTGCCTATACTTATTCTGTTAGCTTTGAGGTGAGTTTGTTTTTACTCTTAGTATAACTCAGAAATTGATTTTGAACTCATACTACTTAAGCTAATTAAAATATGATTAAGTTTGTCAAATAGATAAGCTTTTAATAGGCTGATTTTTGGAATAGTTTGTCAGTTCATGAGGCAGTAGAATTAATCACAGGAAACTAAACTTTCATTTAAATGAGAAGGATAGGAGCTTAGAGAATTGAACCTGACTAAGTGTGAAGTCATAAGAGATACATATAAGACAAATAGGCATAGAAGATGGTGTGAAGTTGCCAAAGATACATGCTACAAGCATTTGGGAAACCAATACTATTTTTAAAATCTGAGTTTGACTATAAACTTAATGGAGAGTTTCCTGGTGGTAGATGATTTATATAAGTTCTTAGGGAATTCAAGGAATGGTTTTTATTAATGGTGAAGTTTTTTAAGATGAAAGTAGAAGTTTATTTTATGAGGATCTTAGGCAATATTTCACCTCTATTTTTAATCAACTATTTTTGCAATCCATTATAGTTGTGACACTTACTATCCCTATGTGGTGTGCAATTTTGTACACTTAGAGCAGTACACAATATATCTTTCTTTCTGGGTATTAAAAGCTCAGTGGGGGTTCACCTGCAAGATGTTCAGCGTACCCAGGTAATGACTCTGGCCTAGTTATGTGTCTCAGAGGCGTAGATAGATGGTGTCAAAGCAAGTAAGTTATTCCACTCAGTTTTCTGAAAAAATTAAATATAATCCTAACTTTTGGCATCTGAAATAACCTTTACTATTTAAAATTCAAAGCAAGATTTAAAAAAAAATGCAAGTGACTAGTACCTTTAGGAACTTTTATTTTTTATTTACTATTTAATCTCACTGATTTTACTGAGACTTGTGCAGATTGGAACTCCCTGAATCTCATGGCTAACCCAAGTTCTGATAAGGAGAAAGTGCATTTTTTGACTAATGGAAGGCCAGGCTAAGAATGGAAATTTTGGGATTCTTAATATACTTTGTCAGGAAATGCTTATTTAAAGAGTTTTGTTTTGTCTGTAGGAAGATAAAAATATCAGGTGGGCATCTAGATGGGACTATATTCTGGAATCTATGCCTCATACCCACATTCAGTGGTTTAGGTAAGATTATAGATTAATCTGCTTTTTATTATTTGTACTTATTCTACTCTTTGTGCCTTTAAACATCTGATGGACTCTCTACTCCTCAGTTATTCAAAAGTCTAACTTTTTTAATCAAATGGGTTCAATCCTGGATTTAAGTTACTGGTTATGAGTCAGGCCACATCACTCAATTTTACACAGTGCATTTCTTTATCTAGAAATAACTGCCTTGTGTGGCTGTTCTGATTAAAGGAGGTAATGGAACAGAGTATTTGAGCACTTTACCTAGAAAGGAAGAGTGCACAATAAACAAGCCACTGTTAATGTTATGACTATTTATTATTATTCCCTCTTCAAACTTTTATTCAGAAAGTTGTTTCATGATGCTATTACTCTCCTTTTCATACTTTGCCAACTGTCCTTTGATATTCTTTAATTTACTGAATAAATTTGTTCTTCAGTAAATTTCTTGAGATAAAGATCAGCCCTTCATTGATTCTTGCTGCTTGATTTGCACTGATGTGGTCACAGTAGTTATTTAATAATGTTGACCATGTACAAAAAAGAATTCTAGTTCTCAACAAACCACAAAACTGTAATATAAATATATAAAGTGTCCACTAGAAGGATACATAGCAGAACATAGCAGTTCATTGAATTTGTTGAATTTTAGGTAAAATTTTGATTTTGAAAAATGCTGTTTTAATGTTACTCAATAAACAATTTAAAAATGAGTTTCACTGTTCCAAAGGTTAAGCTACAGATTAATCCTGACATGCTTATTTCTACAGCATTATGAATTCCCTGGTCATTGTCCTTTTCTTGTCTGGAATGGTCGCTATGATTATGCTACGGACGCTGCATAAAGATATTGCCAGATATAATCAGATGGATTCTACAGTGAGTGAAACATTTGAACTGTTCTTCACTCTTCCAAGCATAGTCTTTATATTTTCTTTGGAAGGTTTTTTTATTAATTTTTCAATTACAGTTTATATTCAGTGTTATTTTGCATTAATTATAGGTATACAACATAGTGGACAATTATGTACTTTACAGAGTGGTCCTCCCTGATATGGAAAGGGTTTAAATAATAGCTTTAGATAGAATGTGCTCTTAAAACATTCTTCTCAAAAGTTATCCTGGATTCACATTTTCAGATAGGAAAATGATTTTTAAGAATTGGTAGTCTCTAGAAAGTCACCACAGCATTTAGAACTGAACTATTCACACCCTCATCTGTGGCAGTAGATTGGTGCAGAATGGGTATAGGTGCACAGCTCTAGTTCTGTTATCTTTTTTCATGTACATGCTGTCAACTCTTTTAGATTCTCCATTCCCATTGTACAGTCCAGTGGGCAAAATAGCAAAGTCAAGTGGAATAACTCCCAAACAATTTTTGTTTGTATGTATATTTAATTTTTAAAAATTAATTTTAACTGAATTTTTATCATTTCAACCTTTTGGTATATTCAAAATAATTTAATGTCCCAGTATCGCGCATCCTCAAACATTTTAAGTTGCATAATGTTAATACATTTTGTACCTTTTCATTTCACAGCAGCTCTTTAACAAAATTTCCCCAAGAACCACAATGACTTGTCAGAAATACAAAAAAAAGGCTCAGATTTCTATTGTTTTCTCTTCCCCATCTTCTTAGCCTTTCCCCCTCAACCTTTCTGCCTTCTAATTAGAAAAAGAATATTTTTATTTATTTATTTTTATTTACTTTTTTAGAGAGAGGGGAAGTGAAGGGGAAAGAGGGAGACAAACATTGATCAGTGCCTCTCAGGCACACCCCATATGGGGACAGGACCCACCCCATCTGGGGATGGAATCAGGCACGTGCCCAAACCAAGGATCGAACTGATGACCTTTGGCATGGGGGCGTGAAGCCCAACCTTTTGAGCCACACCAGTCAGGACAAGAAAAAGAACATGTGAATGTTTATAAGCTTCTTAGCACTTCTACTCTATAATCCATTGTCGTGATTTTTATTAATCGTTTTATTAAGTATTTTATGAAAATAATTTCAGGGTACTCTTCATAATTGGCATTTCTAAATTATCACTGGGTTAGTGGCATTTTTCTTAATTGAATCAGAGCGTGCCATAGGATGTGTGTCATGGTAACCCTTTCTCCATTGTTGTTACCATTTCTTGCCTCCGTTCAGTTTCCTACTGGTCAGAGGAAATCTGTTCAAACATAAATCAGATCATTTCATTCCCAATCACCACCCTCCAGTGGTTTTCTGTTTTGCTCAGAGTGAAAACCAGAGTCTTTACAGTGGTTTAAAAGGTCTTGCAGTACTTGTTGGACCTCTGCACCAGCCATACTGGCCACCTTGCTATTCCTCAGACATAATTAAACATGTTCCCACCTCAAGGCCTTTAAACTTGTTTTTTTACTCTACTTCAAATGTTCATCCCTCAAATATTACACGGTAGCGCCCTTGGTTCTTTCATGTCTTTACTAAAACACGATCTTCCCAGTGAAATCTTCCTGACCATTCCATTAAAATAACATGTTCTCTGCTCCACATACACATTCATACTTCTTAATTTTTTCAGTAGCACTTAAACACCATCTAATGTACTGCATATTTTATTTACTTGGGTTTTTTTTTTTTTGCCTTCCTAAAGAGAAGACATACTCATGAAAAGAGATTTTTCTGTTATAATTACTGTGGTATCACTGGTGTTTTGGACAGTGCTTAGCATATAATTAGTGCTAGATAACGATTTATTGAATGAATAAATGAAGAAACAAGTTAGCCCTTTATGTGCCAGACTTGTTGGTGCAATGCTGAGCTCGGGATAGGTAAGAAATGTATCCAAGGACCTCCCCCCACACACACCTGTCAAAAAAAGTGAGCTGAGATCAGAACAGGAAACAACACAAGCATGAGAGGTTAAAATTCTCTTTTATGTCAATGCTTATATAAAGTCTTCAACCAATTGAGAGACTAACTCTTAGATCATTAGTGAGGGAGCTGAACCTCACATTCTTCCTCTGTTAAGCCTAGATTCTTGACAGGGAGCAAAATGATTCTGCTTTGTAAATGCCTTCTGATTCTTGGCAGATTCAAGTAGAAATTGACTGAAGGAAAGTTTCTTAAATTAAGTTGCAAGATTCCTGTAATTTAAGATCAATGAAATGGTCTATTAGCAGAAATCCACAAAAAAAAAGTTTACAATAAACAGCAGATTTAACCCCTTCCTGCCAAGATATCATATATTATAACTATTAGTTACAGGGTATAAAATATATGAAAATACAATAGCGAGGAGTTTTACAGAACAGATGAAAGATAAGAATTCGTAGATAAAGGAAACAATGTATTTCAAGCAGAATAAATAAAAAGAAATCCACATCTAGATCAACTGTGACAAAAATCAGCCAGAGGAAGAAAAGATTTGAGCATCTGCAGAGAATAAACAAATTAGAAATAGAAGCTCAAAAACAAAATAATATCTTTAAATTGCTGAGAGAAAGTAACTATTTACATGGAATCACATATCCAGAGAAGCTGTCTTTTAAAAATAAAGGTGAAATACTTATTTAAAGTTAATAAAACAGTTGACCACAAACAAGCCTTCACTGAAAGAATTGCTATAGAAGTACTTTAGCAGGAAACAAATAATAATAATAAATAAAAACCAGTCCTAAAGAGAATTTAAAAGGATTGGTAAACCAAAAAATTTCAAGAAAACATTTTTTGTGTATGTAGAACAATAATGAGTCTAAAATTAGAGATTAACAGAAATATATTGAAAAAAGAGTGGATACATACTATTTGATAAAGTGAGTGGCTATCTGGGGAAAAATAAAGTAGAAATTAACTTTATTCCTTATGTTTAAATAATGATTGAAATGACATTGTGAATCTGTGAAATAGTAGAACACATAGGAAGTTATTTTTAAATCTTTGAGCAGGCTAGAGTTTTGTAAGCATGGCAGAGAGCCAGGAGCCATAAAAGAAATGATTGCTACATTTAAAAAATCTGACTAGCAAAAAATCCTATTAAATAAAAAGATAAATGTTAAATGTGAAAATATTTTAATACCTGTCACATACGAATTGTTTAACTTCTCGGTGAATAAAAAAGTCCTAAAGTCATTAAGAAAATAGTCAACCATTCAGTAAGAAGTGAGGCAAGATACATGAAAATGAAAAAAGTTTATAAAAAAGAAATACCAGTGGTTCCGAAACATATAAAAAGATACATCATTCCTAAGTAAGAGAAATGCAAATGAAAACTGCAGTGCAAGATCGTTCACCTGGTACATTGGCCGAAATTAAAATGCTCGATGTAACAATGTGTCGGGGCATTGAGGGCAAGAATATTTCGATACCTAGTTTATGAGAATGAAAATTGTTACAACTTAGGGAAGGCAGTTTGGCGATATTTGTTTCTAATATAGTTTGATCCAACAATTCCATTTCTAGAAACTGATCTGGATACAAAGGATTTTACTATTATTGTTATTTTTTATCTTAAACAATAAAGCTGTGTTCCTAATATGTTCATAATAGAAGATTTTAGTTATGGAATATTCATATAGTGGGATACTACATAATCATTAAAAAGAATGCAGCAACTATATACAGATGTGGAAGTATCTCCATGATATCATTAGGCTAAAAAGATAAGGTATAAAGTATGGTATATAATGTGCTGCCATTTTTTGGGGGGAGTATTCATGCATTTGCTTATATGTAGGTAGAATATCTCTGTGAGGATAATAAGAAACTAGGCACATTTGTTTGCTTCAAGAGAGGAGACCTGGTTTTCTTTCTTTTTTTTTTTTAATTAATTATTGTTCAAGTACAGTTTTCTGAGACCTGTTTTTCTAATGGAAACTTCATTTTCTTACATTCTTTGAATGTTTTAGTATACTTAATAGAAAAATAATCAGAAATGGTTCCTTATCTACTTAATATATTGCCTCGCCTAAAAGAAGGGATGCATATACTTTTTCCCCTATACTTTCAACACATTTCTACTAGCAAGGAGATTAGTATGCCCATCACTTTGGTGCAGTAGTTACCAACTCATGTTCAGTTTTATCTACAGAATTGCACCTATCCCCCCCACACTTCAATTATTTTGAAGCCAACCCCAGATATAATTTTATTTACTCACTTACAGCCCTTGTACTTTTAATAAAACTTCAATTTGTACATTCTTCATAAATGACCAGTTAGCCTCTCATTCCCAGTGTATGTGAAAGTGTTTTGTACCAGCAAAATGGCCATGAGACCTAATTTACTTTGGAAATTAATGAATGTATGTTGAAAAGGGTAGAGTATGATTAAAAATTTGGACATTAAGCTGGATCATAAAGCTTTAGACTAGAACTAGGTGTAGGTATCACTCAGTTATCTTTGTATTTCCTTCCAGATTTCTCTATAATTATGCTTACAGACTTTAACACATAGCATTCCTTTAAAAATAGTTCAAGAAAACCATAAAGCTTTATGCAAGTTTTATGCTTCAAAATTGAAATAAATATTAACATTTGTAAGTTTTTTTTAATGTTTCTGTATCAGTGAATAAACTAGGTCGTTTTCTTGGTGACATGACAAATGATTTCATTTTCTTTTTAGGAGGATGCCCAGGAAGAATTTGGCTGGAAACTAGTTCATGGTGATATATTCCGTCCTCCAAGAAAAGGGATGCTGTTATCAGTCTTTCTAGGATCAGGAACACAGATTTTAATTATGACATTTGTGACTCTGTGTAAGTGTTAAGTGCAAATTAAATAGAAAATATTTTTCGAAATGATTATTTGAAAACCAGTTTTCCTAAGTGAGATGGCTAGGTTAGTTTGTGTGTAAGAGGTTTTTGGCGTTTAAATTTGTGTTTTGGCTGTACGTGATTTGAGGTAGGATTGATTAACTGCCCCCCAAAGCTGATTCTTCGTATCTCTCTTCATCAGGATAGTTACCGAGCCTTTGTCACAGCAGCACTGGAGCTGGGGAGGACTGAGCCCTGAAACACTATATGGGTCTGAGTCTGGGCAGCCCAGAACCAGGGTTACACTGGTTGACAGTCCCACCCCACCAGCAGTAATATAACTAGGAAGCCTAGACATTCTTGCCTTCAAAGACAAAAGGAGAAGGGTGGGTAGGACAGGAAGCTTGAGTTATAGATTGGCCATAGGAGTGGTTCTGTTAACTACTCTCTAGGGACACATTTCCATGGTCTTTCAGTTTTCCTAATTTTAAGAGAAAAATGTTTATGAATAAAATTTTCTAAATTTTGCATTTATTTATTTAGTTTCTGAAAGTTTATTTTTTTCCATTACCATTTAACAGTGCAAAAGGGTTCCCCTTTCTCCACATCCTCATGAGCCCTTATTTTTTTATTTATTGTGACTGGCCCTGGGCAGCCTGTTTGGAGCTAACAGCAGTCCACAGCTTGTGGCTTCCTCTGCTAGGCCTGGGCGTGTACAGAAAGAACTAGGCTGCCCACTTTTACCAGCACCAGACCCGGGGAAAGGGTAAGCTGAAGTCTCAAAGCTCCCAGAGAGCTGCCTCAGTTGTTATACTTAATCTGCCATATAGCCAAGCTGTAATACGGCTGGTTTAAGTTCCACAGGCTGGGATTATTGGTTCTCCTCAGGCTGATGCCACTTGGACAGTAATGCTTTGTCTGAGAAGGGTGGCCTCTGCAGTATGGAGAATGATTCAGCACAGGGTTCCTGCAGCTGTTCCTTCAGCTGTCTCCCCAGAGCCACCAGCCCCAGGTTCTCCTCACGAAATCTCTAGTGCACTCTCCCGGAGCCCAGAGGAAGTGGCTGCAGATGAAATTTTGTCTGTTGGCCCTTTAGGAGGCTCTCAGGGGCCATGTCTCCCTGGCAGACAGAAACCCCTGCTGCTTTTCACTTCTGGCTGTTACCTGGATTCTTTTCCTGGCTCTGGTGCTGTAGCCTGGGAAGCCCAGCTTAGGAAGCCCAGTTTAGGATTTAGATAGCACAATTCTCAGGGAGAACTCCCTGGCTGCTGAAATATCCCTCTGGAATTTCAGCTGCCACCCGTGTGAGCCCGCCAGCCCTCTCACACCTCCTTACCTCCTGCCAGTCATGTTGTAGTGAAGTGGTTTCTTCTGTCTGTCCTTGGTTGTAAGTTTCTTTCCAGCTAGTGCTCAGTTGGTTATTCAGGATGATATCTCTACAATTTAATTGTAGTCCACATTGGTCCTGGGAGGAGGTTATTGTAGCTTCCAATTATTCCTCTGCCATAATGGGTATCCTAAATTTTGCTTTTTTTCCCCCCTTTATTAATGCCTGCTAGTGATGAACAATAACAAATGAATATTACTGGAACAATTCACAAACCACGGACCTTTTAATAATTTTTAGTAAACATGTCTTATGCTTGATGTTTATTAAATATATAATAGTAAAGTCACTTTCTGTTAGTAAAACTCTAAATTTTTTGTGATGGAATTAACTACATAAATACTTTACAAAGAGAATTACCACTTTGAAATGTCTGGTACCTGAATAAGTTTGGGAACTACTGAGTAACACCTCCAGGTTCAATTTGAAGACTAACATGGAGATTAACTAGAATATATATATTTATTTAGATAAAGAGATGCAGCTGTGATGAGTAGGGCTACAATTAATAAGTATATTACACAGGATAAGGTAGGATGGGAGAAGTCATGAAAAAGACAGGGACATAGGCAGAGGATGGCACGAAGGCACTGGACTCCCAAGGAGCCAGGGTAGCATTAGAGCAGAATGGATGTTTGAGGATAAAATTCTTTAAAATTTCATTTGGAGCTGCCTTCTGCCACCATTTGGACTTTGTTGGGGTTGGCTATGAAGTGAACTTACGAGGGAGGAAAGTTTCAGAGAGCCTAGGACAGGAAATATTCAGGATCATTTTCCTTAAATACTTGAATATAAACTTTCTGCCTCAGAATAGTCTATTTCTCAGGCCTGAAGGGTGGGGGATGGGGGAAGGCAGTGCATCTTAGCTGAAATTCTAGTACATCTAATGTTACCGTGATTGTTTTTCTGCCTTCCTGCTGATCATGAGTTTCTCCTTTTGCCCCTCCCTGATGATCAGAGGTGTGCATGTGTGTGTGCTTGGTTATGTATATCCCAGAAGAAATGCCAGGAAGTTTCTTGCTCCTGGGATTAGAAAGCCACTCAAGTTTCTGTGCAAATCATAATTTCTGAGTCCTAGCTTAAAGTTAGAAGTCTCTAGAAATATAAGATTATATTTTTATTTTTATCAACAGAGACGGTTATATAGAGAAGAACAAATAAATCTAACCAACTAAATAAGCGTAGGAGCCAGAATTCTCCTGAGTCATTGATCAAGTCTTTCAGTAACTTATGTTCAAAAAGCTAATGGTACTATGGAATCTTTTTCCCTATTTTATTCTTTGATTAGGTTCTATTTTGTCTCGTATTTGAATGTTATGAGGCTTTTTTCAGCCCAGAGGACATTTTAAAAGTAACAAAGAATGAGACTATTTCATAGTTGGAATATTTTAATTGATGTTAATTTTAAAAGCTGTATTTGAATCTTAGAAGAGCTGAAAGCCCTCAGAAACATCTGCTCAGCCTCCTCTGATAACAGGAACGGCGAGGCCTTACCCTGACAAGAAACTTCCAAAGTGGAGGTTGCTTTATGCGTGATCCTGTTGATGCAGTACCTTAAATATTACTGAGATTCGGTGTGGCTGTGTGGTAAGATAGTGTATTTTCAGGTAGTTGTGCTCATTACTTTTAAAGACTAGGGTCTTACTTACATCACTTTACAACAAAGGAAACAAAATAAAACTTTTTACTTTAAATTACTTTTTTCTTAGTTTTTGCTTGCTTGGGATTTTTGTCACCTGCCAACAGAGGAGCATTGATGACCTGTGCTGTGGTCCTGTGGGTGCTGTTGGGCACACCTGCTGGCTATGTTGCTGCCAGATTCTATAAGTGTAAGTAAAAGCCACCCAACTGGGTGCCAGATCAGGAATATAATCTGTTACTTCAGTGCCTCTGAGCCTTGATGTCTGGTTGTTGATACTCCTTAAACAATATGTATTATTGGTGTATATTCTTATTTAAAAGAAGCTTGTGAAGTGGATGACTATCCCTAGATTTATTTGTTCAAAAATACTTATATAGTGAAATAAGCAAATTTAGGTGTTACTTGTCCATCAACCCCTGTCTTTTTTTTCCATTTAATTTTGACTTAACAAGGTCAAGTGAACAACTTAGATTTGCTACATTCATGGAAACATATGTAGACAAATAAAGGAAGAAGTCTACCACAGGGTATCACCAATTCACTGAAGTAATATATATAGGAATATCTTTCCTTATGTATAAGAAATCATACTTATATCAATTTAATATTTATAAAGTTAAACTATTTAAAGTAAACTAAGGTATCACTATTTTAAAGAGCCTTGAAGTAAGGTGATTTTAAAACATAGTTGCAATCTCTTGTATTCTTGCTTTCTAAAAATAGAGTTCAGGGAGAAAGAGGATGGGATATGATTAGATGACTTAGAAAGCAGCTTTGCCAGGGTCAGTGATTGCCAGAGTTTGCCTCATTTAGGAATCCTGAAATCCACTGAGATGGTTCCATAGGTAATCTGAATTAAAGTGCCAAGGAGATAGAACAGAGCTAGGGTTGGTATTAATAAGGCTTAAGCTAAAACATAAAACAGTAGGGCTACATAGGTGGTTTTAACATGTTGTCTAGACGTATGATAGAATTTTTTCCGAAAAAAATAATTAGAGGACTTCCGCCAAGATGGAGGATTAAGGTGGATGTGCCTGCCTCCTCTCACAACCAAGTTTAAGGACAACTAAATATTAGCATCAGAAAACACAACCAGAACACGGAAAACTGAACTTTTCGGAAGTCCGCAAACAACAAATTCTCCGGCCCGGCCGGTAAGAGGCAAACCGGCGGCGGCGGGTTGAGGAGTTACAAGGAGAACTCGTTCGACCCGGGCGCGGGCGCGGGACTCAGACGCGCGACTTTTCGGAAGTCCGCAAACAGCAAATTCTCCGGCCCGGCCGGTAAGAGGCAAACCGGCGGCGGCGGGTGGAGGAGTTACAAAGGAGAACTCGTTCGACCCGGGCGCGGGCGCGGGACTCAGACGCGCGACTTTTCGGAAGTCCGCAAACAGCAAATTCTCCGGCCCGGCCGGTAAGAGGCAAACCGGCGGCGGCGGGTGGAGGAGTTACAAAGGAGAACTCGTTCGACCCGGGCGCGGGCGCGGGACCCAGACGCGCGACTTTTCGGAAGTCCGCAAACAGCAAATTCTCCGGCCCGGCCGGTAAGAGGCAAACCGGCGGCGGCGGGTGGAGGAGTTACAAAGGAGAACTCGTTCGACCCGGGCGCGGGCGCGGGACCCAGACGCGCGACTTTTCGGAAGTCCGCAAACAGCAAATTCTCCGGCCCGGCCGGTAAGAGGCAAACCGGCGGCGGCGGGTTGAGGAGTTACAAAGGAGAACTCGTTCGACCCGGGCGCGGGCGCGGGACCCAGACGCGCGACTTTTCGGAAGTCCGCAAACAGCAAATTCTCCGGCCCGGCCGGTAAGAGGCAAACCGGCGGCGGCGGGTTGAGGAGTTACAAAGGAGAACTTGTTCGACCCGGGCGCGGGCGCGGAACCCAGACGCGCGAATCCAGACGCACGGGTTCCAAACCCAGGATTGGACCTAGTGAGCAGCCCACCGGGTGAGTGACTACGGAGGAGTCAGTGGGGAGGCGGTGGCAGCGAGTTGACTGTGGGTGCCCGGTTACGCGCGGGTGAGGGAGTGAGCGGGGACCGGGCGGCGCCATTTTCCCCCCCACCCCCACCCCCGCTCTGACCACGCCCCCACATACAGCGTCACAACCAAGCGACCTGGGACTCCAAGGCGCCGCTTCTCTCACTTAAAGGGCCAGAACAGACCAAAAATGTCGCAGGGGGACCTCAAAGTCCCGGAGATAAATCTAAGTGACGAAGAAATAGCAAATCTCTCAGACGCACAGTTTAAAACACTGGTCGTCAGCTTCCTCACAGATCTGGTGGACTATAGCCACAAATTAGAGAAACATATGAAGGCTAAATTAAGGGAAATGAATGGAATTCCACAGGAAACCCATAGAGATGAAAAAAAACTGGGACTCAACTCAATGGAGTAAACCAGAAGGAAGAAAAAATGATCAATCAGAAAGGAATGAAGAAATAAGAATTCAGAAAAATGAGGAGAAGCTTAGGAACTTCCAGGACATCTATAAACGCTCCAATATCCGAATTATAGGGGTACCAGAAGGGGGAAAGACACAACCACCAGTGGAAAAACTATTTGAACAAATAATAAAAGAAAATTTCCCCAATCTGGCAAAGGAAACAGACTTCCAAGAAATCCAAGAAGCCCAGAGAGTACCAAAAAAGTTGGACTCAAGAAGGAACACACCAAGGCATATCATAATTACATTAGCCAAAATTAAAACGAAGGAGAGAATCCTGGAAGCAGCAAGAGCTAAGGGGACAATCACCTACAAAGGAGTCCCCATCAGGCTGTCAGCAGATTTCTCAAAAGAGACCTTACAGGCAAGAAGGGGCTGGAAAGAAATATTCCAAGTCATGAAAACTAAAGACCTACAACCAAGATTGCTCTACCCAGCAAAACTTTCATTTAGAACGGAAGGACAGATAAGGTGCTTCTCAGATAAGACCAAATTCAAGGAGTTCATCATCACCAAGCCCTTATTATATGAAATGTTAAAGGGACTTATCTAAGAAAAAGAAGTTAAAGAAACATGAACAGTGAAAGGACAACAAGCTCACAGTTATCAACAACCACACCTAAAACGAAAGCAAACTAAAAGGACAGCTAGATCAGGAGTGGAAACATAGAAATGAAGAGCTCAAGTAGGGTTAGCAACAGGGGAGTGGGAGTAGAAGACGGGGAGAGAAGGTACAGAAAACAAGTAGCATAGACAGTAGATAGAAAATAGATGGGGGGGCAAGAATAGTATGGGAAATACAGAACCTAAAGGACTTGAGACACATGGACATAAGCTAAAGGGGGGGTAATCGGGGGGTTGGGGGGGCAGGGTGGAGGGGAATGAAGGGGGGAATAGAACAACTGTAACAGCATAAACAATTCAAAAAAATAAAAATAAAATAATAATTAAATAAAAATAAATTAAAAAAAAAAAAAAGAATTTTTTCCTCAGTATATGAAGTCCTATATATGTGTGTATGTAAGTGTGTTTAATTTCTGTGAATTTTTTCAGGTCTTTTTTTTCTTTCATCCTTTACTAAAGGACACGTAATTAGGGTAGTCATGTATTTAATACATGTGAGATATAGTTGGACCCCTGCCTGTACATAAGCCTCCCATTTTTTACTGTTTCAGCTGTGCTGACTTTCTTTCAGTTCTTCAGTCAGGTAGTGGACCTTTACACTTTCCAAAGGATCTTTCCACATGCTGTTCCCTCTGCGTGAAGTTCCAATCCACACTCCCTCATCACAGACAAATCCCGTTTTAACTCCTCTTCATTCTTAAGATCTCCCAGTTACAGATTAAATAGCATATTAATTAGGTAGAATATTCTGAGAGGCGCTACGTGGCCTCAATCACAAAATACTTCATTATATAGATTCATTTCTAAAGTTTCAAAAAATATTATTTGTTTTCTGATTGGAATTATATTAAACCCAAATTAATAATTTCACAGTAGTTACTTTATCAATAATCCTGTGACTTCAAATTATATATAAATTGTCAGTTTCTTCTAGGGCAAATGGTACTTGCTTATAAATTATGTTAACACTTTTTAAAACAATTTAAAGTTGTTCTCAGGTCTCAGCCAATTTCATCCCCTATGTTTAAACTGGGAGTAGAGGAGTACTTTCAGTTCTTACTCTGTATACCTGAGTTGTTTTTTTTAACTGGGAAAAAATTGGAGAGGAAAGGAGCAAAGGAGAGTAAAATGTTCATAAACAAATTTGTTCTGTCAATGGTCATAACCTTTCTTCTCTTCTTAACCAACTGATCTGACATTGATCTCCCCACCCCCCTCCCATCCTACCAGAATTTAGAGTTCTTGGTTTTATCACAAATTCTGAGACTGATCACAAGATCAATAAGAATCTGTGTCCTTTCTCTACCCGTGCCCATTATTCACACTGGCTTAGAATGTAAAGGTTTGTTTTATTTTTGACATAGAAAAAAGAACAGACAAAAAAAAACTAGTATGGATGACTTTCCTTTGATACAAGGTTTATTTTGTGCTGAAGCAAAAATCTTTACAGCAGCACTTACCCAGGGCAGTTCTGTGATGTGCATCTCTGATTTGGATCAGTTGATTAAAGAATATCATATCATTGGCTAGTGTTATTTTCTGTGAATAGGTACCCATTGCTATCTGACAGTTTGTCCAGTGCCAGACCTGGAGTTTTGATGTGAAAAAAGTCTGTCTCTATGTCATTTTTGTTTTCTTCTACAGCCTTTGGAGGTGAGAAGTGGAAAACAAATGTTTTATTGACATCTTTTCTTTGTCCTGGGTAAGTGAATTTTTCCATAATAACTTTGTTAACATAGTCATGTGGTAGTTCTCAAATTTTAATCCCTTAAGCCTTTAACATTATTTGTTTTTAAACTGTGTACTCAAGAATTGACTTTCTTAAATACTAAAAAATGAATATTTAATAAGCATTTATAGAATGACTACTACATGTTTTATTTGGAAAAAGTACCTCTAGGTATGGGAAATTTTTATGTTCCTTTTTAAAAAGTCTGTGCCTCAATCTGTAGATGTTAGTCTGGCATGTTATTGTATATGCTGTGGTTTTTTTTAATCATGGTTTATTTTTTCCATTACCATTTAGTTCCCTTATATCCTCCTAACCGCCCACAATAATCATACTATTGTCCATGTCCATGAGTCCTTTTTCCTTTTGTTCAGTCCCTCCACCCACCCAATTAACCCTGATGCCAAACCCCTGCCCTGTCATCCTGCTCTGTATGTATGAGTCTGTCTGTATTTTGCCTGTTACTTCAGTTTGTTTATTAGATTCTACATACAAGTGAAATCATACAGTATTTGTCTTTCTCTGACTGGCTTATTTCACTTAGCATAATGTTCTCTTGGTTCATCATACTGTCAAAAAGGGTAGCATTTTCTTTTTTATAGCCAAGCACTGTATACATGTCCCATATTTGTTTTACCCAGTCATCTACTGATGTACAATACTTGGGCTGCCTCTAAATCTTGGTGATTGTTGATAACACTGCAATGAACATAGGGGTGCTTAAGTTCTTTGGAATTAGTGTTTTGGGTTCCTTCAGATGTATTGCCAGATGTTGGATTGCTAGATCAAAAGGCATATCCACTTTTAATTTCTGAGGTATCTATCTCCATACTGCTTTGCACAGTTGGTTCACCAATCTGCATTCCTACTAACAGTGCAAAAGAGTTCCCCTTTCTCCACATCCTCATCAGCCCTTGTTGTTTGTTGATTTATTGATAATCGTTTTGACAAATGTGAGATGATATCTCATTGTGGTTTTAATTTTCATTTCTCCAATGACTAGTGAGGTTGAGCATTGTTTCATATGTCCATTGGCCATCTGTATGTCCTTTATGGAGAAGTGTCTATTCAAGTCCTTTGCCCATTTTTCAATTGGATTGTTTGGGGGTTTTTGGAAGGGTTTTTTTGGTATAGAGTTTTTTAGTTCTTTATACATTTTGTATATTAACCCCTTATGAGATGTGTTGGCAAATATGTTCTCCCATTCTGTGGGTTGTCTTTTTATTTTGTTGATGTTTTCTTTGCTTTGCAAAACTTTTTTTAGTTTGATGTGGTCTCATTTGCTTATTTTTTCTTTTGTCACCTTTGCCTGGGGAGATATAGCCAATGAAACATTGTTGTGAGCAATGTATGAGATTTAGCTGATTATATTTTCTTATAAAATTTTTAAGACTTTGGGTCTAACATTTAAGTCTTTGATTTTGAATTTATTCTTCTGTGTGATTTAAAAACATAGTCTAGTTTCATTTTTCTGCATGTATTTGTCCAATTTTCCCAACACTGTTTATTAAATAAACTATCTTGAGCCCGCTGTATATGCTTATTTTCCCTATCGAATATTAGTTAACTCTAAATGTGTGGGCTTGTTTCTGGGCTGTCTATTCTGTTCCATTGATCTATGTGTCTGTTTTTATGCCAGTATTATGCTGTTTTGATTACTATGGCTTCACAGTATAGTTTAATATTATATAGCGTGATTCCTCCAACTTTGATCTTCTTTCTCAGTATCACTGTTGCTACGTAGGGCCTTTTGTGGTTCCATATAAATTTTTGAAATATTTGTTGTAGTTCTGTGAAATACATCATCAGAATCTTGATAGGAATTGAGTTGAATCTATAGATTGCTTTGGGTAGTATGGACATTTCAATGATGTAAATTCTTCCTCCCATTAACATGGTTATGTGCCTCCACTTAGAGGATCTTCTTCAGTGTCTTATAATTTTCCGAGTACAGGGCTTTTACATGCTTGGTTCGGTTTATTCCTAGGTATTTTATTCTTTTCGAGGCAATTGCAAATGGGATTGTTCTCTTCATTTCCCTTTCTGTTAGAGAAATTGTGTTGGCATATAAAAATGCAGCTGATTTCTGGATATTAATTTTGTATCCTGTTTCTCTGCTGAATTTACTTACCATTCCTAGTAGTTTCTTGGTGGAATCTTTGGGGTTCTCTTTGTACCCCAGTATCATGTCATCTCTTTGTACAGTATCATGTCATCTGAAATAAAGTCAGTTTTACTTCTTCCTCTCCAGTGTGGACGCCTTTTATTTCTTCTTCTTGTATGATTGCTGTGGCTAGGACTTTTAGTACTATGATGAATAAGAGAGGCAAAAGTGGACATCCCTGTCTTGTTCTTGATCTTAAGGGGAGCACTCATAGGTTTTGCCCATTGAATGTGATGGTGGTATTGTGTTTGTCATATGTGGCCTTTGTTATGTTTAGGTATGTTCCCTCTATTCCCACTTTGCTGAGAGTTTCTATCATAAATGGGTGCTGGATTTTATCAAATGCTTTTTCTACATCTGTTGATATGATCGGGTGGTTTTTATCCTTTATTTTGTTTACGTGGTGAAAAACATTTATTGATTTGTGAATGTTGTACCAACCTTGTGTTCCCGGAATAAATTCCATTTGATCACGGTGTATGATCTTTTTGATGCATTGCTATATTTGGTTAGCTAATATTTTGTTTAGCGTCTATGTTCATCAGGGATATTGCCTGTAATTTTCTTTTTTTGTAATGTCTTTATCTGGTTTTGGAATTAGGATAATGCAGGCCTCCATAAAATGAGCTTGGGAGCCTTCCCTCCTCTTAAATTTTTTGAGATAGTTTGTGAAGCTGAGTTGTTAGTTCTTCCCAGAACGTTTGGTAAAATTTCCCTGTGAAGCCATCCAGTCAGGGCTTTTGTTTGTTGGGAGTTTTTGATTACTACTTCAATGTCACTTGGTATGATCTGTCTATTCAGAGTCTCTGATTCTTCCTGATTTAGTTTTGGAAGATTGTATGTTTGGGATTTATCCATTTCATCCAGGTTGTCCAATTTGTTGGCACAACCGTATTACTTTGGTGTCAGTTGCTATTTCTCCTTTTTCATTTCTGATTTTGTTTATTTGGGTGCTCTCTGTTTTTCTTGATGAATCCAATTAAAGGTCTGTCAATCTTGTTTATCTTTTCAAAGAGCCAGCTCTTGGATTCATTGGTCTTTTGTTGTTGTTGTTTTAGACTCTATTTCATTAATTTCTGCTCTAATGTTTATCATTTTCTTCCTTCTACTCACTTTGGTCTCTGTCATTCTTTTTCCAGTTTCTTTAAGTATAAACTTAGATTGTTCATTTGAGCTTTTTCTTGTTTTTTGAGATAAGCCTGTAATGTTGAGTTTTCCTCTTAGGATTGCTTTCCCTGTGTCCCACAGATGGTGAATTGTGTGTTCTCATTTTCATTTGTTTCAAGGTATCTTTTGATTTCTTCCTTGATCTCGATGTTGACCTAGTAGTCACTGTTTAATAACATGTTGTTTAACTTCCATGTCCTTGTATGTTATTCAGTGTTCTTATGATTGTAATGATTTCTAGTTTCATAGCATTGTGGTCAGAGAAGATGCTTGATATGATTTCAGTCGTCTTAGATTTATTGAGACTTGTTTTATGTTGTAACATGTGGTCTATCCCCCAAAAATGTTCCATTTGCACTTTTAAAGTATGTATATTCTTTTGGGATGAGATGCTCTGAAGACATCAGTAAAATCCATTTAATCCAGTGTGCTTAAGGTCTCTATCTCCTTGTTGATTTTCTGTCTGTAATATCGATCCATCGAAATTAATGGGTGTTAAAATCCCAGACAGTGTGTTTCTGTCAGTCTCTCCCTGTATGTGCATCAAGATTTGCTTTAAATAAATTGCTTCTCCTTTATTGGGTGTGTAAATGTTTACTGTGGTTATATCCTCTTGTTGGATTGTTCCCTTCATCATTATGTAGTGTCCTTCTTTGTCTCTTACTATAGTCTTGGCCTTACTAAAATCTATAGTCTTCAGTCTTACTAAAGTATATTTTGTAGGATATAACTATTGCTACTCCATCTTTTTATTCCCTTTCCATTTGCATGAAATATCTTTTTCTGTCTTTTTACTTGTAGCCGTTGTATATCTTGTGATCTGAGGTGGGACTCTTGGAGGCAGCATGTTCATGGGAATTGTTTTCTTATCCATTCATCCCCTCTGTCTTTTGGTTGGAGCATTTAAGCCATTTACTTTTAAGGTGATTATTGCTAGATACATATTTAGTGCCTTTTATTTTTAGAGTATTTTCCTGTGTCTTTTTTTTTCTTTCTCTTTTTCTTCTTTAACCGAGCCCTTTAACATTTGTTGCAATACACATTTGGTGTTAACAAACTACTTTCATGTGTGTGTGTGTGTGTGTGTGTGTGTGTGTGTGTTTGGGATGCTCCTTATTTCTCCTTCAATTTTAAATGATAGCCTTCTTGGGTAAAGTAGACTTGATGTAGGTGCTTGCTTTTCATCACCTTGAGTATTTTGCACCACTCCTTTCTGGCCTGTAATGTTTCTGTTGAGAATTCAGAATACAGACTAATTGTTCCCTTGTATGTAACTACCTCCTTTTTCCTTTACCTCTTTGAGCAACCCTTCTTTTACTTCAGAAGTAGGTGTTCACCAGTAGGGTAGTGATGTAAGCAGAGAAATAGAGAGAGCCAACAACCCAAGTTCCTCGAGTAAGGGAAATTGGTGTTCACCTAGGAAAAGAAGGATGTTTTAATACTATGAAATTGATTCATATAATTTTATAAAAATAAACTCCTGCATATAATTATTACAGTAGATACAACAAAATGGCATTTGATAATATTAAACATTGTTTTCAGACTTAAAAAGAATTTAATGGCCTGGCTGGTGTGGCTTAATGGATTGAGTGCCAGCCGGCAACCAAAAGGTCGCCAGTTCAATTCTAGGTCAGGGCACATACCTAGGTTGTGGGCCAGGTCCCCAGTTGGGGACATGTGAGAAACAACCAATTGATATTTCTTTCACCACACATCAGTGTTTCTCTCCCTCTCTTTCTCTTTCCCTTCCCTTCTCTCTAAAAATAAATAAATAAAAATAAAATAAAACTTTCAAAAAAGAATTTAATGGAGAGCCCTAGCTGGTGTGGCTCAGTGGACTGAGGGCTGGCCTGTGAACCAAAGGCTCACTGGTTCAATTCCCAGTTAGGGCACATTCCTGGGTCGTGGGCCAGGTTCCCTGGTTCAGGGCACGTGAGAGGCAACCACACGTTGATGTTTCTCTTTCTCTCTTTCTCCCTCCCTTCTCCTCTGTCTAAAAATAAATAAATAAATGATTTTTTAAAAAAATTTAATGGAGGGGGACATGGTTTCTTATATTAATAAAATTCTCATCTCTGTTTCAAATCCAACATCATTTAATGATGAAACACTAGAGATACTTTCATTAAATCACTTTTATGGCTTCAGTTTAACATGAAACAAGGAATACATTTCAAAAGTTGGAGATCATATAATTGGTGGCATATTGTATACAGAAAACATCAATAAATTTCAGCTATATAAAACTTGTAGAGTGAATAGGAGTTTGGCAAAATGGCTAGATGTCAACTATTATTCCAAGATCATGAATACTGACAATAGCAAATAACATTTTTTAATGCTAGTGGTAGTTTTGTGGGAACAGGAATCTACTTACAGTAGTATTAGCAACAGAAGACCTTTATAATATTCTGAGATAACTTGTCAAAATAGGCATAATTCATATGGCCAGTCTACATTGCTTAACTAGTAACAGATAGATATTCACTATGATACTTGATAAGAAACCAAAAAACTAACTAAGTATTGTGAAGGAGTTTGGAAATGGCTCATGGCTAGCAGGACAGAGAACCACAGAAATAGACCATGTATACATGGAAGCACACTAGATGAAGGGAGAAAAATTTTGTTCTAACCTCACACAGGGAATCAGTTCTAGGCGGATTAAAATAAAAATGTATTCTAACAGGTATAATAGTTAGATGATGATACAGAAGTGTATTTTCATGATCCCAGGTTAGGAAAGGCTTTCTTCTCTTGAACAAGTTACCCAAAGGATAGAGGGAAAAAAATGATGACTTTGGTAACATTAAAAACTATGCAGGGTACATAGAAGTGATTATAGTAAGATTACAGTCATGTTTTTGAAAATGTATTCATAGAAGAAAGACTGAAAGGAAATAAAGTACACATATTCAAATGTTTGGGTTCATCAAAAGCCATAAACTGGGAGAACAAGATACTTAACAAGGAGTTAGTTGATGGAGTATATAAATAGCTGACATGTGTGACTTTCCAAAAGCCATGCAACCAAAATGACAAAATAAGCAGTGGATATAACCAGTAAGTTACAAAAGGTAAGACCTAAGACGCCAACAAATACAGGATGCTCAGATGCAGTGGTCAATAGGAAATGAAAATTAAAACAACAAATCTGACAATCCCTGGCATACTGAAAATATGTAGAGAGACAACTTTCAATAGCTGCTTGCAGGAACTTAAGTCAGGCAAAATCAGTATAAAGAGTAATTATGCAATTTCTACTGAAGTTTTAAATTCACATATCTCATGACCCAGCAATTTTACTTTCTTCATATGTAAAACAAAAATTGTAATATTATATTACTTCATATGATTGCTACTATTTCATTTTGCTTCTAACTCAAGTTTTACTTAAAGCCTGTTTTGTCTTTCAGGATTGTATTTGCTGACTTCTTTATAATGAATCTGATTCTCTGGGGAGAAGGATCTTCAGCAGCTATTCCTTTTGGAACACTGGTTGCCATATTGGCCCTTTGGTTCTGCATATCTGTGCCTCTAACATTTATTGGTGCATACTTTGGTTTTAAGAAGAATGTAAGTTTAACTTATTCAAATGAATTTCAACTGTGGAAACTAGCATATGCCACGTTAAAAGATACATGTCTAAAAGATATAAACTTATTCTGTGGAATCTGGAATTCACAGAAGATTGATGACTTTGAACTTTCATTGCAATTATTGTTTAAAAAGCTTAGAAGCTTTTTAAACAGTACTCAGAAGTATAGTAGAGAGATTATAGATATAAACTTAGATTTCAAAGTTCTCTAAGTGGAAACTAATATAAATTAATAGGAAATGAAAATCTAGTTTAAACTAATCAAAATTTTAAAATTTCGACATTAAAATAAATTATTTTTTAACTTTTTATTTTAACCTTAAATGTACGTATATTTTTTCCTTAGCAATAAATGTTTCTAGTGTGCATTAGTTAACTAAGTAACCAAGCATATGGGTTGAGAAGTGAAGTTGTAAAAAAGGTGACTATAAATTAAGGCTAGCAAATTTTTAATGAAAATTGCTTTATAATAAATATTTTATTTTTAAATTATTTATTATTTATTGTTGTTCAGTTTCAGTTGTCCCACCTTTTTCCCCATTGCTCGACCCATCCCACTGCCAAATTCCCACAGTCAGTCCCTCGCATTATTCGCGTCCATCAGTCCTCTATTTGTGTTCCTTTGCTTGCCCCTTCCCCTTCTTTCTCCATTATCTCCCTTCCCCCTGCCCTATGGTCACTGTCAGTTTGTTCTTTATTTCCAGGTCTCTTGTTCTGTTTTGCATATTTGTTGTGTTGATTAGGTTCCACTTACAGGTGAGATCATATGGTATTTGTCTTTCACCGCCTGGCTTATTTCACTTAGCATAATGCTCTCCAGTTCCATCCACACTATCACAAAGCGTAGGAGTTCTTTCTTTTTATTGAGTAGTATTCCATTGTGTTAATGTACCACAATTTTTTGATACACTCATTTACTGATGTGCACTTAGGCTGTTTCAAACTCTTGGCTATTATAAATAACACTGCTGTGAACATTGGGATGCATAGGTTCTTTTGAATTGGTGATTTGGTATTCTTAGATTGAGTCCCAGCAGTGGGATAGCTGGATCAAAAGACATTTCCATCTTTAGTTTGGGGCGGGGGGTTTGTTTGTTTGTTTTTAGATTTTATTTATTTAGAGGAAGTTGGGGAGGTGGGCTGGGATGGGGGTAAAAGGCAGAAAACTGTACTTGAACAACAATTAAAATAATAAAACAAGATTTTATTTATTTATGTTTTAGAGGGGGAAAGGGGAAAAAAGACAGGGAGAGAAACATAAACATGTGGTTTCCTCTCACGCGCCCCCTACTGGCAACCTGGCCAGCAACCCAGGTATGTGCCCTAGATTGGGAGTCAAACCAGTGACTCTTTGATTCAAAGGCCAGCACTCAACTACTGAGCCACACCAGCCAGTGCACCATCTTTGGTTTTTTGAGGAACTTTCATACTGTTTTCCATAGTGGAACTTTCATACTGTTTTCCACCGTGGCTACACCAATCTGTATTCATATGAACAGTGTACTAGGGTTCCCTTTTCTCCACAACCTCACCAGCACTGGTTGTGGTGATTTGTAAATTATGGCCATTCTGACTGGTGTGAACTGGTATCTCGTTGTGGTTTAATTTTCATATCTCTAATGGCTAATGATGTTGAGTATTTGTTCATGTGTCTGTGGGATGTCTATATGTCCTCCTTGGAGAAGTATCTGATCAGGTGATTTGCCCATTTTTTAAATTGGATTGCGTGTCTTCCTTGTGTGGAGTCATGTGAGGTCTTTATATATTTTAGAGATCAAACCCTTGTCCAAGGTATCATTGGCAAATGTGTTTTCCCATATAGTTGGTTCTCTTGCCACTTTGTTGATGTTATCTTTAGCTGTGCAGAAGCTGTTTAGTTTGATGTAGTTCCATTTGTTTATTCTTCCCTTTATATCCCTTGCCCTAGGTGATATATCTTTGAAAATATTGATGCATGGAACATTGATATTTTCCCCCTATGTTTTCCTCTGGGACTTTTATGTTGTCATGACTTACATTTGTCTTTTATCCATCTTAAATTTATTTTTGTGTATGGTATAAGTTGGTTGTCTAGTTTCATTTTTTTGCATGTACTTGTCCAGATCTCACAACATCATTTATTGAAGAGGCTATTTTTACTACATTTTATGTTCCTGCCCCCTTTGTCAAATATTAACTGAACAGTATTGACATGGGTTTATTTCTGGGCTTTTTATTCTGTTCCACTGGTCTATGTTTCTGTTCTTTTGCCAGTACCAGACTGCTTTGATTACAATGGCCTTGTAATATAGTTTGAGATCAGGTATTGTGATCCCTCCTACTTTTTTCTTTCTCAAATGCTGAGGCTACTCAGGGTTATTTATGTTTCCATATAAATTTTTTAAACATTTGTCCTATATCTATGAAATGTGTCATTGCTATTTTAATAGGGATTGCATCGAATCTATAGATTGCTTTGGATAATATAGACATTTTGATGATGTTAATTCTTCCAATCCATGAACACAAGAATATGCTTCCATTTATTTGTGTCTTTCTTAATTTCTTTCTTTGGTGTTATACATTTTGCTGAATACAGGTCTTTTACTTCCTTTGTTAAGTTTATTCCTATGTATTTTATTTTTCTTGTTGTTAAAGTAAATGGCATTTTTCTTTTTGTTTTCCAATTTCTGTTTCTGATATTTTATTGTTGGTATACAAAAATGCCTTTTATTTTTGAATGTTGACTTTATATCTTTTCATTTTCTCAGATTCATTTATTAGGTCAGGTAGTTTTTTTATGCAGTCAGTAGGTTTTTTTGTGTACACTATCATGTCATCTGCAAACAGTGACAGCTTTACTTCCTTGTTCCCAATTTGGGTGCCTTTTACTTCTTTTTCTTGTCTGATTGCTTTGGCTAGAACTCCCAATACTGTGTTGAATAGAAGTGGTGAGAGTGAATACCCTTTACTTGTTCCTTATCTTAGTGGGAAAGCTTTTAGTTTTTGCCCATTAAATATAAGGTTGGTTGTAGGTTTCTTGTACATGGCCTTTATTATTATGGTGAGGTATGCTCCCTTTACTCCCACTTTGCTGAGTGTTTTTATCATAAATGGTTACTGTACTTTATCAAATGCTTTTTCCTCATCTATTGATATGATCATGTGGTTTTTGTCTTTCATATTGTTTATGTGGTGCATTACATTTATTGATTTACAGATATTGTACCATCCTTGCATCCCTAGGGTGAATCCCTCTTCATCATGGTGTATGATCTTTTTAATGGATTACTGGATCCAGTTTGCCAATATTTTTTTCAGAATTTTAGCATCTATTTTCATCAGCGATATTGGCCTGTAGTTTTCTTTGTTTTGTCGTGTCTATCTGGTTTTGGAATTAGGATAATACTGGCCTCATAAAAAGAATTTGGGAGTCTTCCTTCTTCTTGAATTTTTCGTAATAGTTTGAGAAGAATCAGGTTAGCTGTTCTGTAAATGATTGGTAAAATGCTCTGGGAATCCATCTGTCCCAGGGCTTTTGTGTTCCAGGAGTTTTTTGATTACTGCTTCAATTTCACCAGCTGATACCAGTCTATTCAGGCTTTTTGCTTCTTCCTGACTCAGTTTTGGAGGATTATACGTTTCTAGAAATTTGTCTATTTTGCCCAGGTTTTCTAATGTCTTGGCATACAGTTTTTCATAGTAATTTCTTACAATCCTTTGTATTTCTGTGGTATCAGTTGTAATTTCTCCTTTTTCATTTCTGACTTTATTTATTTTCATCATCTCTCTTTTCTTGATTACTCTGCTTAAAGGCTTTTTAATTTTGTTTATCCTTTCAAAGAACCAGCTTCTGGATTTTTTCGATCTTTAGAATTGTTCTTTTAGTCTCCACATCATTTAATTCTGCTGTGATCTTGATTATTTCCTTCCTTCCTCTTGCTCTGGATTTTGTTTGTTGATGTTCCTCTAATTTTTGTAAATGTAGGGTTAGGTCGTTTAGTTGAAATTTTTTGTCTTTTATAGGTAGGCCTGTATTGCTATGAACTCCCGTCAGGAATGCCTTCACTGTATCCCATAGGTTTTGGGTTGTTGTGTGTTCATTTTCATTTGTTTCTAGAAACTTTTTGATTCTTCCTTGATCTTGTTGTTTACCCATTCATTGTTTAATAACATATTATTCAGTGTCCATTTATTTGATTGTTTTTGAGTTTTTTTCCCTGAGTTTGGTTTCTCATTTCAAGCAATTGTGATCCAAGAAAATGCTTAATATAATTTCGGTTTTCTTGAATTTGTTGAGACTTGTTTTGTGTCCTGTCATGTGGTCTGTCTTTGAAAATGTTACATGTGCATTTGAAAAGAATGTGTGCATTGCTTCTTTGGGGTGAAAGGTTCCATGTGTATTGATTAAGACCATTTTATGTAATGTGTAGTTTAGTGCCACAGTGTGCTTGTTGATACTTTGGATGATCTATCCATTTTTGACAATGGGGTGTTAAAATCCCCTATTACAAAAGTGTATTGCTGTCTGTATCTTCCTTGAAGTTCTCCAAGATTTTTGTTATATGTTTGGGTGCTCCTGTATTGGATGCATGTATGTTTACAATGTTTATAGCTTCCTGATGGATTTGTCCTTTAGAATTATGAAATGGCGTTCTTTGTCTCTTTTTATGGCCTTTGTTTTGAAATGTATTGTGTATAGGTATTGCTATTCTGGTGCTTTTTTTCCTGGGAATTTGCTTGGAATATTTTTTTCCTTCACTTTCAGTCTGTCTAAGTCTTTTGTTCTGAGGTGGGTCTCTTGTAGACAGCATATATGCAGGTTATGTTTTCTTATCCATGTAGCTACCATTTACATTTAATGCTATTACATTACATTAAATATAATGTTATTTATGTTATTAATTACATTTAATGTAATTAGTTTATGTTGTGTTATTAAATTTAATGTTATTTATGTTATTAATTACATTTAATGTCACTAAATGTAATTAATGTCATTAAATATATGTCATTTTATGTCATTAAATATAATTAATGTTATTAATTACATTAATCCATTTACATTTAATGTTATTACTGAAAGGTACTTATTCTTTCCCATTTTTTCTTTTGTACCTATGTTCCTCTTTCTCTTACTGTATCTCTTCATCTCCTTAAAGCAGTCCATTTAGCATGTCTTGCAATACTGGTTTGGTGTAGGTGTATCCTTGTAACCTTCTTTCATCTGGGAAACTTGTTATTTTGCCTTCCATTTTAAATGTCATCCTTGCTGGGTAGAGCAGTTGGTTGCAGACCTTTGCTTTTCATTACTTGGAATATTTCTTGCCATTCCCTGCTGGCTGTATTGTTTCTGTTGCAAAATCAGCTGTTAACCTTATAGGAGCTCCCTTGTATGTTACTATCTGTTTCTCCCATACTGCTTTTAAAATTCTCTCTTTGTGTTTAAAATTTGGAATTTCAATTATGATGTGTCTTAGAGTAGGCCTCTTTGGATTCAACTTGTTTGGAACCCTCTGTGCTTCCTGCACTTCTGTGGCTTTCCCCCTTTCTAAGTTAGGGAAGTTTTCTGTCACTATTTTTTCAAACAGGTTTTATATCCTTTGCTCTATTTCATCTCATTCTGGTATGCCTATGATTTGAGTGTTGTTATGTTTAATGTTGTTCTGAAGTTCCCTTAAGCATTCCTCATATTTTCTGAGTTTTTTTCATGCTGTTGCTCTACCTAGGTATTTCTTTCTGCCTTGTCTTCCAGCTCATTAATTCAATCCTTTGCTTTATCCAGCTTGTTTGTAATTTATTCTAGTGTATTTTTTATTTTAGATGTTGTATTCTTCATTTCTTCCTGGTTCTTGTTTATAGTTTCTATTTCTTTTTTCATGCTATTGTAGTGTCCCTTTGGTTCCTTCTAGTCATCACTGAGTTTTTTGAGTATCCTTATAACCATTTCTTTAATGCTATGTCTGATAGTTTGCTTGCCTCCATTTCATTTAGCACTTTTACTGGGGATTCTTCTATTCCTTTTGATTGTGGGCCCTTTTTTTGTCTCTTCATTTTAAGAGACCATTTTTGTTTGTTTCTGTGATTCTAGATGCTCTGCTTTGCCAGCTGTCTTTGTAGGGTGAACTTCTGGGAAGGAGTTCTGTGAGACTTAGTATTGCAGTCTCTTTGATCTCCTTGTCTGGATGTTTTAGGGTTGCTCTTTCTTCCATTTTTGTGGGCTGTCTTGTTGTCTTTGGGTTTTACTTGTTGGTAGCTCCTTTGTTGGTGGGTTCTCCCCTCCAGAGGACTTATTGTTAGTCACAATTCCCACCTTGTCTTGTATGCTGTTGTACAGGTGTTGGTTAACAAAGCAGTGTTACCAGACAACTGAACCTACGCCAGCAAAAAGAACCCCCTCTACCACATCAGCAATCTCAACCACAATCGAAAAAAGATTAATAAAGGTCAAGAGAGATTATGATATTAGAAGCAATGATATTTGAAATGTTAAAGGGACTTATCTAAGAAAAAGAAGATAAAAAAGATGAACAGTGAAAGGACAGCAAACTCACAGTTATTAAGAACCACACCTAAACCAAAAACAAACAAAGAGGACAGCCTAGATCAGGAGCGAACCGTAGAAATGAAGATCACATGGAGGGGTTAGCAACAGGGAAGTGGGAGAAGGGAGGGAGAAGGTACAGAGAATAAGTAGCATAGAGGGTAGGTAGAAAATAGATAGGGTGGAGGGCAAGAATAGTATGGGAAATACAGAATCTAAAGAACTTTAGACACATGGTCATAAACTAAACGGGGGAATGGTGGGGGAGGGGTGTGCAGGGTGGAGGGGAATGAAGGGGGGAGATAGAACAACTGTAATGGCATAATCAATAAAATATATTTTTTAAAAAAAGGAAAGGTACTGTACCAACACAATGAAAATTGCCAAACAACCACAGCAGAGTTGATAGCAAGGACAGCTGACTGAAGCTTAATAAAGGTGGAGCAGGAATAAGAATGTTGTATAAAAGCAAAAAGTGAATATGAGATATCTACAGTAACGAAAAATGATTTTGATAGGATGAGGGAAGCAAACTAATAAGAGTACAGAGTAATGTCCAGGTTGAGAAAGAGGGTAGGGTAATAGAAATGAAATAAAATTCCTCACTCGACTCAGGGGCAGGGGGAAGGCAAAATGGAGTAAGACAGGTGGGGTGGGGGATTGTTTTATGGGATTTAAAGTACAAACAAGTAGTGAACAAATCAGGGTTCCATTGGAGAAGTACATCGATAACCATGGTATTTCACCCAACTAGCCACTGTTTATAAAAGGTGAAAAAGAAATAAAACTTAGTAGAGGGTAAAAAAAATGTGAGCTGATTTGTGAAAGAATAGCACTTATGCAAGGTCAGATGGAGGACAAATAGTGAGATTAAGAGATAGGAAAATGGGTCAGTGTGAGAGAAAATAAAGTTTACACAACAGTAATTAAGCTCAGCAATATGGCAGAATGGGTTAAAACCAGGGAAGGGTGTTGTGTGGGATTTGGGATAACAGTAGTATGATAAAAAAAAAAATGTACGATGTGAATAAAAAGTAGAAGACCAAAAGTTGTGAGTTATATGGCATATGAGTGAAGTGAAAGAAGAAAAAATGCAATATGAAAGGGAAATATCCAACAAAAAACTAAAACGAAAAGAGAAAAAATGCAAGTTTTGATGGAGAGCAGGGTGAGATTTGTCTCAGCTGTTGGTACTTGCCTTCTGGCTTCTTTCTGGATCCATCTCTGGTTTTCTCTAGGTCCAGGTCTTACTGTCCTACTCTTGAGGCAGGGGAAAAGCAGCCTTTTTTGCAGGTCTTTCCAGCTCCTGCACATGGTGGGTGGCTGGGGTCTGTTTTCCCTTTTCTGATGGTTCCGCAAGGATGGGGGCCCAGTCTGGACTACAGTAATCACAGGTACCCATTTTCCAGCCCACATTATCAGAGCACTGTGCTGCACACACTCTATTCTGCACAGTTGCTGCTGGGTTGGAACCAATAAACCACCTCACTTCGCACCCCTTTGATCAATCCATGAGGTGCACTGAGTGGGAGCAAATCCCCCTAATTGGTCTAGCAGCTGTGCATGTGAGGTCCCTGCCCAGTGTGCCTGCCAGTTCCCCTTTTGATAAAAGTCTGTTGGTGCCGCTGCCTCTCTGAGCCACTGACCGGGTTTCCACACACTCCAACCCTCTGGCAAGTCCAGAGTCTTTCTGGGTCACAGCCAGTCACGGCCCACCTCTTCTCCCAGCTCCAGTTACCGCCAGGATCCCCGGCTCTCTGGCACTGTCCTGGCCAGCAACCTCCACCCCAGTTGGGTGTGCCGCCAGCTGTGTGTGTGATTGCTGCCTTTCCCACCCCCCAAGCGACTTCACACGTCATGTTACTCCAGGTGAGGGTCTGGGATTTCCCCACCCTGGGAGGGGAGGGAGCCACTAGGCTGCTATAACTGACCTGGCTCCTCTGTTGTCGAGGGTGGCAGCCATGCTTCTGAGGACCTTCCCAGTCTGCCTGTAAAACCTCCTTACTGCCCATTTTGAAGCGTACTCTGCACACTTTGGCTTCCAAACTTAGCTAAGATTCTGTTGGCTTTTTACTTTGTTGTTATTCAGATCAGCTAAGGGTCCCAGTTGGGTGCAGAAGCAAGTGGCCTCAGTTCCCACCTATTCCTCTGCCATCCTCTCTCTGCTTTATAATAAATTTTATATAGCTTACCTGCTAATACTTGATTTTTAAGGAAGATTATAATCAAGGGTCACTTCCTCTTTCACCTTATCTTTCTCCACCTGTGCTATCCCCTTCTATCAGGCTAAGAGGAAAATGCTAATTTATTTTTCAGTGTCTTTCTCTAACTTCACTATCTTTGCTCTTCTCTGGAAATATTCAGTCCACAAGGTTAAAAGAAATAATTTATTATAGTACACTTGGTGAGGCAACCTGGATCCAGTGCTTTGGAAGAAACTGTCATTGCCTCATAGTATCCACTGTATCTACTGTGCCAGTCTAACAAAAGATTTTTCAATTATTTGGCATTTAATTTATGATTTAATATCTATATAGCATAAGTAGTAAACTGACACAGTTTGAAAATTTTTAAACATAGATAAGGACTTAAAATTCTAAAAATATAAAAATTGAACAAAGATATGTAATGATTTTATGAAAAATAGATATATTCATAGAATCATATATATGTAAAAATGTAGTCTGTGAAAGTATAATCTCAATGAGACAAGTTGTACATTTTGAACTTTTTTGTTAGAAAACTAACTTCTACATGTGTAACCTTTTTTCCCCCACTCATATAACCATATTTAGGTACTTTAGATTCTAGTTGTTTTTATACTGTCATGTAGTGTGTTATGAAAGAGATAATAAATGAGAACATTACTCATACCTTATGGTAATAAAGCTTTACATAGTCATTCATTGTCTTCTTCATGTTCTTGAGTCTTAGTAAAATTGAGCTATTTTAATAAAGATGTCATTTCCCATCTCCCAATAAAAATACATTGCTAATAACTTCAGAACCAGCTAATGTATATTTACATTAATATATATTTACCAGCTAATGTATATTACAGTGAATGTATATTTAAAAAGGAAAACCTAACTCTACTTTTTTACTAACTATTTTTTTTCTAAGTACTATATTGTCTTCTTTGTATTCATTTTTAGTGTAAAGCCACTAGTCAGCGGATAACTGCTGGTAACTGTGGCTTGTTCCAGTAGACAGATAATATTTCACCTAGTGTCTGGTTTGTTGCTTCTAAATACAGATTTCTGTTTGATGACTTAAGTAGACTTGTATTGCCATTAGTATCAGCATGGAAGCTGAGAAAAAACAGGCAAATAATCTAGTACAAAGAATTTTTAAATAGATATATAATTACAAATTATTTTTTCTTGCATTTTTGTCTTACTGAAGGCCATTGAACACCCTGTTCGAACCAATCAGATTCCACGTCAGATTCCTGAACAGTCCTTCTACACAAAGCCATTGCCTGGTATTATCATGGGAGGAATTTTGCCCTTTGGATGCATCTTTATACAGCTTTTCTTCATTTTGAATAGTATTTGGTAAGCTAAGGACTAAGTCCTCTTATTCCCATTACCGCTATTTGTAGTACTAAACTTTCTCTTTTTGTTTATACGGGTTATTACTTATATTTTACAAATGTAAACCATTCTCCAATCAGAAGTCTTAAGAGGGAGAGGGTTGCTGGTGGAGGTGAGGGAAAGGGGAAAAAGCAAGGAGAACTGTAATAACATAAACAATATCCCAGTCAGGGCACATACCGGGTTGCAGGCAGGTTCCCTGCAGGCCAGTTCCCAGCAGGGGATGCACAAAAGGCAACCATACATTGATGTTTCTCTTCCTCTCTCCTTCCCTTCCCCTCTAGAGATAAATAAATAAAATCTTTAAGAAAAAAAGAAAGAACATAAACAATAAAATACAATTTAAAAAAAAGAAATCTTAGGAGCCAAAAGGTTATTTTTTTTTCATGTGAGAAAAAAATAATAATGATACATACCTATTATTAATTGAGGGCTTATTAATCCCTCCTTTTCTCAGATATCTATGAGGTGGTTATTATCCACATTTTACAGGGATTAAAATGAGGTTTTGAAAATTAAGTAATTTATGTGTCACAGTTACCATGTGACAAAAATTGTTTCCAAACCTGTTCTTAAATAGGTAATTTGTACTGCTTCAGAGAAGATACTTTGAGCTCCTGATAGAGGGTTTTCAAGCAAGCATTGGAGGAAAGGTCGAGCTAGCTAAGCTTTCAGAGTTCTTTCTTATCCTGAGTTCTTCATTCTCTGATTTCTTATTTGCATGGAAAATCTCATAGTGGTAATTTTGATTCACTCTATTAGGGTATACAAATTGCAGTATATTATGATAGTTCTTTGATTACACTGACATATGTTAAAGAAAGTATCAAGGTTTGATGAGCATAAAGTGAGAACCAAATTTGAGCTTTTTAATGATTAGAACCTCTTTCCTTCTGATTGTTATAATGTTTTTCAAATTCAACTGTTTTTATCATATGTGATAAGAAACTACCGTGTATATATTAAATGTATATACACTAAATGTGACCATTTCTTGGTTTGGCTCTGTCTTTCCATTAATTTTTTTATCAAATTAAACCAGTAAACAAGTAGATTAAGCGTATTTGAATTAATAAGAGTTTCAGGCTTTACCTGAGTTGGAAGGCAAAGTCCATGACGTTGCCATATCTTTTCTCCTCTGCCCCATCCCCACCCCATCACCATTTAAACCTATGTGAATTTGTCATGTTTGATTAGTTCAGAGAAAAAGCAAACATTTTCAGCTGAAGAAAAACGAAAAGATTGTCATTTACTGTGTCAAAGAGAAAATATTTATACTTTCATTTTGATATGTTTGATTATAGGTCGCACCAGATGTATTATATGTTTGGCTTCTTATTTTTGGTGTTTATCATTTTGGTTATTACATGTTCTGAAGCAACTATACTTCTTTGCTATTTCCACCTATGTGCTGAGGTATGTATTAGTAATATTCACTTATGTTAATTTGTACACAATGTTTATAATTTTGGCATGAGGCTGAAACTATTTGTTGAAATAATTTTTGTAGATATATGTTATTAAGACAAAAATTGACCTGTATTTCTAAGTCATATGTAGCCCTCTTTAGAATTGAATTAAAATTGTATCCCAGTTCAAATAGTATTTACTTTGAGCTTAACTTTAAAATGCTAATTTCTTAAGAATACCATGTTATGCATAATTTTTATTTTATAGTATTTAAATGTCTGGCTTAATATTTCTTTTGTGACATATTTCTAGACCAAAAATTTAGGAAAAAGTAAACATTTTAAGTGGAAAGTATATTAATACATTACATTGTAATGAGTGATATTTGTGGCATCCTGGCAAAATGATATCCTTACGTAATAGGTAGAGTTGCTATCTAAAGATTTAGAGTGTGTTAAGTAATTCTTTTATATAAGTTATTTTCTATACAGGAGATAAAAATCTAACTTTGTTAAACTCAAAATGCTTTTTAGAAAAACCACAGTTAGTCCTGGCCAGATGGCTCAGTTAGAACATCATCCTGTACACCAAAAGGTTGTGGGTTCACTTCCTAGTCAGGACACAGATGTAGGTTTCAGGTTCAATCCTGAGTCGGGGCACACTCAGGAGGGCAACCAATTGATGTTTCTTTCTCTCTAAGTCAGTTAAACATATCCTTGGGCAAGGATTAAAGCAACATTTTTTTAATTGAGGTTAAATTCAGATAGCATAAAATCAACTATTTTAAAGTGAGTATATCATTGGCACTTACTGCATTTACATTGTTGCATAACCACCATGTCCAACTACTTTCAAAATATTGTCATCACCCCCGCCATAAACAAAATTCCATGTCCATTAAGCAGGTACTTCCTAGTCCCCTCTTCCTCTGCCTCTGACCCTACAACCACCAGGCTGCTTTTGTTTCTATGGATTTACATATTTTGTATATTTCATATAATTGTGTAGCCTTTTGGGTCTGGCTTCTTTACTTAGCAGGCTGTTTTCAAGGTTCAGCACACTGTAACAAGTATCAGTAGTTGATTTCTTTTTATAGCTGAATAAATACTCCATTGTATAGATACACCCCAATTCATTTATTCATTGATGAACATTAGGTTTGTTTCTACCTTTTAGCTATTGTAAATAGTACTGCTATGAACATTCATGTACAAATATTTGAGTACCTGTTTTCAATCTTGAGGGATATACATGTAGAAGTGGAATTACTGAGACATGTGGTAATTCTTCATTTAACTTTTTGAGGAAGCTCCAAACTGTGGTTTCCACAGTGGCTGCAATATTTTACATTCCTGCCAACAATGCATAAGGGTTGCAATTTCTCCATGTCCTTCCCAACACTGTTATTTTTCCTCTTTTTTTTTTTTTAATTATAGCCATTCTAGTGTATGTGAAGTAATACCTCATTGTGGTTTTCCATTTCCCCAGTGACTGACGATGTTCAACATGTTTTCTTTTGTTTGTTGACCATCTGTATATCTTACTTGGAGACATGTTTACTCTGTTTGTTTACCCATTTTTTAAATTGGGTTGTTTATCTTTTTGTTTAGTTGTAAGAGTTCTTTATATATATTCTGGTACTAGACCTTTACCAAATAAATGATTTGCAAATATTGTTCCCATTCTGTAAGTTGTCTTTTTACTTTGTTGATGATGTCCTTTACATGAAAATTTTTAATTTTGATGAAGTCTGATTTTATCTATTTTTTCTTTTGTTGCCATATCTATCATTGCTAAATCTAAGGTTATGAAGTTACCTTTATGTTTTCTACTAAGTGTATAATTTTAGCTCATATGTTTAGATCATTGATTGATACATTTGCAGTTAATTTTTGTGTATGTTATTAGTTAGAGGTCTGACTTCATTCTTTTGCATGTGGATATCCAGTTTTCCAGCACCATTTGTTGAAGAGACTGTTATTTCCTCATTGAGTGGGCTCGGCAAAGTTGTTGAAAATTCATTGAACATAGACGTATGGGTTTATTTCTGGATTTTCACTTTTATTCCAGTGGTGTATACACTATCCTTGTGCTAGTACCACACTGTTGGGCTAAGCCCTCCAACTTTGTTCTTTTTGAAGATTATTTTGGCTGTTCAGGGCCCCTTGCAATTTCATAGGAATTTGAGGATCAACTTTGCAATTTCTGGGGGGGGAAATGATAATAGGGATTGCATTGAATTTGTAGATCACTTTGGAGAAAATTTTCACCTTAACAATATTAGGTCTTCCAATCTATGACCACGGGATTTATTTCCACTTATTTCAGTCTCCTTTAATTACTTTTAGCAATATTTTGTAGTTTTCAGTATATTAGTCTTTCACCTCCTTAGTTTAAATTTATTCCTCAGTATTTTATTCTTTTGGAGGTGTCGTAAATGATTTTTATTTTTTAGTTTTTATTTTTTGAATTGTACATTGCTGATATATAAAAACATAACTAACTTTCATGTTAATTTTGTATCCTGTAATATTGCTGAGTTTGTTTACTAGCTATGGTAATTTTTGTGTGTGGATTCTCTTGTATTTTTAATCTTGGTATGCTTTTAAAATATATTTATTTTTCACACATTCAAAAGGGTAGGAGATGTAGTGAAGTACCGTATTTCTTTTGCAACATCCCCTGCTAAGCTATACGCTACTTTAGGAAAAAGTAAAAACTGTTTTAAAAACTTACCTTGTTTAAATTATGATAGTAATAACTGAAAATGGATTTCCTCCAGGCCTTAATGGAATTAATTTTCTTCCTAACATAATTGTGTAGACTATAAGATAAGTAGTATTAATTTTGAACTATGTAAATGTAAGTAAACTATGTAAGTAAGTAAGTAAAAAATTACTACTTTTCTTTGGGAAGCATACATTTTAAAATACAGTTTAATGCTTCATTATTCATTGTTATAAACTGTTTAAGATTTTTCCATATGTTTTTAGTTGGTGTTTAAGCAGTTCCACCAAAAATAAGGGATGCTTCTTAGCCCTTTTAGTGAGGAGGGAAATTGACAAAGTTCAGTAGGAGCAAAATACTGGAATCTCTAGCAAAAATTAGGTTCTAGGGGTTATTTCATTTATTTATGTTTGGTGAGTAACTTTATTCTGCTACATGTTATCTATTAATTGGAAAGTAATTCTTGTTCTTTAATTTTTTTCCTTTCTACTTAGGATTATCATTGGCAATGGCGTTCATTCCTTACTAGTGGCTTTACTGCAGTTTATTTCTTAATATATGCAGTACACTACTTCTTTTCAAAACTGCAAATCACAGGAACAGCAAGTACAATTCTGTACTTTGGTTATACCATGATAATGGTTTTGATCTTCTTTCTTTTTACAGGTAAGAATTTAAATGATTATTTTTAACTAATAAATTTTTAGGCCAATTATTCAAAATATTTATAAATATTTTCCTTATAAAACCCATAAAGGCTGCCACTACTCAGCTCTCCTATGTTTAGTCCTGAGTGCAACTAAATCTAGTCTGCCTCCCTGTGAGGTGAATATCAGTAAACCAAGGTGAGAAAGCAGAACCTAAGGGAAGCCAACTACACAGGGTCATTGTTGTCCTAAAAGTATATCTTAAGGTTTTCCTCGGTAACCTTTGAATAGTACAGTCTTTGTTTTGCCCAATTCAGAAATAAAGTACAAAGCTCTAGCTAGCTAAGTTAAAAAGTAAAGTAAAAATGTGGGAGTTAAAGTCAGGATGAGATTGAGAATAAATGATATCAAGAAAAGATAATCATAGGACATTTCTTATTCAAGAAATTTCAACCTACAAGTTTATATCTCTGTTTTAAAATTCAAGTACCTTTTGGGATATAGTGTACTATATATTATATTGATATTTATGTATGTATTTTTCCCTGTCTATCTGGATAAATGTTTTCTGTATCTCAGAGTCCTATGGATGGTTAGTAAACATGTGTGGAATGACTGAACTAAAAAAAAGGAAGTTGTGTGACTGTTTTTGTCACAAAAGTGTACATTTAAAATTTTATGTAAGGTTGCGTTGCATGGTATATGAGGAAATATAGGAGCCAAAAAGAGGAAAAACTGCTTTTAAAATTAGAAATGTTCTACCTTTTACTCATCTGTTAACATTTAAGAGAACTAAGTAGGGTTTTGAATATCAATTCTGTATTCCAGGTCATTGGTCAGACATAAGAACGTTGGTGTTTTTCTAAAGTGGAGTATGCCTGTTACAGAACAGACCCAGGGTGGGGGGTGAACAATATACTATTACCAAAAGGACCCCCCGTTTTCTTTCGGGGTTCCCCACTGTATGAGGTTTGCTTTGCCCGCTGCCAGAGGAAAGACATCTCTCAATGCCAGAGATTGAAGAGGAAAGAAATTATTTATTTAAAAGTTATACAGGCTTAGAGTAATAACTTAATGTCTATGTTAAAGTACTAAAGTCTTTTAGAATACCCACAGACGTACACAGTCCTTCCTTCTCCCTCTTTGCCCAGTCTGGGGTACCGTATCTCAGGAAAAGAAGTAGAAGTCCATAGTTCAGGTAGCCCCTTCTAATTATATGATTCTTAACACTTCATAAAAAGTTTTTGAGTTTACGCTATTATAGTTCTTCAAAAACTGGTAATGCCCAATAACTATATCTCCATTTAATTATTCTGTGAATCTGATACTCTGCTTAAGCTATTCATATCATATCTTGAATTAATTTAACATCAACTTTCCATTTTCTGATAAGAAAATATTTTTAAATAGGAAAGGAAAATTGTCTTTCTTTTCATTCTTTAATTTCAATCTTTTGCATGTATTAAGAAAAAATGTTTTATAGAAATCTTAGGTAACTTACAGTATCAAAAGTTCTTTCTGTCAATTTCTGTAGGAAATTTTACTTGACATGGTTGTATGTTTTTTTAAAAAGCTCATAGATCTATGGTATATTTCTGAAAATTAATAGTTTTGTGACTTTTTTTGAGTCAGTCATTTTAAGTATTGTATTTTTGTGTAAATCATGATGCTTTAAAAAAGGGTTTATTTTTGTTTTTTTCTTTTATAGGAACAATTGGCTTCTTTGCATGCTTTTGGTTTGTTACCAAAATTTACAGCGTGGTGAAGGTTGACTGAAGAAGCCAAGTGTGTCCAGTTAAAACAAATAAATTCTTCATTAACAAAGATCTTTTTTTTGTGACTACCTTGAGTTTTATCAGCATTGGCCTAGTAATCCTTCAGAAACAACATAATTCTAAATACACCTCTTTCCATATACTTGTCCCCACAAAATGTGTTTTCAACACCAAAACATCTGTATTGTGATTTTATTAAGTATATATTGAGTTGTTCTCAGTGAAGAGCAAATTTAAATATTATGTGTATTTGTAAATACAATAGCTATAAAATTTGGAATACTTCTAATGGCAGTAATAGAGGAGGCCATATTAAACAATATTGATGAAATGTCAGACAGTTCATTGTAAATAGGATTTTCTAGGCTCAGTAGGTGGGAAGAATTATTTTTCTTTGAAGGAAATAACTTTTTATCATGGTAATTTTGAAGGATGATTCATATGATGTGTTTATTGGGGGGAGGCATTTTTTAAAAATCCTGTATTGGTTGTAATTGTTCATACTTCTTTTCTGTGTTGACTTCATTATTCCCATGGTATTGGCCTTTTAAACTATGTGCCTCTGAGTCTTTCAATTTATAAATTTTGTTATCTTAATAAATATTGTAAAAACATCTTCATTGAATCATTACCTGTTGTATATTCAAAGAGAATCTGTAAATAATGGTGTTTTAAAATGAGTTATATGATTTTATCAAATTTTACTGATTTTTGTTAATGCAGCTCTTTCTGAGTTTTTATCTAAATGAAATTCCAGTATCCTGGGCTTCGTGACAAATCTAAAATTTTTACCATTAGGCAGTAATGGAAATTTTAGTCGTGCATTTCTAGCTAGATAAATTAATTATGTAAGTCTAGTTGTTATGGGCCCTACTACATTGTCATTAAGGATTTTATGTTTTTTACCTGTTTTTTTTTAATACAGCACTTTTGTTTTCAAAAAGTCGATTTTTATGATCAACAATGATCAAGCAAGTCTTCCTCTTTATGATTACATTGTCTTAATTTGGATTTCACAGATAATTTTATTTCTTAGAGTTAAATAACTTTTTTTATTTTTCACAGTTCTCCTTCACATACATCTGATTAATTGAAATTCATTTATGTAGAATATAGAAGTTTGGGATTTCAGAAACATTAATCTGCTTATATCTATGAGAATATTCATTTTGTATTTTAGGGGCTAAGTGCTTGCTGCTTATGAAAGCAAAGCAGATACTGTCAGTAAACTTACAACTAAAATTACTGTTGCGCACATAATGTTGGTGGGTTCTTACTCAATAACTTTATGTTGATAACCTTTTTTTAAAAAGACTGACCTGTTGGTTTTCAAGAGTGAAGGAATTCTAGTTATTTGTAACTCTTACATAGAATATTTAAAATAGAAAAGTTCCTTTCAAATTTATTTTATATACCTCTTGCAGTATATTCAGTGTTTTATATAGCATATTGTTAAAGGTAGTGTTGAGATAGGCTGGTTGACTACATAAAGAAAAGGCTTTATAAAAACTCCACATTCGGACCCTAGGCTAATTTTGTTGGTCAAAGTTAAGTTTCTTCAATTTTTTTTTCAGTGAACAATTAGCTTAGTGTAAAACAAGTCAATTTACTGTGTTGATGTAATCTATTTTCTTTTTCTTGACACTTTGTAGCAACCATATTTCACACTTAAGCAATGAAAAGGAAATTGGAAAAATAAAAGTATTAAAGGAAAAGACTTAGAAGGTGAGAAAGATGCAGAAGGAGGCTATGAAAAGGCAAGACCAGTGGTGAGAAAGGCAGTGCAAGAACTGGGCCTCACTGCCATGATATGTTTAGGACGTTCTTCAGGATAAAATGGCCCTGGTTACCACATGTGGAGGTGGTTGGTCAGAATCTCAATAGTCTTTTCCTTAGTTCGAGTGTTTGCCAGAAAAAGAACAGTGATCTGAGCTCCATGGCTGTGCTTCTCTGAACACTTGTAGAGAATGATACCTTAGAAGATAAAGGGCTTCTTCTGGGCAAAGTATCTAGAGAAGTCCTGCTTCTGATATGACCAGAATTGCTCAGAAAAGAAGTGAACTTCAGCTGTTTGGAAAAGTTTTTAAAAACCCTCATTGGGCCCTGGCTGGTGTAGCTAGTTAGTTGAGTGCAGGTCTACGAACCAAAGGGTCTCGGGTTCCATTCCCAGGCTAAGGCACATGCCTGGGTTGCAGGCCAGGTCCCCACTAGGGGTCACTCGAGAGGCAACCATACATTGATGTTTCTCTCCCTCTCTCCTTCCTTTCCCCTCTCTCTAAAAATAAATAAATAAAATCTTATTTTTAAAAAAAAAAGCCCTCACTGGTAAAGATCTCTTCCTTCATACTTTACAATGTAGTCATTTATCAGTCTTTTCTCTTGGCCCTCCACTAACACTACAAGTAAGCTCATTGAGACATGGTCTCTGCCTGTCTTATCTTGGTTGTCTTAAGCTTGGTTCCAATTGACCAGAGCTTTAATTGGAAGGAGTGACTGGAAAGAGTGCTATTTAAGTAAAGAGACAGTTTGGGGGAAGTGAATGTAGACCTTTCTGTATCTGTCATACCATAAAGGGCACATATAAGCTTGTGCATAGTGCAGGCCAGAAGTTGCTATGTGGTCATAAATGGGCATCTGGTTCCTTTATTTGGACTTGAAAATACCTTAAATCTGTGCTTTCAATGCTTCATACTGTCACATACACTAGCTAAGATGATGCAATACCACAAGTCACAAAACACTTTAAAAATTGTAAAACGTAAGTCTTAAAGATTTTTTTGAATTATTAACTTCAGGCTTTATAAAGGCTGGCTTTTTAATGAACACAATAAATAACCTTTGTTAACAATAAATTCGACTTCCGCATAGGTGGAGACGCTGTGCCTTCTCTCACAACCAAGTTTAGAGACAACTAAATATTAGCAACAGAAAACACAGCCAGAACACAGAAAATTGAACTTTTCGGAAGTCTGATAACAACAAATTCTTCAGCCTGACCGGTAAGGGGTGAAACCAGCAGCTGTCGGAGCAGGGTTGCACAGAAAAACTCGGTCAGAAGGACTCGGGCGCGCGGAACCCAGGCGCAGGGTTGGACCTGGTAAGCGACTCAGCAAGTGACCACGGGGAAACAGCCAGGGAGCAGGGCTGCGGGTTGACTGTGCTCGTGCTTTCCTGCGCAGATAGACAAGCAAGGGTGTGGGCGGTGAGACTACTGGACTGAGCAGGCCCCACTGCGAGTGGCAGCAGAGGGTGCCGCCATTTCCCCCGCTCTGACCCCGCCTCCACATACAGCGTCATAACCCAGCGACCAGAGTGGCCCTGCCCTGGTGAACCACCTAAGGCTCTGCTCCTCACCCAGCAGCGAGAAACAGCAGAGGAGGTCGCCATTTCCCCGCTCTGACCACCCCCCCATATATAACGTCACAACCCAGCGACCTGGGAGTCCAAGGCGCCGCTCCTCATACTTAACAAGCGAGAACAAACCAAAAATGGCTCAAGAAGATCTCAAAGCCCCAGAGCCTATAAATCTAAGTGATGAAGAAATAGCAAAACTCTCAGACACACAGTTTAAAACACTGGTGATCAGGATCCTCACAGAACTGGTTGATTATAGCCACAAATTAGACAAGCATATGAAGGCGAAACTAATTGAAATGAATGGAATTGCACAGGAAACCAATAGCGATGAAAGGGAAACTGGGACTCAAATCAATGGAGTGGACCAGAAGAAAGCAAATAATGGCCAAACAGAAAAGAGTGAAGAAGCAAGAATTCAAAAAAATGAGGAGAGTCTTAGGAACCTCCAGGACATCCTTAAACGCTCCAACATCTGAATTATAGGGGTACCAGAAGGGGGAAAGGAACAGCCACCAGTGAAAAACTTACTTGAACAAATAATAAAGGAGAATCTCCCCAATCTGGCAAAGGAAATAGACTTCCAGGAAATCCAGGAAGCTCAGAGAGTCCCAAAGAAGTTGGACCCAAGAAGAAACACACCAAGGCACATCATCATTACATTAGCCAAAATTAAAATGAAGGAGAGAATTCCAGAAGCAGCAAGAGCTAAGGGGACAGTCACCTACAAAGGAGTTCCTATCAGACTGTCAGTGGATTTCTCAAAAGAGACCTTACAGGCAAGAAGGGGCTGGAAAGAGGTATTCCAAGTCATGAGAACCAAAGACCTACAACCAAGATTGCTCTATCCAACAAAACTTTCATTTAGAATGGAAGGACAGATAAAGTGCTTCTCAGATAAGATCAAATTCAAGGAGTTCATCATCACCAAGCCCTTATTATATGAAATGTTAAAGGGACATTATCTAAGAAAAAGAAGTTAAAAAAACATGAACAGTGAAAGGACAGCAAACTCACAGTTATTAACAACCACACCTAAAACGAAAGCAAACTAAAAGGACAGCTAGATCAGGAGCAGAAACATAGAAATGAAGATCTCAAGGAGGGTTAGCAATAGAAGAGTGGGAGGAGGAGAAGGTACAGAAAATAAGTAGCATAGACAGTAGATAGAAAATAGGGAGAGGGCAAGAATCGTATGGGAAATGTAGAATCTAAAGGACTTGAGACACATGGTCATAAACTAAAGGGGGGGTAATGGTGGGGACGGGGGGGTAGGGTGGAGGGGAATGAAGGGGGGAATAGAACAACTGTAATGGCATAATCAATAAAAAATAAGAAAAAAATAAAAATACACGCACAAAAAAAACCAATAAATTCCTCAGCTTCTGCCTATGGGTGGCAGGATACTCTGGTATCATCAATATGTAAATATACGTCATGAAGAAATATATTATTTCCTTATTTGTATTTTTCTCCTGTAGTTAGAATAGATGGTGGCTACAGCATGCCTACAATAAGAATTGTATGCAGAAAATAATGCTTTCCTTTGCCAGGTATTTTCACTTGTATAGAACCAAAGTCTGTTTTCTTCTACTGATGTGTTTTCTCCTTCAATGCGATTTGAAGTCTCAACACTGAAAATCATCATTTCCGCACATTTCCTGTAGCTTTTGAAATTCTACCAGATTTCTTCAGCTTGCTTATTTGAACTTCATACCTTTTTTGTTTCATTTACTTATCTTCTTTTCCCTTTCATTCTTTGACCTGCTGGTATTTGGCATTCTAATTAATAATGTATTATTTTATAAGTAAGAAAGCACAAGCTCCAAAAGATTCTATTATTTCCTTTAGATATGTTTGGCAAAAAAGCAGTCTGGGCCACATGAATGTATTGGCCATGATAAATAGGTCATTCATTTCCCTGAAAAGAATTAAAAAATATAATAGCTATAACTCAAATATGATAGATTGAATTCACTTTTTTAAAATGAGTTTTTATTGATACTTTATAATCAGTGACATTATTTACATAGAATTCAAATTTTTTCCCTAAATATAAGGTAAATAGTTTTTGGTTATCATTAGTAAGAAACAAAAAACATAAATGGATGGGTCAGAATGAATAATGAATAAGGCTTTTCTGGCTAATGCTACAAGTTACGATGTAGCATGTTGACTGGGACTATCTCATGTACAGTTGCAAAACTAAGGTGATACAACTAGAGTTAGCCACACTAGTTTTCTGCTTTGAAAGTGCTGGGTAGAAGGAGCTTGGGACTCAGAACCCATCCCATGATAGTGCTGCTGAGCCATCATTGTACTCAGTGGCCACCACCACCAGTATTCAGAGGACACCTTCCAGACTTCTACTCCTTGCCTTTGTACAATGTAACTTTGAAAAACTTTGCCAACTCCTTGAGGAGAGAGGGTATGATTGAGAAAATGATGAAGCCATAGAAACAAGGTGATGGAATCTTCTTTCAGGACATCAAGGAACCAGATGGTAAGGACTGGGAACACATGGGTATAGTGGGAAATGTGAACGAGTTATTACCGATATACCCAAATTAGCTGCCATCAAAAATGTCTACCATTCATACGATTTTCTTAAGAACCATTGCATGAATCTATCAAAGAATTGAGTAATCAACCCGTGCAAGATGAGGGCCCAGGAAACTGGTGTCTGACAAACATACCCTGGAAGTCAGTGACAACTAACTAGAAGCAAGGTTTAGGCTGGCTTTCCTAGAGCCATGGCAGTGACTTTGAATCTTCACCAATGTAGTGATGCATCTTTGGGTTACCCTTAATCATTCTAGAGGTGGTGTATCAACCTTTGTAAACCTTCTGCCCAGTGTGTTTGTGTGTGTGTGTAAAATGTGAGTAAGGGTGATTTTGAGGGGACACTGACTTTAGAGTTCAATGGTGTGTGTTTCATTCAGTCCTGCTCTCCCAATGTAAAACTTTTGGCCAAAGTAATTCCTTTCTATCCTCTGAACTCATAGTAATTAGCTACATACAAATGTTTGACAGCATTCCTATTGCTGTCTTAAATGTTACTCAAATTATTGTTAAACTTTTCAGACTTGTCCTGCCAAGTAGATCACAAGCTTCTCTAGGGTGGGATCCACCACTCTATCATGTTTGGTTTGCGGCCAGGGCATAGCAGTACTTAGCATGCAGTAGACATATATTCATTGATTGAAACTAGGGATTTAGATAATAAATGTACTGATTTTAAATATATAAATTGGTGATTTAAAAATACCTTTTCAACATTTTATTTAGCTATAAAATTCCAGAACATGCTATTTTGATTCCATAAAATTGCACATCTTAATATACATCCAATGATGTCTTCTTATACACTAAAGCAAATCAGCGCTAACAGAACTTGGCCAGCTCCTTCCTACACTTAGTTTGAACTGTTCCCCAGGAAGCAGCTCAGACACAAAGCTACAAAGAGGCTAATTGAAATCAGAATGGTGGGTCATTTCTCATTCACACAAAACAAATGGCCCTCCTTACCACACTTCTGTCAAACCTGGGATGGGGATGATTAAATGCATCTTTAACTCCCACTCATGCATGCTTACCCACTCCTTAGAGCAATTATACACAGATACTGAAATGCTGGAGTTGAGGAATGTGGGCCTTTTTTAAACAGCAGAGCTTGTTCCCTTTAGAAGTTTTAAGAAAAAGCACTTTTAACAGGAATATTCAACTGACAGTTTCAAGTTAGGTTTGGAATATTTATTTTAATTTTCACTTATTTTAATTCATTTTTTCCTTGAAATAGGTAAATCTACACACATGGTAAACATTCAAAATGTATAAAAGCATATAGAGTTCTGGCCAAGATGGAGGCATAGGTAGAAACACTGTGCCTCCTTGCACAACCAAAATTAAGGACAACAAAAATTTAGAAACAAAAACAACCAGAACAGACAGAAAATTGAACTGTACGGAAGTCTGACAACCATTCATTCAGATTGGTAAGAGGGGTGGAGTCAGCGGGTGGAGAGGGGTCACAGCAGGAAAAGGCAGTGGCTGGTGGACCCGGGTGCACAGGCAGCATGGGATGGGGCTAGGAGACCCCGGGCACAGGGAGGAAATGAGCAGACCCAGGGGGGCGCACAAGGCAGTTGGCTGACTGTGGTCACACATTCTTGTGCAGATAAACCAGACAAAAATGGGTAGCAAGACAGACCACACAACCCGGGGCCGCAGCCCTAGGAAATAAAGCCTAAAAACACTGATTGTGGGGGTTGAGGTATCGGAAGAGACTGTGGGGGTTGAGGCACCGGGAGAGACTCCCAGCCTCACAGGAGAATTTGTTAGAGAGACCCACAGGGTCCTAGAACGTACACAAACCCACCCACCTGGGAACCAGCACGAGGAGGGCCCAATTTGCTTGTGAGAAGTGGCAGAGGGGACCAAAATCCGAGAGTGGAACAAATTCCATTCCTCCTTCTTTGACACCCCCTCCCATTCACAACCCAGCAACTGGTTTGACCCACCCTGGTGAACACCTAAGTTTCCGCCCCTCATACATAACAGGCTTGGCCTGACCAAAACATTATGGCTCAAGCAGAAGAACAATTCAAAGCCCCAGAGCCAATACTTTTAAGCGACCAAGAGATAGCCAACCTATCAGATGCATAGTTCAAAACACTGGTGATCAGGATGCTCACAGACCTGGTTGATTCTGGTCACAAATTAGATGAAAAAATGAAGGCTACAGTAAGTGAAATGAAGGAAAATGCACAGGGAAGCAATAGTGATGGAAAGAAAACTGGGACTCAGTGGAGTGGACCAGAATAAGGAAGAAACAACCAAGCAGAAAAGAATGAAGAAACAAGAATTCAAATAAGGAGAGGCTTCAGGAACCTCCAGGACATCTTTAAACGTTACAACATGGGAGTTATAGGGCTACCAGAAGGGGAAGAGGAAGAGCAGCAAGTGGAAATCTTATTAAAAATACCTAAAAAAAAAAAAAAAGAAAAGAATGAAGAAACAAGAATTCATAAAAATGAGAAGAGGCTAACGAACCTCCAGGACATCTTTAAATGCTCCAGCATCCAAATTGTAGGGGTACCAGAAGGAGAGAAGGAAGAGCAACAAGTGGAAAAGTTATTTGAACAAATAATAAAGGAGAAATCCCCAAATCTGGCAAGGAAAATAGACTTCCAGGAAGTCCAGGAAGCTCAGGGAGTCCCAAAGAAGTTGGACCCAAGGTGGAACACACCAAGGCACATAATCATTACATTAGCCGAGATTAAAATGAAGGGGAGACTCCTAGGAGCAGCAAGAGATAAGGGGACAGTCACCTACAAAGGAGTTCCCATCAGACTGTCAGCTGATTTCTCAAAAGAGACCTCACAGGCAAGAAGGGGCTGGAAAGAGGTATTCCAAGTCATGAAATGCAAGGACCTCTATCCAAGATTGCTCTATCCAGCAAAGCTTTCATTTAGAATGGAAGGGCAGATAAAGTGCTTCTCAGATAAGGTCAAGTTCAAGGAGTTCATCATCACCAAGTCCTTATTATGTGAAATGTTAAAGGGACTTAGCTAAGAAAAGGAAGATAAAAAATATGAACAGTGAAAGGACAGCAAACTTACAGTTATTAGCAACCACACCTAAAACAGAAGCAAACTAAGTGGACAGCTAGATCAGGAGCAGAGCCAAAGAAATGGAGATCACATGGAAGGATAGCAACAGGGGAGTGGGGGGAGGAGAAGTGGGGAGAAGGTACAGAGAATAAGTAGCATAGATGGTGGGGAGAAAATATGGGGAGGGCAAGAGTAGTGTGGGAAATGTAGAAGCTAAAGAACTTATGACATATGGACATGAACTAAAGCAGGGAATGTGGGTGGGAGGCAGTATGCAGGGTGGAGGGGAATGAAAGTGGGGAAATGGGACAACTGTAATGGTATAATCAATAAAATATATTATTTTTATAGAGAAAAGTAAGTCTCCCATCATCCTTCAGTCACTTGATTTCTCTCCTGCTGAGAACCACTGTTAAGGGTTTCCTATGTATCGTTTTAGAAATTTCACCTTTGTTTTTAATTTACCTACTGAAATCTATGTTTGGGTATCTGTTTAACTGACAACGTTAATAGTATTTGGTTTCAGAATTGCTATGAGGGTTTTAAGAAAGCAACTATAGAGGTTCTGTTTTTACTGTACAGTGTGTTCAGCATATGAATACAAAGCAATAATTAAATTAATGACATCTCATTGAAATTTAATATGTAAAGTGATATAAGCCACCCCTTAGGACCTGTTTAGGGAAATAAAATTGAAGAGATAACTGTTGCTCCAAAACTCAACTACTCACAGTCAGTACATGATGACAAAAACTCTCATCAAAGCTCTGCCAGATCCCACCTAGTGGGCACATCATCTAATTCCATATACAGAAGGGTGGCCCCATATTACTGATATTTGGAAAACAACAAAAACAACCTGATGCCTGGCTAAAATGTGCACTCGACAGTCTGTCTTGTTGCTTGAACCTCCCAGTTTGCCTTAGGAGCCCAAGGTTCACTCCGTTTGCTTTCTCCCCCCTCCCCCACCCAACAGTCTTATCAAAGCTTAAACTTCAGTGGAAGTCACAATATGCTTTATTTTTCCCTCAGGTGTGAATTTTGTTTTTTGGAATCTCTGTCAGGGTGGTTGCATTTTTTAACTATATGAGTAACGGTGGAATGAGCTTTGTATCCTGGTGCAAGGGGCGGGAGTCCAAAAATGAGTGTTGACAGGTTGTGGGGTACAGTTCTTTTCTCAGCACCTTAAGGGTGCTGGGAAGGAACTCCACTTAGGTTACTAACTTGACTCCTCGAGACTAGAACAAACCCACTGGGTTGATTTGAAGGGTCTGCCTCCTTTGCTTTCCCTCACCCGTCATCGGGGCTGTGGCCAGAAGCCCAAGTGCATGGGTGCCTCAGAGCACACTCTCAGCTCAGGCTCTAGGTTCCAGAAATTCCCCAAACACATCCTATTATGCCCTGACACCCAGCATAGTCCCAGGAGGCTGAGTCCTCCACCAATTTAACCCCAAGGTGATGTTGTTTAAAGGCTCCCCTGAGGAAGTGAGAACAGCTGCCTCACACAGCGCCTATGAGTTGCCCTCTTCCACTGAAAGATGTGGCCTATTTTAAAAACTGAAAGGTCTGCAGTATTTTATCTTTTCTGACTTACATTTACATTCATAGATTTAATCTCTTGGTTTCTATTGTTATGTGTGTGTGCATATGTGTGAAATTCTTTTGGCAAGTAACAAAAGAATTGAGAAAAAAAGGGAATTGGGTAAAGATGTCATTTTATATTAAGCCACGATTTGCCTCTGATCCAACTAATGTTCTAGTTGCATAAATATAGGGTGGAGAAAAGTAGGCTTCAAGTTGTTTGTGTGGAAAATAATACAAGAATAAACTCATTACTCACAAGTGTAAACCTATTTGTGGTTTACACTCTGTATTATGGTTTGGTATTTTTAATATTTATCCTATTTTTACCAGATGCTCTCTATACTCTTATTGAGTATAAAGATACTTGTTAAAGAGTAACTTTAAAAAGTTACTTTTATAGAGATACTTTTTAAAGAGTAACATATTGCTCTTCATTTTCTTAAAATCTTATTGTGACTACCATGAGAAGGAGAAGATGTGAGTGTTGTTAGGCACATGGGGAGTGCCATACCCTAATTTGCTCTCAGGCAAGAATGAGCTGACCTGTAGTTCAGTTTGAGGGTTTAAGTTGCTGATTTCATGGTGGAAGGCAAGACAAGTCCCTTCCAATCAACACAAGGGATGGTGGTGTAAATCAGCTGGATATTAACCAAAGTCCACTGACTGGTACCTGCTGGTTGAGGAGCCCAGATCTACTGGTTTTCTGGTGAACAGAAAACACGAATCAAATACGGGACAGGATATGGCAGTTGAATGGCAACTGCCTTTGAGACAAAATGTAGAGACACAAAAGGAGGACAATGAATTAGTCTCTGTTTATGGAGCCCAACTCCCTGCCAATGTGCTCGCTTGCACTGGGAAAAAGTCAAGTGGCCTCTTGACTGAAGTGATGCTCAAAGTGTCACCCTTGGTTCATGGCTTTTATTTCCATATCTGCCCTGGGCAGGGAAGGAAGCCAGAGCTGTAGTAATCTGTGAGCACACCATAAACACTGAAGGGGAGAGATCCAAGTGGGCAGGATGCTGAAGGCTGTGGTGGGAGGGAAGTTCCAGAACTCCCAGTTGGTGGGCAAGCAGCAGTCCTTGGGGAGATGAGGTGTTGCAACTTCCTCCTGTTTTCATGTGGAATCTGATTTGCTCCTCAGTCAAAACCAGGTTTTAGAACCTGCTCGGGGTTCAGGACCTGAGCCAACCTGAGCGTCACGATGAAATGTGGCTGAAGCGACACCCCAGACAAATTTCTCCCAGTCTAGGAGCCTTGAATCAGTGCCCTCATGGCCAAGGTAAAGGACATCCTGTTGACAAAAGGGCTTCTGACGTGTGGCACCTTCTAGAGGCAAGAGATTTACCTGTACTTTCTTAGGCTTTCTGGAAGGTTCTGAGGTATGTGCTGTTTGGGTTTGGTGACCAGTTATTTCCCAAGAAAGAAGTGATTTAAGCGATTATATCCAGTTTCCATAGAAATGTAGGGTTTCCAGGGAATAAAAATTCCCCTTTGTCCCTTTCCATTCCATACTCTGTGGAAGCAATCAGAACTCCTCAACTGTTAAAGATTCAAGGCACATTTCTGTATGGGGACCAGGACACACCTCTCTCTTATTTTTCCAATAATCATTTCTTTTCTTTCTTTCTATTTTATTTTTTAAGAGATTGTAAATTTATATGCAGTTATAAGAAATATGAGAGAGAGAGGGATCCTGTGTACCCTTCACCCAATTTTCCCCAGTGGTAACATCTTGCCAAACCATAGGAGAATATCAAAATCAGGATGTTGACTTTGTTATAGTCAAGATACAAAACATTTCCAATACCACAAGGATCCCTCAGGTTGCAATTTTATAGCTACCCCCACCTCCCTTACCCACTGCCACCATTAATCTGTTCTTCATATCTATAATTGTGTCTTCGAGAATGTTACATAATGGACTACAGCAGTATGTGACCTTAGAACTGGTTTTCTTCACTCAGCATAAGTCTCTGGAGGTTCAGCCAGGTTGCGTGTGTCAGTAGTTTACTCCTTTACTACTGTAGTATTGCATAATATGGATGGATTGGGGTTTGTTTCCTACACTGAAGGGCATCTGGGCTTGGCCCCATCCAATTTGGGGCTCTGTGTAGATTCTTATGCAGACTTTTGTGTGATTATAAGTTTTCATTTCTCTGGGATAAATGCCAATGAGTGAAATGACAGAATCATATGGTAGTGACATGTTCAGTTTTACAAAGAACCGCCAAACTATTTTCCAGAGTGGCTATACCATTATACATTCCACCAGAAATATATGAGCGATCCAGTTTCTTTGCATTCTTGGCAGTATTTGGTGTTGTCACTGGTTTTTTTTGTTGTTGTTAGTTGTCCTGATACATATGTAATTGTAATGGGGTGCAGAGCAGGAGTCCCTGAGAATATCCCCTACCCCCTCTGCAGCCCATGATTGGAGGATGGGGGAAGGGAGAGTGGGCAATATGGTTAAGATACTTTGTATATCTATGGAATTTGATAGCTAGTTGATAGTTATGCTAGTGCACCAGGCAAAAGGACTACATGACTTTAAGAGCATTCAGGGACTCATGCCATAACCAGGGGAGGCAGAGGTCCCCTGTCACTCTTCACTCTTGTACTGACTAAAGATGGCAATGAAAAGAATGTAAAACTGGCAAATGTAGCACATTGTAGGAGAGGCTGGAGATGAGGTCGCAGAGGAAGCCCCAGGTCAGGATTTAAAATAAGGGTGGGCAGAGAGAGAGAGAACTGGTCTGGTCTGACATGAGGTAGTGAGGAATCAACAAGCAGCCATGCTTGTCTGTAGTGAAAAGGGCAACCATGTGAGAGGGATTCTGCCATGCTGCCTCTAGTGAGGGAGGAGCTAGGTCTGCTTCTCTGAGGATTCAGCCATGGGGCCTGGGCTAATAAGAAAGAGATAGCAGCCATGAGGAAGGAGCCATGAAGTAAGGGATTCCACCATGAGGTCTGAGAGAGAAAGCAGCAAGCAGCTATGTAGCATGTAGTCACAATTTCACCGTGAGGGCTGTTGTAGTAAGGAAGGAGACAGGTGGTCTGTAGTAAGGAAGGAGCTGGAATAAGGAAGAGGAGACCCACTGGGAAACCTGCCTGGAGAACACAGTGGCATAGCTGATGGAGCTGGGAATTGCGGGAACCTACCCGACCAAGCAGGGATTTGTGGGAGATGCCTGGAATGCTGAACGTTAGCTGGGAATGCTGAGACCATAGACTTCTGCTTCTCTGAAGGATGTACAGAGAAGCCACTTTCTTGGGAACATGTGCCTTCCTGGACTTCACCATGACGCAGTGCAACATGGCACATATTTTCCCGTACTACTACCTGGAGGCTGAGGACAATGTACCCCAGATCCTGAAGGAAAGAGCTGCTGTGAGAGGATAATGACCAGAGGTTTGGAGAACTGTTTGCACAGCCAGCTTAAGAACAGATAAGAGTATGGGAACTAATGGCATGGTTTTGGCTAATAGCCTGGTGGGGAGCCAGGGAAGTACTGGGTTTTGTGGGAGAACAGGGCTCTGAACAGGAGTGCTCCTAGCTGCCATCCCCAACATTAAAATTCTGTAAATAAAAACCTGTTTCCCTCAACACTAATTGTTGGGTCATGCATCAAGGTTCCATGTGTACAAGCCCCAGTTTGCTCAGTTACATGGTGTTACTGTGGTTTTAATTTCCCTTGTGGTTAATGATGGACTTTTTTTCATGTGCTTATTTGCCCCCTGTATATTTTGGTGTATGTCTGTTCATGCCTGTTGCCCATTTTCTACTTCTTCTTATGATTGAGTTCAGCTCTCCATTTTTATAATATGGGTATAAGGGATATTTCACTGTGGCAGCCAGGGGTGCCGCAGACCAGCTCCAGCAGGGTCAAGGGATTCCCAAAGGTGGGTAGGGAGTTGGCGATAGGTAACAGATGACAACACGTTTCAAAGGACAGTGAAGCTCTGTTCTGTTTATTGCAAGTACAAGCAGGTTTTTATATTTTCATTTTAGGTAGTGATTAACATTTGCAGATGTATAGCATGATCAGTTAAGCAGAAAAAAATCAATACAAAGGTAACCAGGAAAAATATGAAAGTTAATAAACAAAGATTATTTTGACCAGGAGAGCCATAAATCATACAATTGGAAATAGCTGTATATACAGAATTTGAATGTCTTATTGTATAATAAGTTTCTCAGAATTTGTCATGGGGCAAATGCTAGATTTGCTAGATTGAGTAGAGGTAATAGGAAATTTATTATAAAGCCTTTGTGATGTCCAACTTGGCTATCTATCCTTTTCTGTCTAAAATGTTTCTCTGTGTACTATAAACTCTGACTCTTTAGTAACTGTTTCTATGTGTTTAGTTTGTAATAACTAGCCAGCTTTTTTTTTCTTTGCCTGTCTAATTGATATATGCTCTTATTCAAGGTAAAGGAGGGGCTATTACTCTAACAACTATTAGACATACAGGGACTTTGTTCTCTAATCAAGATACTATTTTGTACAACTTCATTGGAATTATGCTAATCAATGAACCTGAAATACAAGTGTCTAACCATCCCACCACCTTTTGATCACCCAAACAAACATGCAAGGAGAGACAGACAGGAAATCCAGTCACAGTTGCCTCTGCCTTGCAGATGCATCTCAACCATCCTGACCGTATCCCTGGGTTCTGGGTAGGGGCTATATAGTTTTTACTTGTCTTCTTGGAAGACCCTTTGTATCTGTGGGTAAGGAACAGTCATGGGAAAGTCTTTCTGATCTGTTCTTCCATTCCCTCAACTGTTGGCAGCACAACCTGTGCTTGCAACAATAACCTGGTTCTTTATTAACTGGCCTTAACTGTTGATTTAAGAGATCTAACTTGTTTTTCTTATTTCTGGTACACCATGGCAGTCCTGATCGCTTTAAGTTGCTCAAACCAGGGTAATTTATACAACTTGACATGCTTTCCCTCATGGTTAACAATTATATTGCCCTGGCTGTCGTACACCCCTGTATAAGGGAGAGGGGAATCTGTGGAGATTTTTCCATCCTTTCAGGCAGTTCTGTGGGGAATACTAATGTTTTCCCCTGAACTGTCCCTTCCTCTTGGGTAATTTTCACAGGAATAAGTAAGTACAGTACAATGTCTATATTCAGTAGCAAGAGTAAAATAATTAAAATAAAATAGTCAATTGTTAACCCATTTTGGATGTCACATTCTCTTCCAGGGAAACGAATTCTTTGAACTCGAATCCTTCATGCCCAGACCTTATCAGACAACATGGTTGGAAGAGGATGTGGCACAGGGGCATTTCCAAAATTAGGCCATTAATCCTGTTAGTTTTGCTCATTCATTCCCTAGATCTCTTAGCCAAGGATTAGCAAGGGGTGGGAGGCATGCCCTCGCATTTGAATCCTAGTTTTCTGCTCTTAATGAGGTGAGGGAGCCTTCCCTGTGTATTTACAAGGCTAAGAAACAGGGATGAACCTCTTCCCTCCAACCTGCTACTGGGAAGCAGGGGACGGCGAAGGAAGAGAGAAATTAAATTTCAGTGACTCCCTCCTTAGTTTCCTCCTGTGACCACCAGACCAAATGAGTCTTAAACCTGTGCTTCTCAAACTCCAATATGCATTTGAATCACCTGGAGAGCTTAAACTGCAGCTTCTTGTTCATTGTGTCTGAGGTAAGTCCAGAGATTTTGCAGTCTCACCAGCTCCAGGTGATATGATGCAGCTTGTTCCCCATTGCTGGCCCACAGTTGAGAATAAGGGCCTAAAGACCACTAAAATCAGTAAGCTCCTCCTGTTCACAGAGGCGGAAGCTAAAACCCAGGTAAGTTAACAAGTTAGCCAAAGTCACCCACAATGACCACAACCAGGTCCCCTTTCACCCCCATTAGCGTTCTCACTGGCCACACCCCATAAACCCCATTACCTACTTAGGGAAAGTAAAATTCCTCTCAGAAAGTAGCCGGGAAATCTTGCGCTAAGAGATGCATTTAAGTTAATGAGCTAATGCAATTTCCTGGAAAGAGTGTCTGCAGTTTGGGGCTTGTCTTAAATAATTTTGTGTCCAATAAGCAGATTGTAGGCTGTATCAATATAACTAAGCACCTATTCCATAAACCCAATTTCATCAGACTAGTACACTAAAAACTTTCAGGGTATATGTGTGATATACTATCAATCTGGATATCAGCTGTTAGGGGCTGCATTATGTCCTCCCAAAATTTATATGTCAAAGCCCTGACTCCCAGTACTTCAGAATGTGGCCTTTTAAGTGTTAAAATAATGTCATTAGGGTGGGCCCTAGTCCAATATGACTAGTGACCTCATAAGAAGACAAAGATCAGGCATAGACACACAAGATAAGATGATGTGAAGACATAGGAAGAAGACAGCCATTGACAAGCCCAGGAGAGAGGCCTCAGGAGAAATCAAACCTGCTAACACCTTGATCTTGGACTTCCAGCCACTGTGAGGAAATAAACTTACGCTGTTTATCCATCTGGTCTGTGGTACTTTGTTATCACAGCTCTAGTGGACTAATGCACCAGCTAGGTTCATTAGGATGGGGATGGGGAGGTAGCAAAAACTCCTTGCCATATATTCAGTAAAGTGTGCTAGAGGGTGGCCATCTTTCAGCAGCAACCTGGCAGGATCTGGTTTCTGAGAAGATGAGGGCAGGACAAAATAGAATTCCTGTTCTCCAGATTGTACACACTGCCCCAGTAAGAGATCTCTTTAAAATTTTTTTATTTATCGATTTTAGAGAGAGAGTAAGAAAGAGAGGGGGAGAAACATCGATTTGTTGTTCCACTCATATATGCATTCACTGGTTGATTGTTATATGTGCCCTGATTAGGGATTGAACCCAAAACGTGGGTGTATCAGGATGACAGTCTAACCAACTGAGCTACCTGGCCAGGGTGAGAGACCTTTTTATGCTTCTTCTAACCGATCTCTATTAAAAAGAAGAGAAAAAGTTAATAGTATTATTCACAAGAGCCAAAAGGTAGAAACGACCCAAACGTCCATTGAAAAAATGGGTGGATAAGTGAAATGTGATATATTGACACAATATAATATTATTCAGTCTTAAAAAGGAATGAAATTCTGACACATGCTACAACATAGATCAACATTGAAACATTATGCTAAGTGAAATAAAACCATCACAGGACAAATATTGTACAATTCCACTAATACGCTGTACCTAGAGTGCTTAAGTTAATTCAGACAGAAAGTAGAATAGGTCTTAACAGGAGTGGGAGTTACTGGTTAATGGGCGTAGAGTTCATATTTGAGATGATGGAAAAGTTCTGGGTATAGTTAGTGGTAATGGTTACACGATATTAGGAACGTATTTAATGCCACCAAATTGCAAACATAAAAATAGTGATTATTATATTGTATATTCTACCACAATTATACAAATTTGGTATAAATCTAATTTTTTAATTTCAAAAAGAAGAGAAAATAATGCCTTTGAGTAATTGTGTACAGACAGTTTCAGCCTCTTAGTTGGGCAAAAGGTCTTGCTGGGAAAGAAGGAATTTTGGATATTGGGGGAGGGGTGAGTTCAGACCCTGGTGGGGTCTCTGAAAGTGGAGATGTACAAGAGAATTTGAAAGGTCCATGACAGACTTCACCTCTACTGAATTTTTTGCCCCAACAGGCTGCTTTCTCATCCCTCACTAATAATGACTTGATTTTTCCCATAATTATTTGTGTCTCCATTTAACATTTGAGACTTCGGGCACCCATGAATCTCTCACTTTACTTCTCTTTACTTACTAAAAAGTAGAATGCTCTAAAAGGTAAAATCATGATTTTCATACAACTATAAAGTGCTTGCATGTGAAACATTTTATTTAACTCATTAATTAATGAGAGAACCAGTAAGATGTTCAAATCAAGTCAAATGAGGTTTAGACTTAGGGATATTTATATTCTCTACCGGAGAAAATTCTTTTGCATTCCTGTGAACAAGACTCATTGACATTGTTAGAGACAGAAAATGTTTGCATGACTATCCATTTTCTGCAAGTTTACTTCTGTCTCTACTTCTATCTAAAATAGTTCAATCAAACACAATCAAATGTGCACAACCCTTATAGAATCCAGTAGTCCTAGACATCCAGTTTTGTGGGTTAGGGAGGAGTGGGAAGGAACCTGTCACTAAATTTCTGACTGTACCTGAAGTCAAACCCCTGTGGGTGTGGTCCAGTTTGTCTTTCCTGGGCTGAGCTGAAGTCATTTTATTAGCTGACCTCCTCCTAAGGCCATGTAGGCCCCACTTATTCCACGTCTACCTCCCTGCAGACCCTCAGTTATTTGGTACCTGAAGGGAACAGAGACCCTCTACCAAGAATCCAGCATTTTCTGCCTCAGTATTTGCCACTTTGTCTTATTTAATCAAGTGTTGCTAAACCCTGAACATAGTCCCCGCTCAGTCACCCAAAGCTGTCACTTAAGCTCTTAACTATATTTGAAACATTTATTTCAATTTGAATTTTTTAATGTGTTAGGCTTTACGGTGAGAGCTAAGGTAAGTTTTTTTGTTTTTTGTTTTAGAAAGGCCAGGCTTTACAATATAATGTGAGTAATAGCCAGGAAAGTAGATAATTAACAAATTTATGATCTGAGAAATGTCATGATTATGCATCTTTTAAAGGCTTGAGGCTTTGTCAGGATTTCCTATTGCTATAAGCTCTTCAAGAGCATATCCTGTGAGTTAACCCCAAGTACTTCTTTTTGTACATAAGAAATGATTTGTTGGGACAATCCATCACCACATAGGCAAGGTTTTCCCAGTCTCGGCTTGGAATATTTTTATTCATAGGCGTATCAATGACTATACTTTTGGAAAAATCTGGATTTGGTTGGGAAAGAGAAGGGGTGAAGGGAAGATGTTATGGGTTAATTGTATCCTCAGAATGTGAACTTTTCTGAAAACAGCGTCATTGCAGATGTAATTAGTTAAGATGAGGTTTTACCAGAGTAGAGTAGGCCCTAATCCAATGACTGGTGCCTTGTAATAAGGGGAGAATGCCATGTGAAGATAGAGACACACATGTGATGAATGAAGCAGAGACTGGAGTGGTGCAGCTACAAGATAAGGAACACCAGGGATGGGCAGAGCACTAGGAGAAGCTAAGGAGAGGCAAGGAAGGAAGCTCTGTGAGCAAGGAAGCTCACACAGTTGGGTAGAAACTCTGAGAGTGGGGCCTGGCTATCTGAGTTTTAATAAACCAGTTGAGGTGATTCTGATGTCCACTAATGTTTTAGAGGTAGTATGGCCCTACTGACCCTAGATTTCAGACTTCTAGCCTCCAAAACTGTGAGAGAACAAGTTTCTGTTGTTTTAAGCCATCCTCTTGTGGTAATTTGTTACTGCAATCCGAGGAAACTCATAGCAAGCAACCAATAATGTCCTGTATTCAGTAAATAATGAAATGTGCTCTAAAATGGGTACAGAATTGAAATTAAAAATAGAAAAGCTCTAGAACTTTCCTCAGCCCTAATTTTCTTCTAACCTAGATGATGGTTAGATAATAGCTTTTATAAGGTGGTGATCCTCTTACCACCTTTCAAAGTGATTTTCATTATTTTTAGTTTCTGTTTTATTGAAACACAGATTCAGACCATGAATGCCCTTATTGTACTGAATACCCTTTTCTAAAAAGATTTTATTTATTTTAGAGTGAGGGGAAGGGAAGGAGAAAGAGAAGGAAAGAAACATCAATGTGTGGTTGCCTCTCAAGTGCCCCCTACTGGTCACCTGGCCCACAACCCAGGCATGTGCCCTGACTGGGAATCTAACCAGCAACCCTTTGATTCACAGCCCTCACTCAATCCATTGAGCTACACCAGCCAAGGCTGTACTGAATATCTTTGACCCGAGGTGGGTTTTGGCTGAAAGCATAGGATTCCAAGCGAAACAGACCCTGACTGACCCATTAACTAGCTCTGACTGTCCTTGTTAGGCCTGGGCATTGGGCAGTGTGATAACAGTTCTTTTTTTTTATTATTTTATTTTTTTAAATTTTTTAAAAATTAATTTTATTTAGTTATTTTTATGATAACAGTTCTAACAACAGAACCCACCCAGGCTACCTGCAACTTTTTAAAATTTTTTTATTTAGTTATTTTTCAAGTACAGTTTTCTGTCTATTTCTCCCATCCCAGCCCACCTCACCCTGTGCTCCCCACCTCCCTCCCGTTTCCCTCACCCCTTAGTTATTGTCCCTGTGTCCTTTATACTTGTTCCTCTAAATCCCTCCCATTTTTCTCCCTTAAATTCCCTCCCCTCTCCCCTCTGGTCGCTGTCCCCTTATTCTCTATTTCAGTGTCTTTGTTTTTATTTTCCTTGCTTGTTTGTTTTGTTGTTTAGCTTCCTGTTAAAGGTGAGATCATATGGTATTTGTCTTTCAACACCTGGCCTATTTCACTCAGCATAATGCTTTCCGGTTCCATCCATGTTCTTGCAAAGGGTAGGAGCTCCTTCTTTCTCTCTGCTACATAGAATTCCATTGTGTATATGTATCACAATTTTTTGATCCATTCATTTATTGACGGGCACCTAGGTTGCTTCCAACTCTTGGCTATTGTAAATTGTGCTGCTATGAACATTGTGGTGCATAGGTTCTTTGAAATTGATGTTTTAGGGTTCTTAAGATATAATCCTAGCAGTGGAATTGCTGGGTCAAAAGGCAGGTTGATTTTTATTTTTCTGAGAAAAATTCCATACTGTTTTCCATAATGGTTGTACCAGTCTGCAATCCCACCAACAGTGAACTAAGGTCCCCTTTTCCCCACAACCTCTCCAATATTTGTCGTTTGTTGCTTTTTTTATGATAGCCATCCTGACCGGGGCAAAATGGTATATCATTGTGGTTTTAATTTGCATCTCTCTGATAGCTAGTGATATTGAGCATCTCTTTGTGTGTCTCTGGATCTTCTGTATGTCCTCCTTGGAGAAGTGTCTGTTCTCCAAGTCCTTTGCCCCTTTTTTAATTGGGTTAGATGTCTTCTTACAGTGGAGTTATGTAAGTTCTTTGTATATTTTGGAGATTAAAGCTTTGTCTGAGGTATCATTGGCAAATATGTTTTCCCATACAGTTGGTTGTCTTTTTAATTTAATACTGTTTTCTTTAGCCACGCAGAAGCTTTTTATTTTGATGAGATCCCATTTGTTTATTCTCTCCTTTATATTCCTTGCTCTGGGGGACATATTAGTAAAAATGTTGCTGTGTGAAATATCTGAGATTTTCTTGCCAATGTTCTCCTCTAGGACTTTAATGGTTTCAAGGCTTATATTTAAGTCTTTTATCCACCTTGAATTTATTTTGGTGTATGGTGTAAGTCTGTGCTCAAGTTTCATTGTTTTGCAGGTAGCTGTCCAGTTCTCCCAACCCCATTTGTTGAAGAGGCTATCTTTACTCCATTTTATGTTACTGCCCCCTTTGTTGAATATTGACTGTAGAGAGTCGGGTTGATTTCTGGGCTCTCTGTTCTGTTCCATTGGTCTATGTGCCTGTTTTTATGCCAGTACCAAGCTGTTTTGATTACAGTGGCCTTTTAATATAGTTTGGTATCAGGTATTGTGATCCCTCCTACTTTGTTCTTCTTTCTCAAAATTGCTTCAGGTATTCAGAGTCATTTACGGTTCCATATAAATTTTTGAAGTGTTTGTTCTATATCTGTGAAATATGCCATTGGTACTTTAATACGTATTGCATTGAATCTGTAAATTGCTTTGGGTAGTATGGACATTTTGATGATGTTAATTCTTCCAGTCCATGAACAAGGTATGTGTTTCCATTTGTGTCTTCCCTGATTTCTTTCTTCAGTGCTGTGTAGTTTTCTGCACACAGGTCTTTTACCTCCATAGTTAGGTTTATTCCCAGATATTTTATTTTTGTTTTTGCTTATCAAATGGGATTTTTTTTTATTTCTGCTTCTGCTGATTCATTGTTTGTATACAAAAATACCTTTGATTTCTGGATATTGACTTTGTAACCAGCTGTTTTGCAGAATTCATTAATTAGTTCGAGCAGTTTTTTTGGTAGAGTCTATAGGATTTTTCATGTACACTATCATGTCATCTGCAAACAGTGACAGTTTTGTTTCCTCCTTTCCTATTTGGATGCCTTTTATTTCCTTTTCTTGCCTGATCGCTGTGGCTAAAACTTCCAATACTATATTAAGTAGAAGTGGTGAAAGTGGACATCCTTGTCTTGTTCCTGATCTTAGTGGAAAAGATTTTAGTTTTTGCTCATTGAGTATGATGTTGGCTGTAGGTCTCTCATATATGGCCTTTATTATATTAAGAAATGCTCCCTCTATTCCCACTTTGCTGAGTGTTTTTATCATAAATGGGTGTTGTACCTTATCAAAAGCTTTTTCCACGTCAATTGACATGATCATGTGATTTTTGTCTTTGCTTTTGTTTATGTGATGTATTACATTTACTGATTTGCGAATATTGAACCATCCTTGCATCCCTGGGATGAATCCCACTTGGTCATGGTGTATGATCTTTTTGATATATTGTTGGGTGCGATTTGCCAATATTTTGTTGAGGGTTTTAGTGGCTATGTTCATCAGCAACACTGGCCTGAAATTTTGTTTCTTTGGTGTGTCTCTATCTGGTTTTGGAATTAGGATGATGCTGGCTTCATAAAAAGAATTTGGGAGTTTTCCATCCTTCTGGATTTTTTGGAATAGCCTGTGAAGAATAGGGGTTAGCTCTTCCTTAAATGCATTATAGAACTCTCCTGTGAAACCATCTGGTCCAGGGCTTTTGTGTGATGGGAGTTTTTTTATTATCTTTTCAAAGAACCAATTCCTGGATTCATTGATCCTTAGAATTGTGCTTTTAGTCTCTATGTCATTTAGTTCTGCTCTGATCTTGATTATTTCCTTCCTCCTGCTTGCTCTGGGCTGTCTTTGTTGTTGTTCCTTGAGTTCTTGCAGGCGTAGGGTTAGGTTGTTTGTTTGAAATGTTTCTATCTTCTTTAGGTAGGCCTGTATTGCTATAAACTTCCCTCTCAGGACTGCCTTGGCTGTGTCCCATAAGTTTTGGGTTGTTGTGAGATCGTTTTCATTTGTTTCCAGAAACTTTTTGATTTCTTCCCTAATTTCATTCTTGACCCATTCATTGTTTAATAGCATACCATTCAGTCTCCATGATTTCAGGTGCTTTAGATTTTTTTCCTTTGGGGTTGGTTTCCAAATTTCAGTCCCTTGTGGTCAGAGAAGATGCTTGGTATGATTTCAATTTTCTTGAAGTTGTTGAGGCTCGTTTTGTGTCCTATCACGTGGTCTATCTTTGAAAATGTTCCATGTGCATTTGAAAAGAATGTGTATTTAGCTTCTTTGGGATGAAGGGCTCTATATATATCAGTTAAGTCCATTTCCTCTAGGGTGTTGTTTAATGCCACAATATCTTTGTTGATATTTTGCTTGGAAGATCTGTCCATCTTTGATAGTGGGGTGTTAAAATCCTCTACTATAATTGTGTTGCTGTCAATATGTTTCTCTTAGTCCTCTAAGATTTTCTTTATATATTTGGGCTCTCCTATTTTGGGTGCATATATATACAATGTTAATGTCTTATCGGTGGATTCTTCTCTTGAGTATTATGAAGTGACCTTCTGGGTCTCTTTTTATGGCCCTTTTTTGGAAGTCTATTTAGTCAGATATGATAATTGCTACCCCAACTTTTTTTTCTTGTCCATTTGCTTGGAAAACTTGTTTCCAGCCTTTCACTTTTAGTCTGTGATGGTCTTTTGCCCTGAGGTGGGTCTCTTGTAGGCAGCATACGTGTGGGTCATGCTTTCTTATCCATTCAGCTATTCTGTGTCTTTTGATTGGAGCATTTAATCCATTTACATTTAAGGTTATTATTGATAGGTACTTATTCATTGTCATTTTTGTACCTGTGTTCCTCTCTGTCTCTCTCTTTTCCTTCCTTTCCTTAAAGCAGTCCTTTTATTATTTCTTGTAGGACTGGTTTGGTGGAGGCATATTCTTTTAAACTTCTTTTGTCTTGGAAGCTCTTTATTTGGCCTTCTATCTTGACTGAGAGCCTTGCTGGGTAAAGTAGCCTTGGTTGTAGGCCTCTAGTTCTCATTACTTGGAATATTTCTTGCCATTCTCTTCTTGCTTGGAGTGTTTCCATTGAGAAGTCAGTAGCTAATGTTATTGGGGCTCCCTTGTATGTACTTCTTTTTTCTCCCTTGCTGCTTTTAAGTCTTGGAATTTTGCCATTTTAATGATAATGTGCGTTGAAGTGGGCCTCTTTGGGTTCCTGTTGATTGGGACTCTGTGATTCCTGGATTTGTGTGACTTTTTCTCTCATCAAATTAGGAAAATTTTCTCTCATTACTCTTTCAAATATGTTTTCTATCCCTTGTTCTTCTTCTCCATCTGGTATTCCTATTATTTGGATATTATTACTTTTCATATTGTCTTGCATTTCTCTTAATCCCTCTTCATTCTTTCTGAGCCTTTTTTTCATTTTCTTGCTCTTTCTGTGAGGTGTTTTCTACTTTGTCCTCCAACTCACTAATCCAATCCCCCGCCTCATCAATTCTACTTTTGAAACTTTCTACTGTGTTCTTCAATTCAGAAATTGTATTCTTCATTTCCTCTTGTCCCTTGCTGGTAGTTTCTATTTCCTTTTTCATGTTGATATAGTTTGCGGTGAGATTACTGTAGCTCCCCTGTAGTTTCTGGTAGCTCATTGTGAGCTCTTTGAACTTTGTGATAACCAGTGCTTTGAATTCAGTAACTGATAGTTGATTAACCTCTATTTCATCTAACATTCTTTCTGAAGCCTCTGCTTTTTCTTTCATTTGGGGATTGTTTCTTTGTCTTCCCATTGTGAGACTCTTGTTAGCTTCAGCTTCCAAAATTGATCTCTTCTGACTCCCTCGGTTCATGGTGTGAACTTCTGTGGTAGAATACCTGTGAATTTCAGTGGTGCAGACTCCTTCAGGTATCTTGATGTTCTCCGTTTCCACCTAGTCCTTTTTTCGTGTGTGTGTAATCAGTTGGAGGGGGAGGCAAAATAGTTTATGACAGCAGAAGAGTATTTTATGATATTTACAGTCACAGCCGGTAGAGAGGAGATAGGCGATCTTTAGGCTATATATAATATTAACCGTATTCTTCAACCCAACTTGCCACTTTTACAAAAGGATGGACAAAAGATAAGTCTCTCGTTGGGGACGGAAGGCTTGTGAGTTGGAACTAGAAAGCAGTGAGGTTGCAGACAGTCAGATTTTGAGGTAAGGTGAGAGTAAGGATGAGTGAATAGGTGTAGTGTATAATCAAGTAGAGTTAATTACTCCAGTAATAGAATTCAGGAACTTGTAAAGTGGGTTAAGTTCTGGTAGGTTTGTTGTGAAGTATTTACAATTATATAGAACAGCTATTATTTATAGCAGTATTAAAGCAACAATGATATGACCGACTCTATGTGATCTGTCTGAATAGGGTGTAGAGCTTTGGGTAGTGTGCTAAAGGAAAACAAGAGGTATGAGGTATAGAAAATTAGAAATACATTGTGGAGGAAAGGACAGAGGAAAACTGTCTAATAGTACAATATAACCAGCCAAGACTAAGAAGCCTATACAGAAGGAGGAGGAATACAAAGATACTATTAGAATATAAAAGAAGTGAGAATGATGAAAAAATAATACAAGTATGCAGCAACTTGTGGCTTCTCTGCTATAGCAAAGTGAACTTTGTCTCCCTGTCTCTATTGTTGAGATGCCCTCCCCTTGGGGCCCTCTCTGGTCTTTTTGCAGTGCCCAGTTGTTTGTGTCTCTTGTGGATAAAAGAAAACAAAGCGACAAACAAACAAAAGGAAACAATACCAAAAAAAAGGCAGGATAAGGGAGGAGAAAGCGACAAGTTTTGGAAGAAGAGAAGAAGGACTAAAACTGGAAAAAAAGAAAGAAGAGGATCAAAGTATTGAAAGATAAAGCAATAGTAAAAGTAAAAATCTATAAGATTACTAAAAAAAAAACCCTCAAAACCCTAAACGACACCCCCCAAAAAAAACAAAAAAACCTTCCCTATTGGTTTTAAACTGTCCAAACCAGTTTTCCTGGTTGCAGCAGGACCTCTCTGTGGGCTGGGTTGCCAGCACGTGCCAGCCAGGCTACCAGACTGGTGCCAGCGCACCTGCCAGGCTGCCTGGGCCCCTTGGTCTCTGACTCGGTATTTCCTCTCTGCCAGGCCGTGTGGAACGCAAGCCAAACCGTCCCAGGAGAGCACTTCAGTTCACTTTCAAAAAAACAAACAAAAAAAACAAAAAACCTTTCCCGACAGCCTGCCTCTCAGCCCAGCCCAATCCCCAGCCAGACCGGTGACAATAATGCGCCTCTCAATTCCCCCGGGCTGGTGGCCACAGAGTCTGAAGATCGACATGGCCCTTTGTTCTTGTTTCTCTCTGTGTAAACTGAAGCATATAGGCCTCTGCCTGGCGCTGCCCAGATGGGGAGAGAGGAAGCTGCTCACTCATGCTGGTTGCCAACCGCCACCGAGTGTCCCGGCTGCCATAGATGACTCCTCAGGTGCCGGTCCCAGGCCCGCCACAATGGGGGAAGCGCTGGAGTGCCCAGCCCGGGGCACTGGCCCCGCCACGGCTCCTGTCTCCCTCCACTCAACTCCCCAGTAGTCACTGACCTGCTGCTGACTGGACCCTAAGCATGCGTCACAATCGCTGCTCTCCGGATTTCATAAATGTTATGGATCTGTTACTTGATTGCCCTATTTCTCAGTAGCTCTGCCAGGATTTTCACCCACGTGTACGGGAGCTGGAATCCACTCCGTCCTACTCGGTCGCCATCTTCCTTCCCCTCCTCGCTACCTGCAACTTTTGACAATGGGGTATGCCCAGGGGACAGGAGTAATAATAATAATTATTATTATTATTTTTGTACTTTTCAAGGAATAGGAAGCAGCAAATCTGCTATTCTCTGGAAATTGCTCTCTGGGCTGACAACATAGAAAACTTCTCTATCTGTCCATTTCCTTAATGCCAATCCTCTGAGGTATTTGCTTTTCACAGCCACTCATTCCTTCTTGAAAATCTCATGGCACTTAGCATAGTTTCCTGAGCAGCAGTGTCAGCACCACCTGAGAACATACTTCAAATGCAAATTCTTAGGCCCCACCCAAGGCCTACTGAACAGAAACTCTGTGAGTGGGACCCAGCTGAGTTTTAACAAACCAAGTGAGGTGATTCTCATGCCCACTAATGTTTAAGAAACCAAGTTTGAAGTTATTGCCATCTGTGACAATGCACTGTCTTACAAGTACTCACTTGCCTTTCCAGCTGCTTCTTCACTGTGTCCCATCCTGACTTATTCCTCCTTTATTCCCCTGCTTGTATGTGTGGATGTATGTATGCATTCAGCAGACATCCAAGAGAGGCTATCCCACAGTCAGTTTAGTAGGTAGGACTAGATGGGTCTGAAGCTCTGATGGGATGTTGGTTAAGCTCCTTCAGTTATGGGAGAAAAGATCCTTTCATATTTCTTCAGGTGACAGCATTTATTGTGAAGAAACAATGAGGGAGAACATCTCTTACTACAACCAGGAAAAAAATAACAGTATAAAGCTATTTGTAAGAGAGAGAAGGAAGAGAAGGAGGACAAAAAGGCAGAGGAAAGAGAAGATTGAAAGAATTAGAATGAGAGAAGAGAGGCCTCGAGAAGTAAAAAAAAAACAGGAAATCATCTCAACATCTAGGCTGCATGGAGTCTTGGAGTGTTCTCTACAACAAGCAGTAGGGGGTTCTCTACAACAACCCCCAACCACTCCAGCGATCCAACATCAGTGTCCTTTGCTACTGGCTCTAGGAACTCCACTCACAAATGGCAGAACTTTGCTAGATCTCTGCTTCTTCTATTACTATTTCAGCTTCTCCTCAATGCCACTGCTTACCCTCTAGGTCTGATTGCCTTGAGGAATCTGCATATTGGCTTCTCTTATTTTCTTTTAATCATGGCTGCCAGTACCAAATTCTTCTTTGTCTCAGTTTAAAAAGAGCCCACACGGTCTCAATTTGACTGAGTCAGTATGGAGCTCCCACTTTGGGTACAGTCTTGCCATGGCCAGTACAGAGGTGACAACTCTTGTGGAAGTACCAGTCACTGGTTGGTCCACTGTGTGCTGAATACCTGAAGAATTAGGACACTTGATTTCTTGAGCCAAAAACCCAACTCAAACTATACACACACACACATATAGGCACAAAAAACCCTGGAAAGTCCAATGAATGGCTCTGTTTGATCTAGGGGTTCAAACAATATCATTAGGGTTTTCTCTTCCTTTCTCTCATCTCTGTTTTTCTCTGTTACCTCAGGCAACCTCCCTCCCCAAAGCAGTCTAGATGGTAATACTATCAGGCTTCTAGTGTGCTTACTGCTTTTGATATTAGAAGAGACTCTTTTCTTACCATTCAAGTTCATCCCCCCAAAATGGAATTTCATTGCCTGATTGGCTCACATGCCTTGCCTGGATCAATAGTGGGGGAAGAGAAGGTGGCCATGTGAATGAAAGCCCCACCAACTCCTAGAAGAGCATTCCCCAAAGGAAAGATGCTGGGCAGACCAAACACTCACGGATGTCCACCTCGCCCTGCTATGTGGTACCACAATCCTCTCACAACCCTGAGAATTGTTATAGGAGAAGACACTAAAGCTCAGAGAATTTATTATTTTTTTTCTGAAATTTATAAACATTTACTTTTTTCTTTTTTAAAATATATTTTATTAATTATGCCATTACAGTTGTTCTATTTCCCCCCTTCGTTTCCCTCCACCCTGCACACCCCCTCCCCCACTATCCCCCCTTTAGTTTATGACCACATGTTTCAAGTTCTTTAGATTCTATATTTCCCAAACTATTCTTGCCCTCCCCCTATTTTCTACCTACCGTCTATGCTACTTATTTTCTGTACCTTCTCCCCCCTTCTCCTCCTCCCACTCCCCTGTTGCTAACCCTCCATGTGATCGTCATTTCTATGGTTCACTCCTGATCTAGCTGTCCTCTTAGTTTGGTTTTGTTTTAGGTGTGGTTGTTACTAACTGTGAGTTTGCTGTCCTTTCACTGTTCATATTTTTTATCTTCTTTTTCTTAGATAAGTCCCTTTAACATTTCATATAATAAGGGCTTGGTGATGATGAACTTCTTGAATTTGGTCTTATCTGAGAAGCATCTTATCTGCCCTTCCATTCTAAATCAAAGCTTTGCTTGATAGATCAATCTTGGATGTAGGTCTTTGGATCTCATGACTTGGAATATTTCTTTCCAGCCCCTTCTTGCCTGTAAGGTCTCTTTTGAGAAATCAGCTGACAGTCTGATGGGCACTCCTTTGTAGGTGACTGTCCCCTTATCTCTTGCTGCTTCTAGGATTCTCTCCTTCATTTTAATCTTGGCTAATATAATGATGATGTGCCTTGGTGTGTTCCTTCTTGGGTCCAACTTCTTTGGGACTCTCTGAGCTTCCTGGATTTCCTGGAACTCTATTTCCTTTGCCAGATTGGGGAAGTTCTCCTTTATTATTTGTTCAATAAGTTTTCCACTGGTAGCTGTTCCTCTTCCCCTTCTGGTACCCCTATAATTCAGATGTTGGAACTTTTAAAGATGTCCTGAAGGTTCCCAAGCCTCTCCTCATTTTTTTGAATTCTTGTTTCTTTATCCTTTTCTGTTTGGTCATTTTTTTCCTCCTTCTCGTCCACTCCTTTGATTTGAGTTCCAGTTTCCTTTCCATTACTATTGGTTTCCTGTGTATTTCCATTTATTTCAATTAGTTTAGCCTTCATATGTTCCTCTAATTTGTGACTAAAATCAACCAGTTCTGTGAGCATCCTGATTGCCAGTGTTTTGAACTGTGCATCTGAAAGTTTGGCTATTTCTTCATCACTTAGATTTATCGGCTCAGGGGCTCTGAGTTGTTCTTGAGCCATGTTTTGATCTGTTTGTGCCTGTTACGTATGAGGAGCGGAGCCGTAGTTGTTTACCAGGGCAGGGCCACCAAGGTCGCTGTTTTATGACGCTGTATGTGGGGGTGGGGTCAGAGAGGGAGCAATAGCGGTCCCCTTTGCCGCTTCTGGCCACTGGGGCCTGCGCAGTCTGTCTCACTGCTAGCTCCTTCACCGCTTTATCTGCTCGTGAATGTGTGACCGTGATCAGCCCTCAGAGGGTCGACCCGCTTCTCCACACCTGGGACCTGCCCACAGCTGCTGGCGCACCTGGGTTGCTCACCCGGGTCAGTCTGGTGGATCTTTCCTGCCCGACCCTGCTCTCCTGCTGGCTCTGCCCCTCTTACCAGTTTGGCTGAAGGGTTCGTTATTCTTGGACTTTCCATGTAGTTCAATTTTCTGTGGTTTGGCTGCGTTTTTGTTGCTAAAACTGTGTTGTTTTTAAACTTAGTTGTGGGAGAAGGCGCAATGCTTTCACCTACGCCTCCATCTTGGTGGAAGTTCTCTCAAAGAATTTAAATTACTTGGAAAAAAACCCAAACCTGCAAGAGGCCAAGCCTTACTTAGCAACCTGGTCTGTCTATGTTAAAGCTGGAACTCTTTCTGCATGTCACACACGCTGTGCCACAACACTGCCATTTGATTATACTGCTCTTGCTTCAAACCCACTGTAGTGCAAAGAAAGCTCATAATTTTTCCTAAAATCATGTCTAAAGTTCGAAGTCTCCAAAAGTTATTGCCATTTTCTTAGTCTCCCAGGTGTGAAAATTCACTGTCTCCCACTAATTCAGCGTTTTCTTTCATCCTCATGTCCAATCCTTTGTCATCTCTTCTCTCTTCTTCCAGTTTCTTTTGTATCTCCTGTCCACTCACCCGTTCATGCAATGATCACCTGACATCTGAACAACTCTACTATCTGTTCCCTACCTTATGTTACCCTGTATACAACCACACGTGAAACTCTCTCAAATACAGGATTCCTTTAAAAAAGTAAATTTATAGGGGTAACATTGTTTAATAACATTATATAAATTTCAGGTGTACAATTTTATAATACAATATGTGTATATGCCCTTTTGTGCTCACTACCCAAAGTCCAGTCTCCTTTCATCACCATATATTTGATCCCCTTTACCCTCTTTATCCTTCCCCTACCCTTCTGCCTCTGATAATCGCCATTCTGTTGTCTGTCTATACATTTTTCTGTCTTGTTTGCCTGTTGCATTTTGTTGTATACAGGATTTCTTTTTTTTTTAAGTCATGAGCCTTTTTGCTTAAAAATGTTTATCAATTTGTATTATCACAATGACGTAGCAAAGCAGAGCACCTTAAAAGTCAGGGACTTAAAACACAGCTATTTATTATTGTTGAGTGTTTATGAGTCTGCTAAGGTTCTGCTGATCTGGGCTGGCTGGAGGTTTTGCTCCTAGCTGAGGCAGCTTTGTGTCTCACTGTAGGTTTGTAGGGCAGCTCCACTCCATGGGTCTCTCCTCCTCCTCACTGTGGCGGGCTTTGCTTCTCTCATGGTGATGGCAGAAACATGTGAGGCCTCTCAAGGCCTAGAGCTGGAACTGACACGCAGTCATCAGCCGAGCTCCAAGCTAAGGTACAAGGAAATATACTCTACAACACTGAGCCTATGTAAGGGTGAGGATAAAAAGATGGGGGAAGAATTGAGACAATAACAAATTCTACCACAAATAGTCAAGCCTCGTCTCTACTGCCTGGATTTCAAAGCATTCCATGGTCTGGTCTCACTCCATTCATCCAATCCAAGGCCCTCACATTGGGATATTCATCTGGAATACAGTTCATGAACCTTGGGAATTTTATAGAAACTGAACAAGATCAGGTAATTTCAGACGGTAAACTATAGTCCAACTGCAGACCATACTTACCCTACCCCCTGCTTTTCCACCACACAAAAAAAGAGAAAGGAGTTTTATGGGCCCATTTATTTTTGGTACTTTTTACAAAATAAACAAATATTAAACAAAATTTCCTTTAGGAAATATACTAAGCCAGAGATCTTGTTATGATTTTAAAACAGTTTCGGGGAGGGGGTAGGGGGAAAAAAACAGTTTCTTAGGGAAAAAACCTCAATGAACTATTTTCTAAGTAAACAATGGCAACAGTTTAGTTTTGTTGGATTGATTGAATCTTCTCCCACTTTCTTTTTGTAGATTGACAGGTTGACTACAGAAATAAGAAAGAGATAGTTTTAAAATTATTTTTGTGTGTGGTTCCTCTGGCTGGAAAAGAAATCTCTGTATTCAGTGCACTTCAAAGGTATAAAAATTTAGATAAAGTACATCAGGTTGTTCCAGATTTCAGTCTATTTTTAACTTCCTTATAGTTCACATTTTTTGACCACATGTTAAAAGAATGCTTTTGAAAAGTTTAATAATTTGGTCCTAACAGTGGTTGTAACAAAGACCCTTGGGTCAATAAGTTAAATTTAAAGGATTTTAAAAAGAAGAAGAAAAAGAAGCAACAAAAACTAGATTTTGCAAAAGTTAGATTTTGAATGGGACTACATGACAATAGGAGAATTTTTCAGCTATAGTTCCCTAAAAAATTAATGTGTGAAAAGATTTTTCAAAGTTTACCAGAGTGAAAATGTTTGAATTAGAAGAAACTGATTTCCTAATACTCTTAATTCATTTTCACAGCTTACCTAGGGACTCCTTGGATTTGTCTTTAGTATTTTAAATATGTATTTTGTTTCTTTCTTTTCTTTTTTTTTTTTTGGTCAACCAAAGTCTGAATATCTCCAACTATACTGTAGTTTCATAATACAGTATTACATAAAATATATGTTTTAGTGATTTACCTGAGAAGGAAAAGTAAGTTGCAAAACAGTATGTATATGTGATTTTATTTTTGTTGAGTTGTATATGTGACTCTGATATATATGTATAAATATATATGTATACGTATGTATCTATGGAGAAAAATACATACATACACACATCAAATATATATATATATACACACACCAGAAAAATGCATAAGAACATGTCTATGAGGAAGATATTAGAATATTAACAATTACCTTTGAGTGTTAACTTTCCCCCATACTCCTACTGATTTTTCATATACTTCAATCTGTCTATAATGAACATATATTATTACCTATGTAATACTAAGTGGAATTTTAAAAAGAGAGAGGTAGATAGTTAACAGCTTGACCTTTTCATCTGAAGAATTCTAAAACTCCTCTAATTTTCAGGAAACTCACGATAAAACCACAGTAGGGGTCTTATGTACATGAACACTAGAAATTATATGGCTAGTTGTATTGTTTCATTAGGAAGAAAATTCGAAAGAAGAAAATTAGAGATGGGAAGGGATGAAGTAGGACCTGGCTGGTCCTAAGGGGATTCCTGGAGTGCAGAGGTGCCCAGAGTTTCCTCTGAGTTTGGGCTTGTGCATCAGAATTTCATCTGCATCTTATAGAGGGAAGTAGACATAAGACCAAGGGTCAGGCAGATCTTGCTAAGTAAAATATTAACTTATGCTTAGAAATTTTTTCTTGTGCACTGATACTTCAAAAAATAATCACACTCATTGTGATATTATGGATAAGATGTAATACTGATAATATGCATAGTTTTGGAATTTGGTAGATAGCATTTTAATTCTTTTTTAAAATTGTTATTCTATTACAGTTGTCCCACTTTTTCCCCCCTTGCCCTCCTCCAACCAGCCCTCCCCCCACTCCCACAGCCAATCCCCAAACTGCTGTCCATGTCCATGGGTCACTCACACGTTTTTTGACTGATCCCTTCCCTTCTTTCCACCATCATTCCCCTCCCCCTCCTCTCCAGCAGCTGTCAGTCTGTTCTGCATTTCCATGTCTCTGGTTCTATTTTGCTCGTAAGTTTATTTTGTTCATTAGATTCCTCTTTTAAGTGAGATCATATGATGTTTGTCTTTCACTGCCTGGCCTATTTCATTTAGCTTAATAGTCTCCAGTTCCAACCATACTGTCACAAAAGCTAGAAATTTCTTCTTTCTTTTTGCTGCATTGTATTCCACTGTGTAAATGTATTGCAGTTTTTTGTTTTGGGTTTTTTGTTGTTGTTGTTATCCACTCATCTATAGCGCTGCTATGAACAGAAGGGTGCATAGGTTCTTTTGAATTGGTGTTTTGAGATTCTTAGGGTATATTCCCAGCAGTGGAATCAGTGGGTCAAAAGGCAGTTGCATTTTTAACTTTTTGAGCAGATTCCATAAGTGTCTTCCACAGTGGCTGTGCCAGTCTGCATTCCCAGAAACAGTGCTCTAGGGTTTCCTTTTCCCATCCTTGTCAGCACTTGATGGTTGATTTATTAATGATGGCCATTCTGACAGGTGTGAAGTGATATCTCATTGTGGTTTTAGTTTGCATCTCTCTGATGGTTAGTGATGCTGAGCATTTTTTCATATGTCTATGGACCCTCTGTATATTCTCCTTGGAGAAATGTCTGTTCAAGTCCTTTGCCCATTTTTTAATTGGATCGTTTGTCTTCCTGGTGTTGAGTTGTATGAGTCCTTTATATATTTTGGAGATCAAACACTTGTCCAATGTATAATTGGCAAATATGCATTTTAACTCTTATAAATTAAGAGGAATTATAGGTCTAACTTAAATTAATCTTTATATGTATTTCCAAATGTAGTCTACTAAAATTTAGATATCCAAGAGCATTTTACCAAAGAAATTATGATAGTTTATGAACAAGGCAGTCCCACAACTGGTTTTAAGAATTTACTGTATATTAGCTACTGTACTGTTGCTGGGGATACAAAGACAAAGAAAAAATGGAGTTTGAGTTCAGGGAGTTTGGCTTATCACAGCAACAAGTTTATGATTTGCTCTGTCCTTTTATTTCAATAATTCTTAGAGCAAAAAACAAAAGGAAGAAGAGTGACTAGAGAATCTCAGCCACATAAACAATTATGCGGGTCTTTTGTAGATGGGTCATTTTGCCATTGTGGATCAAGGCTGTTTACATCATTGTGGGCAGGAGTGCAAATGTTTAGAAAACAGGGATTTAGTAACAGCTCAGAGCAATTGGATCACATAAAGTCCCAAAGGCCTAGTTTATCAGGATGAATCCAGGTTTGGCTCCTGTTGCTAAAAGAAAAAAAAAGTAATGCATATGTTACATATAAGCAAACCTGAGGGCATGCCATGTATTATCAGCAATAAACAGATTTTATTCTTTGGTAAATGAGATTGCCAGGGCCCAGGGGATTTGTCAGTGTCTGGATAGTTCTCAAACGATGTCTGCCCTGGAAGGTAATAGGAAATTGTTAGCAGTAAGGCTGGTTAACAATTTTCTTGTATGGTGCATTAAAGATTATTCCACAAAACCCAGAGGGTCTTAACCAACCAGGTCATTATATGGTTTAACATTATACATCTTAAAGTATCACTTCCACAGAAGCTATGGAGACTGTCAACTGTGCAAGTTGCTGGGACCTCACTCTGTGAAACACAAGCTGGGACTTCAGGCATTTTAATCCAATATGAGATATGGATCAGGTACGGAACTCAGCAGCCACAAAGATGCCAAAATGTATATGGTATCCCACTCCCCTCATATAAAGACATGCAGAGGGGTGCTCTGGAGCAGGTCAAGTTAGGGACCCACAGTTTCATGAAGGTGAGATGTGGCTTCTCTTTTCTTCACCTGACTGTTCATATGATTTTTTTGTTCTCTATTTTTCTTTTTTTGTTGTTCATATGATTTAAATTTAGTATTTTGAGGAAGTAATATGTATACATGGTTCAAAAAATTTTATTGCAACAGGGATATAGTAAACATTTTTCCATTCCTTTCTTCACTTGCTCTGTTCCTACCTCCCTGGACAAGTGTTGTTTTATCCTTTCAGAGGATAAAATAATTGACTACAATTTTTAAATAATTGACTACAAGAATATATAAAACATATTTTTATTTTACCCTTTTCTTACACAAAATGTAGAATATAATACAATTTTTCTGTGCCTTGTATTTTTCCCTAACAATGTATCTCCTTTTATACATTAAAAATATCTTCTAAAGTTGTATGTGGAAATTGTTTTTATTCTTTTTACAGTTGTATAGTTTTCTGTTGTTTCATGTATTATACATAAAAAATTGCTCCCCTGTTGATGGACAGTTAGATTTATTTTCCAATATTTTGCAAGCACAAACACTGATGCAGTAATGAATCTTACACATTAGTTATTTCTTATGTTATTAGTATTGACTTTTCATAGGGCTACCTAGTAATGACCAAGACATGGCCTCTCCCCTGGCTCTCTAAGTTGATAACCAAAATTTCTAATAGAGTATTACAGTAGGGAAACATCCTCTTTTATTTACAAAATATGTGACCAGCCAAAGGATCATTTCTAAAGCCTGGCTATACCTCCTGTGCCTCCTCCACACACACCCTTATCCTTGCATGTCACCTTCTTAATTTCCCCCTAACACAACTAACATCCTAGAGCAGTTTGCCTTTTTACCTTTATTTTATCATTTGAAACTGCATTTGGACTGCTATAATTTACTTCTTCTGAGAAGCAGAACAAGTGTTGCTGAACGATTAATACAATATCAGGTATGGTAAGTGCTCTGCATCTCTAATTGGTTCGGGGATGAACAGTCCTTTTCAAATGGCATAAAGAGAAAGGGTTCCAATTCTCTCTTGAAAAATTACTGAAGTTGCTCTCCTTAAAAATTTTGATACTGAAGGAGGCTCTGGCCAAAGCAAAAGCTTGTGGATTCTGACACTGACAGAGACATCTGTGGTCATTTGAATCATATAATGTCACTTTGGACTTACAAATGGCTTTAAAAGCTGTCTCCTCCTCCTCCTCTCACTTTCTGAGAGAGAGTGAAAGGGAGGGAGAAAGAAAGGAAGAGGAACATCGATGCGAGAGAGAAACATCAATTGGTTTGAAGGGATGGGGAAAGAGAGGGAGAGAAACATTTATGTGAGAGAAAAACATTTATCTCATGTATCCTAACCAGGAATCAACCAGTGACCTTTCCCTTTGTGGGACAATGCCCAACTGACCCACACCAGTCAGAGCAAAAGGCACTCTTCAAAAGAGGATTGTACGTGGAGGTTTTCTTTTACAGGGGTATTTGTTTCTTAATGCTGCTATAATAAATTACTACAACCTTCATGGCTTAAAGTAACACAGGTTTATTATCTTACAGTTCTGGAGGTCAGAAGTATAAAATTGCTTTCATGGGGATAAAGTCAGGTATCTACAGGGCTGTGTTGGTTGGAAGGGAGAAGCCATTTTCTCTCCTTTTCTAAAGGCTACCAGCATTCCTGGCTCATGGCCTCTCATCACTTCAGCCTTGATTCCAAGTCCCATTTGTTCTTTTGACTCTTACGCTCTAGTTTCCCTCCTACAGACTCGTGACTGCATTGAGCCCACATAAATAATCCAGGATAATCCCCTATCTCAAGATTTAATCACACCTACAAGTACCATACTCACAAATTCAGGCATAAGCACCGGAGACCTTCAGGTGCTGTTACGGAAAAGATCAAGAAGCAGCAGCTGGGGAACAAGAAAATTATTAACATACAAAGTCAGTTAAAATAACAGGCAATTATGTAAGAATAATCTTGGCAGAGAACATCTGTGGTGTGCCAGGTGCTGTTCCAGGTGCTTGGGTTACGTCAGTGAACAAGACAGGCAAAAATCCCTACCCTTGTGGGTCTTATGTTCAACAAAAACACCACAAATAAGGCCATTATCTCATATAATTTAGAAGAGGATAAATGCTATGGAAAAAAAGGGTGGACCAGGAGAAGGCACGTACGAAAGGGTGGCAAGGGAGCTTGAGGAAACCCTCGGCCTGAGGACACTAGGGGGAGATGTAGCACAGTTTTGACGGCTGAGATTGAAGAGGAATCTGTTATACAATCAGTACCAGGAAGCCTGAAGGAAATTTCAGGTTAGCTAGTCTAACTTCCACAGTTTATAGAAAAGCAAGGTTCAGGGCCACAACGTGGCTGCTAGTTATTCTGAACTTGGTCTAAATTTGAGAGACAGTCTCTTCCTCTCCCCAAGAAGGCCAGACATAGTCGTCTGAGGTATCAAAGCCAGCTCCTGCTAGGAGCGGTTCGGAGGGTTTTGTATCAGAGCAGCAGGAGGGATGGGTAATTTCAGACGGTAGTTCTAGCTATGTTGCTATTGAAAAATCATTCCACTTTCTAGGTGCCTCTTTCTAAGTGCAACATTCTGAAGTCTTAAATCAGTGACTCCGGCCAGTCAGTCTTTGAGAACTTTGATGAAAATAACCTACCAGACACCAAAAGGAAGGAAAAAATAGATTATGATGAAGAGCCTTTGGTGTTTATAATGAAAGAATAATGTAGCTTTATTTTCCAAGTCATTAACTGTTTTAAATGTTTATTTAAGTTATTTAGACTTTAAATTATTTAAAAGGTTACAGTAAACCGTGGGTTGATTAGATTTTTTACCCAATATCTCCTTGGGTGTGACTATTTCCTAAAAGTGTAGCTGAGCCAGTACAAAAGCACAATACTGTATTTCTAAGATTAACAGTGTGAGTAACTGTGTAACACATTTCTATTAAGACCTGTATATTTTAGGGCAACTGGGGCTGAAACTTGAGCACTCAGGTGTTTACAGTCTGGCCCCAGACAGTCCCTTCAGCTTCTGTGTTCTCTCTACTTGCTCTTCTCTTCCCCAAATATTTTCTGAGTCATTTTCCCTATCCCTGGTGGCTGTCCCCTTCTCTGCAAATCCCCCTGGTCTCCCTGCCCCTCTCACACAGAAGGAATGGTAGGTAGCAACCTTTTTGCTTTTATATACCCCTTCCCCATGTCGACAAGTAGACTTCAGAAACCACCCATTTTTCCTACTTAGCTGTCTGCCTCTTTCACTAGACTGATAGCTTCTTTTTAAAATCTTTTTTATATGTGATAAAATATATATAACATCAAACTTACTATTTTAACCATGTGAAATGTACAGTTCAATGGCATTAAGTACATTCACAGTGTTGTGCATCCATCATACCATCCATCTCCAGAACTTTTCATCTTGGAACTGAAACTCTGTACCCATTAAGCAATAACTCCCCAATTCCCCCTCCCCAGCACTGGCAATCCCGATTCTCCTTCTGTGTCTATGCATTTGACTACTCTAGGAAACTCAAATAAGTGGAATCATATAGTATTTAGGTGTGTGTGCCTGGCTTATTTAACTTAGCATGATGTCCTCAATATTGTTCATCCATGTTGTAGAATGTGTCAGAATTTCATTCTAATAGCTTCTGGAGGTCAGGAATCATGTCAATAAGTGTGACTCTCTGCATTTTTTTTAAATGGTAGATATAAATAGATATGAATGTAAAGTAAAAAGATCTGTAAACAATCTCGAAAGGAAGTTAACACCGACTGCCCCTTGCCAATGGGGTGAGCCCACAGATCAAGAGGCACACATGAGCATGTGGCTATGGTGCCGAACTCCCCATGTGGACCTGCTGCTTCACTTACACCTTTCAGATTTTATGCAAATGTCTCTTGTGAACAACTAGTATCTGGACCCACACAGGCAAGGAAATTCTGGGAGAAGTGGTTCTCCAATGTTGTTGGAAACCTTACACTTGGCTTCTAGCTAAAAACATTGCGTTGATTACAGGAACCTATGCACTCCACAAGCCAATCGGCTACAGGCACATGAGGTCCACGAGTACCAGTTGCACCCAAGTAACCAATAAGCGGGCCCTTCTTTGTCTCAAGCTAGCCAATAGCAAGCAACTTAATCTCTCCCTCCCCCCCTATATATATACCCAGTTCGGAAAAATAAAGTTTGCAGCTTGATCAGAATCTTTTGTCTTGCTGCCATTCTTCGCGCCTCTTGTCCCCCCCAACCCATTTGTTCTAGGTAGGTGGTCGAGCTCCAGTTGACTGCTCTGCGGGCCGGAGCACAATGTGAAATCCATTACAATGCTATTAGAGTGTATTCCAGACAGGAGAGAGCTTCTGTGTTGACCAGACATAGACAAAAATGAAACTCTCTGTTTGCAATTTTATATACCTGATGACTAGAAGAATTTTCCACAATTGGTCTCAGCTGCCATACATTTCAAACTTTGTTTCTCTTTTACTTCTGGTGCCAGGTGCCCTAGGGGGCACATTGTTATTGGAACATCACCTCTGACCTTTAATACATTTATGCAGGTGAGTCAGCACAGTGGCTAGTAGCATTCCTGTAAGCCATTTCTAACCCAGGACTGATAATAACTAAACTGGGAAGTGACTGCAAATCACACGAACATATTCTACTAAAACTAAACCAAATATATCCCAGTTCAATTTCTTACTTGTTGGATCCCCAAAATGCTGCAGCCATTCCAATGCCACCAAACACAAAAGAAGTTTGCGAGAGGGAAAGTCAGAATAGGCAGACAGAGCATCTTACCATTGGCATTTAAAATATCTCACTTTGTACGGTTTACAAAAACAAATGACCTTGTGAACACATTGATGGGTACTAGGAAGGAGCCAGTGCAAACCAGGGCTCTGAGGCCTAACCTGTAATGGCTCTGGGTAAATTTGCCTTTGGCTCTTTATATGCAAAGCATTAGTTGAATTGATTTTGTTTTCAATTTTTAAATATATTTTATTGATTATGCTATTACAGTTGTCCCAATTTTCCCCCTTTGCCTCCCTACACCTGGTACCCCCATTTCCTCTGGTAATTCTCCCTTAGTTCATGGCCATGGGCCATGCATATAAGTTCTTTGGCTTCTCCATTTCCTATACTGTTCTTAACATCCCCGCCTATTCCGTACCTACCAATTTGTAATTCTTAATCCCTGCACCTTTTCCCTCCTTCTACCCCCAATAACCCTCCAAATGATTTCCATAGCTATGATTCTATTTCCACTCTGTTTGCTTAGTTTGTCTTTTAGATTCAATTGTTAATAGTTGTGAATTTATTGCCATTTTAGTTTTGACCTTTTTCCTTTTCTTAAATAAGGTCCTTTAACATTTCACATAATAAGAACTTGGTGACAATGAACCTCTTTAGCTTTACCTTCATGGGAAACACTTTATCTGCCCTTTCATTCTAAATGATAGCTTTGCTGGATAAAGTAATCTAGGATGTAGGTCCTTGCTTTTTCATCACTTTGAATATTTCTTGCCAGTCCTCACTAGCCTACAAAGTTTATTTTGAAACATCAGCTGACGGTCTTATGGGAACTCCTTTGTAGGTAACTCTCTGCTTTTTGCTTGCTGCTTTTAAGATTCTCCCTTTATCTTTAGCCTTTGAGGTTTTAATTATGATGTGTCTTAGTATGGTCCTCTTTGTGTCCATCTTGTGTCGGACGCTCTGCGCTTTCTGGACTTGTATGTCTATTTCCTTTGCCAAATTAGGGAAGTTTTTTTTTTCATTATTTTTTCCCAATACATTTTCAATTTTTTGTTCTTTTCTTCTTCTTCTGGCACCCTTGTGATTCGAATGTTGGTGCGTTTGAACTTGTCTCAGAGATTCCTTAGCCTATCTTTTTCTTTTTCTTGCTCTTCTGATTGAGTGTTTTTTCCTTCCTTTTGTTCCAAACCATTGATTTGATTCTCAGCTTCATCCATTCCACTCTCAGTTCCCTGTAAATTGTTCTTTATTTCATTTAGTGTAAACTTCATTTTTGCCTGGGTCTTTTTTATGCTATTGAATTACCTAGTGAGTTCCTAGAGCATCCTAATAATGAGTGTTTTGAACACTGCATCTGATAGATTGCTTATTTCCATTTTGCTTAGTTCTTTTTCTGGAGTTTCGTTTTGTTCTTTCATTTGGGCCATATTTCTTTCTCTCCTTTTGGCAGCCTCCCTGTGTTTGTTTCCACATAGGTGCTTCCTTAGCAGCATGGTCTATTGTAGAAAAGCGCACCAGTAAGTTGGATACAGTGGAGCCTTAGGTAATAGCCAGATCAGGGCAAATCATGTGAATCAGGTTGATAGAGTCTCAGATATAGTGTTACCACTCTGTGGCTCTGTGTGGTGGAGGACTCAGAAAAGGGACAATGGCCACTGCTTGGCCTCTGAAGTTTTGTCTGGGAGGAAGCTGTCTTCCAGCACTTGCCCATGATGCTAGACACTTCATTTTCCACCATATGCCACTGGTGCCCTACTAGCTGTTGGCCTGGTGCTGTAGTCCAGAGGTAGTGAGTCTGCGTAAATCTAAGTCCGTTGAGGCTCTTTAAAAGGGTACCTCTGGGAATCCTGAAGTTTCTTCTGCTGTCCCAACCCCCACTAGTTTATACAGCTAGAGTTATGGGAACTTGTTTTCCTGGCACTGGTGTTTTCAATTTTCATATATTTAAAATTTTTTATTTATTTTCTTTTAGAGAGAGGGGAAGAGAGGGAGAAAGAGAGGGAGAGAAACATCAATGTGTGGTTGCCTCTCATGTGGCCCCCACTGGTGACCTGGCCTGCAACCCAGGCATGTGCCCTGACTGGAAATCGAACCGGCGACCCTTTGGTTCACAGCCCATGCTCAGTTCAATTTTTTATTAAGAATATTCTCCAACATGTACAAAATCGAGGAACACACAATAAATCCCATTTACCTCATGTACTCCTCACTGAGTGTCAACAATTATCAGTGTTGGGTGATTTTTCTAGTACCCATCATCACCACCCCAAATCCATTTTGCTGTAGAGGTATGATATTTCTGGCTCCTATCTTTTTTTCCCAGATTCCTGCCTGGTTCTTACCCCATCAGATTGCTTAACTCAACAGGGTAATTGGGTCTCATTAAATTATTCACTGTGATAAATTTTATATGATTTTTTAAAATACCCATGGGGCAAATATACTTTATTTTCTTTTCATTTTGGGGGACAGTGAGTAAGACAGATTTGACTAGTCTCAAAGGAGAAACTCTGGATTCTTTTTTCTATAAGGTCTGGAAACAGCCTCCACAGAGAAATCCACAGTCCACAGAGAAATCCACACTCTACGTAGATAATGTTTTATAAAGCTGTATTTAAAATATACCAAACATTAGAAAACGATTCTTAAAACCTACTAGCTTGTTATCTTGAGAAGAAGCTCAGTAAAATAACAACAGTGTGGTGAGAATGGGAACAGCTATAGTTTTTTTCAAGAAGAATTTTAAAGAAATTGAATCAGTTAACAAATAAGCCTTAAGGGTAGGGGCATTCTTAATAAAGAAAACTACTCATATGGCAGTTCTCAGAATTACAACAAGGCTGGTAGAACATTTTTACCTATCACTGAGCCAGGGACATAGAGCAACAACAAGATACACCAGCTCCCTGTTCTCAAAATGCTCACAGTCTAATCCAGTAGCTGGTGTTTCTAAACCAGAACACTAACAGTGTTTTTAAGTGGGATGTGCGGGGACTGCCTGCACCTTCCCAGCACTGCCCCTAAATGATAATAATACACCCCATAAGCCCACCTGATTGACATTTCCCTCCCGTGGAAGGAACTACTATTTCTTCTACTGCAGGGAAAGCAATAAGAAAGTAAATTCACAAATACAGGAATAAACATTGTGGTGAGGGCTGTGATGGAAATGATCAGGTTGCTGTGGCAGTGAAGTTGATTCACAGTGGGGCTGGAGGGGGTGATACTTTAGTTTGGGTCATCTGCACGGGCCCCTTTGCACAGGTGGCAGGTATAGTAAATGTCCTAGAAGATGAGAATTTGTAGCCATGAGTGTTTTGGAGATAAAACACATTATGTTCCAAAGTCCTGAAGTGGGAAGGGGTTTAGTGAACTTTTAAAAATGTGGAAAGAAGACAGGGGAAGGGCGAGATACAATTGGAAAGACAGGTAGAGGCCAAGCCATACAAAGCCTTCAGGGCTGCAGGGAAGAATTTGAATTTCACTCTAAATGCTTCCCACTGGAAGCCACTAAGAGTATTAAGAAAGTTATTGATATGATGATAATAATGAGATGTAGTTAACCCTACTGAGCACTTGCTGTGAGCCAATCAAAGTTTTAAGCTCTTTATCTGTATATTAACTCAATATAACCTTATAATAACCCTACGAGATAAGTACTATTTCATAGTCCCATTTTATAGATGAGGAAACCGAAGCATAAGAGCGTAGTACTTTCCCAAAGTCACAGAGCTAATAATACATTCTCTTTTAATACTTAAACAGTTTCTCCACTATGAAGCAGGAGTTGTATTTGCTGAAAACCTGGCCAGAGTTGTTTGCTGATCCGTCTTCAGCAAGCACTTGTTTGGCCCAGGAAGCTGCCCGTTCTGATACAGGGTGCAGCCAAGGGGGGGGGGGGCAAAAAAAGATTTGGAATAGTGTCCAGAATTCAAAGTGTATAAGAATATTGGAGAGACACATAAGATGTCCTTACCTCCCCCCCCCCCCCCAGGAAGGGACCAATAGAGCAGGGCCATTGAGAGCTGTTTTGCATAGCAACAGTTTTGCAGCTAACCTCTAGAATGGTCATTTAACATATCTATAACCTTTAACTGGTTTCATAGATAAGTTAAATAGCTGTGGCCAAGTTTTGAGCCAGGGAGAAGGGAGTGGCTTCTACCCTGGATGTAACTAGGGGCTACGCCCCTGAGTGAGAAGGCCGGTGTGAGAGCTTGGAAAAGACTGGCTCCGGGACATGAGGGGCTAACTGCCCAGGTGAAAGGGAAAACCATGCAGCTTTGCCAGAATGCAGATCCCTGCAGCCAGGTGAAGAAGAAAGCCACATGGTTTTGGTGGAGTGCGGACACCTGCAGCTTTGGTAGAAGAGGCCCACGCAGCTTTGGGGTGCTCCCTTTGGCCAAGTGGCCTGGAAAGCAGGAGAGACTTTGACTGGAACTGGGTACAAAGAACTCTTGCCAGTGGACCGTGAGAGGGTGCCACATGATTTTTGGATTAACGCGAGAGCCTGCATGGTGACACAGCTGTTGGTACCAGCTGCCTGAGAAACAGACCTGTGCTCTTTTCTTGATTTACGGTACCCGGAGTTGGGACAGTGGGAGAAGCGGGAGCTGTTTGGGTGTAGGTGTATACCCTAAAGGACTTTGATATTTTAGTGGTGACATTGAGCCTAAATAGCATTAAATAAACATTTTGTTTCCTTTTCACAAATCTCTGGCATTGAGATGTCTTTCCAATTGGCAGCAGACAGAAGAGCCCAGTAGATATTAGTATTCTGTCCTTGGGAGGGGCCCCTGTTTTATAGCAGTTTTTGGCATCCCTAGGTGGGCCAAATATTGCCCTCCCCTCCCTCGGACCTCTTATTCGGTAACAGTTCCATGCACACACACCCCACAGTGGATTAACAGTAAACCAAGGCTTGCACGTGGTGACTCTCATACTTCTTGAGGCAGTATTTTTAACAAGAAATCCCTAGAAAAGGTGTTCTGTTTTTGACTACAAAAACGCAAGGTGAGTCTATTCCTCCTTCAAAAACCCTGAAACACTGGGAAAGTTGCATGCGGTCACTAGAAAACCTGCTCAAGAGAGGGCATACACTCCGGCCCACGGCTCCGCCTACCATAGTCGGAAAGGAAGTTCGGTCCCGCTGGTGACAGGGACAGGGAAGGCAAGGAGGAAACCTGCTGACGCAGAGATTGCTAGGCCATGACGTAAGCTGGGCGGGGATGTAATAAGGTTAAGGGACGCAGCGACCTCGAGTTGTAGTTTGGAGCCAGCGGCAGGGGAGGGGTGAAGTGGGGACGGGCGGGGCGGGGGCGGGGCGCTTGTGTTGGAAAGATGGCGTTCGGTCTGCAGCGAGGTGCGGTGCGCGGGGCGGCAGTGGCGGCGCTGCAGAGGCTGTGAGTGCAGGCTCCCTCTACCCGGTGGGCTGGAGGTGGTTTCCCGATTCGTGCTCCTCTAGGAGCCCCGGGGGTCCTAGAGGACTGGGGCCTACCGTGCGCCGGCTCGACCTCTTCCTGCCAAGGTCGCCGACGCCCAGCGAGGGTCGCCTCCACTGCTGTATCTACCTGTGGGAGGACCCTTGCTTGGACCTGGAAAATGGGTGCAGAGAGTCATTCTGTCAGGCCCTGAAAACAAAACTAGCTTCTCTCGCAAATGGTAACCTTGAAAATGCACATGTTTTATAAAAGGAGTCCTGGAGTTAGTCGCAGAGGTCGCTCACCTAATGAATAAATATGTTCAGCACAGTGGTCCCCAAATTTGGCAAAGGACTCGGTTCTTTACACGCCAAAAATTATTGAGGACCCCAAGAGCTTTTGCTTGCTTGTATCTTGATTTTTACGGTATGAGGAATGAAAACAAATTTTAAAATGTTTATTTAAAAATAAAAAAACCATTACATTTTAACACAAATGACATCTTCAGTGAAAAAATAACTGTAAAAAGTGACAGTGGCATGGTTTTATTATTTTTTAAAACTTTGGTTTAATAAAAGACAATTGGAGTCTCATATCAGCTGTTCTGGAGGAAGTTTACAAAGAAATTCTGAACTCACCCAGATGAAGACACTAGCTGGAAAAGGAAAGACCTTATAGACCCTCTCAAAGGGTCTCAGGGACCTGCCCCTCCTCTCGCCCCCCAGGTGTCCTCGGACCACATTTTGAGAACCGCTGGTCTAGTACTCGCCTAACGTAGGTTATCTCATTTGATTCCCTGACCAGCATGTGAAGTCGGGTGACTTGTTCATAACTATGAGGAAACTGAGGCTCAGAAACCATCTATGGCTCTGGAACTTTTTACTTTGGCTTCCTTCCTCCTTCCTGACTCACATTGTCCCATGACCCACCTAGCCATATGCATCCTTTCCCAATTTCTACACCCAGGCCTGGTTCATGGGCTCGGGATCACCCCTGGAACCAGAGGAGCCATTCCTGTGTGTATGCAAATCCTTCCAGAAATTCTCTTTTCTGGCCTGTGAAGAGGCCAGCTTTTGTGGCCTTTTCAACAATGGGTCCAGTGACCACATGCAGTTACCTACTTCTGAGGTGCTTGGTGCTCAGTGTACAATGCTCTTCGCCTCCATTAACAACTGGTTCACTTTAAATACACCTACACCACACCAAGGCCATGTCAGCAGGCTTTCATGCAGAGCACTTCCTAGATCCTACATCCTGAGTTAAATCCTTTTATCCTGGGGTCTTCAGAACACACAGGTATGAAAGAAGTAAACATGCTAAATGTTAACTTGGAAAAGTTTCCTTAGGTCTTCATTCTACCCAAGTTGGGTTGCACTTCAGCTTCAGGCCAATGGACCTCCTTCTGCTGGCTCTTCCTTCCGCTTTTAGAGAATGTCAGCACCGTAGCTGACAGTTGGGGACCTACCGTTCCTGACCTCTCTTCCCAACAGTTCAACATTTATTCTTGTTGCAGTGCTGTCCTACATGCCTTTCTGCTTACCCTGCCTCCAGCCCTGTTGCTGTCTATGGCCACTGCTCAATTTAAATACTTTTCCCTCAAATTGGGGGAGCATAACTTTTTACTCCTACGTGTGCTATTACTAGAGGTGCATTTTCTTTTAAGTTCTCTTAGCTGATAGAGCAAAGAAATATATGTGTGTGTATGTCAGTAGTAACCCATGCATATACACATATCTACAAATACTAATATTTGTAGATATACACATATCTACAAAGGTGGAGTAACCATCTGTATCTCCATTAACCTAAACATGAATTCATATTGTCCCCATTTGTAATCCATCACTACATTAATCATTCTAGCTTCCTCCCTTTGCTGATTTGTAAATTTTCTGACAGTGACAAGCCTGGCTCCCACCATCACCATCCAGTTACTTTATTGTTTCAGCATGTTCTGAACATTTCAGCATGTTCATACAGTAGTGTCTGAACTGTTAGGTAATACTCCATGGTAAAAAACTTGATCAACTAGAGTATAGTGCTCTATGCAGTTCCTTTCGCTTTAGTGTTACAGGCTCCACTCATTTCCAAAGTTAGGTTAGCACCTTTTTTCCCCATCCCCTCCAGTGAGGTTGCTTCATATATTTGTTTTTTTTTATTTATTTTATTTTAGTGATTATGCTATTACAGTTGTCCCATTTCCCCCCTTTATTCGTTTCTGCCCTGTGCACCCCCTCCCACCTGCATTTCCCCACTTTAGTTTATGTCCATGGGTCATATATATAAGTTCTTTGGCTTCTACATTTTCTATACTATTCTTAACCTCACCCTGTCTATCTTCTACATACCATTTATGCTACTTATTCTCTGTACCTTTTCCCCCTCTCTCCCTTTCTCTCTCCCACTCCCCCACTGATAACCCTCTATGCGATCTTCATTTCTGTAATTCTGTTCCTGTTCTAGTTGTTTGCTTAGTTTGCTTTTGTTGTTGTTTTTGTTTTAGGTTTGGTTATTAATAACTGTGAGTTTGTTGTCATTTTACTATTCATAGTTTTGCTCTTCTTTTTCTTAAATAAGTCCCTTTAACATTTCATAAAACAAGGGCTTGGTGATGATGAACTCCTTTAACTTGATCTTATCTGGGACGCACTTTATCTGCCCTTCCATTCTAAATGAAAGCTTTGCCAGATAGAGTAATCTTGGATGAAGGTCCTTGCCATTCACGACTTGGAGTACTTCTTTCTAGCCCCTTCTTGCCTGTAAGGTTTCTTTTAAGAAATCAGCTGATAGTCTTATGGGAACTCCTTTGTAGGTAACTGTCTCCTTTTCTCTTGCTGCTTTTAAGATTCTCTCCTTATCTTTAATTTTGGCTAATGTAATTATGCTGTGCCTTGGTCTGTTCCTCGTTTGGTCTTTGGGACTCTCTCAGCTTCCTGGACTTCCTGGAAGTCTATTTCCTTTGCCAGATTAGGGAAGTTCTTCAGTATTTGAAATTGAAATTTCTTCAGAAATTGAAAATAAGTGTTCAATTTCTTGCTCTTCCTCTTCTCCTTCTGGTACTCCTATGATTCAGATGTTGGAATATTTAAAGATGTCCTGGAGATTCCTAAGCCTCTTCTCATTTTTTTTGAATTCTTGTTTCTTCATTCTGTTCTTGTTGAATGTTTCTTTCTTCCTTCTGGTCCACACCGTTGATTTGACTTCTGGTTGCCTTCCCGTCACTCTTGATTCCCTGTACATTTTTCTTTATTTCACTTAGCATAGTCTGCATTTTTTTGTCTAATTTGCCACCACGTTCAACCAATTCTGTGAGCATCCTGATTAGCAGTGTTTTGAACTGTGCATCTGATAGGTTGGCTATCTCTTTGTTGCTTAGTTGTATTTTTTCTAGAGATTTGATTTTTTCTTTCATTTGGGTCATATATATATATATATATGTTTTTTTTTTTTGTCTCAGTACGTCTGTTATGTAGTAAGGGGCAGAGCTTTAGTTATTCGCCAGGGTGGGGCAACCCACGTCACGTTGTGATGCTGTTTGTGGGGGAGGGGTTTGAGTGGGAGCAGTGCTGCTTGCTCCACTCTCTGCTGGCTTTCAGTCACTTCCCCCACTACCCACAGTCAAATTGGGCCCTTCTGGTGCTGATTCCGGGTGGTTGATTTGTTCACATTCTAGGACCCTGTGGGTCTCTCTAGTGAACTCTCCTGTGAGACTAGGAGTTTCTTCTGCTGCTGCCTCAACTCCCCCAGGTGTTTTCAGTCAAAGGTTTGAGTCAAAGTGGAACCCTGGGTTGCTCAGTCTATCTCACTCCCTAGTGGTTCTTGCTGGTTTATCTGCACGAGAATGTGGGACCGCTGGGCCTGCAATCCACCACGTCCCTAGGTCCGCCAGCCACAGCTTTGCCACAAATCCTCTCCGCCTGGCTGCCTGTCTCTGCCCCTCCTACTAGCCCGTGTGAATGTTTCTTCTTTAGTTCCTTGGTTGTCAGACTTCCATACAGTTTGATTTCCTGTCAGTTCTGGTAGTTTTTTGTTTTTAAATTTGTTGTCCTTTTGGTTGTGCGAGGAGGCACAGTATGTCTACCTATGCCTCCGTCTTGGCTGGAAGTCAGATGATGTTTTATTGAGTTGTACACTTGCGACCTATATGATTTTGTGAACCAGTATCACCCCAGTAAATTCAATTAAGAAAAAAAGAATGGATCTGAATTTATAAAATGTTTTTCCTATATCCGTTGTGATGATTATAGAGCTTTTCTTCTTTAGTGTGTTAGTATGGTGAATTAGATTGATAATTTTTAAAGTTATGCCAACCTTGCATTCCAGGAATAAATTCCACTTGATCATAATGTATTATTTTTATATATCGTTGGGTTATACGTGCTAAAATATTATTTAAAATATTTGCATCTATCCTCACAAAAAATTAGAATATAGTTTTCTTGTACTGTCTTGGTTTGCGTTTGATATCCAGGTAATGATGGCCAAATGGAATACAATGAAGAGTGTTCTTTCCTTCTCTCTTTTCTGTTTTGTGTAGAATGGGTAATATTTTTTCCTTAAGTGTTTGTGCCTGTAGTCTTCTTTAATTTAAACCACAAATTTAGATTACCTAGTTCTTATTTAAATTTTCATTTATAAAGTTTTTTTAATTGATTATGCTATCAGTGTTCCCAATTTTACCCCCTTTATACTCCTCCACCCTGCCCCCCCAGCCTTTCAGCATTCCTCCCCCTTTAGTTCAGGTCCGTGGCTTGTACATATAAGTTCTTTGAGTTGTCTGTTCCTATACCATTTTTTCTCTCTCCCTATCTATTTTATACCTACTAATTATGCTTTTTCTTCCCTTTACCTTTTACTCCTTATTCCTTCCTTCTCCCTCCCCACTGAACTTCCTCCATGTGATATCCATTTCTCTGATTCTGTTCCTGTTGTAGTTGTTTGCTTAGTTTTTTAAAAAAACATGAGCTTTATTTATTTTTTAAATTAATTAATTTATTTATCTTTAGAAGGGAAGGGAAGGAGAGAGAGAGAGAGAAATATCAATGTATGGTTGCTTCTCGTGCATCCCCTGCTGGGAACTGGCCTGCAACCCAGGCATGTGCCCTGACTGGGAATCGAACCGCGGTTATTTAGTTTGCAGGCCTGTGCTCAATCCACTGAGCTACACCAGCCAGGGCTGTTTGCTTAGTTTTTGTTTTCATTGTTTTTGCTTTCTTCTAGGTTCATTTGTTGAGAGTTGTGAGTTTGTTGTCATTTCATTGTTCATATTTTTTATCTTCTTTTTCTTAGATAAGTCCCTTTAACATTTTGTATAGTAAGGGCTTGGTGATGATGAACTCCTTTAACTTGACCTTATCTGGGAAACACTTTATCTGCCCTTCCATTTTAAATGAAAGCTTTGCTAGATAGAGTAATCTTGGATGTAGGTCCTCACCTTTCATGACTTGAAATACTTCTTTCCAGCCCCTTCTTGCCTGCAAGGTTTCTTTTAAGAAATCAACTGATAGTTTTATGGAAACTCCTTTGTAGGTAACTGTCTCCTTTTCTCTGGCTGCTTTTAAGATTCTCTCTTTATCTTTAATCTTGGATAACTTAATGATGATATGCCTTGGTGTGTTTCTCTTTGGGTCCAACTTCTTTGGGACTCTCTGAGCTTCCTGGACTTCCTACAAGTCTATTTCCTTCGCCAGATTAGGGAATTTTTCCTTCATTATTTGGTCAAATAACTTTTCAATTTCTCACTGTTGTTCTTCTGCTTCTGGCACCCTTGTAAATCAGATATTGGAATGTTTCAGGTTGTCTCAGAAGTTCATAAGTCTTTCTTCACTTTTTTGAAATCTTGTTTCTTCATTCTGTTGCAGCTGGATGTTTATTTTTCCCTTTTGTTCCAAATTTTTGTTTTGAGTCCTGGTTTCCTTCCTGTCACTGTTGGTTCCCTGAGTATTTTGCTTTGTTTCATTTTGGGTATCTTTTACTTGTTTTTTTCATTTTTCAACCAAGCTCTATCAGTTCTGTGAGCATTTTAATTACCAGGGCTTTAAATTCCCCATCAGATAGGTTGGCTGTCTCTCCTCATTGCTTAGTTCTCTTTCTGAGGCTTTGCTCTGTTGTTTCATTTGAGCCGTATTTCTTTGTCTTAGCACACCTGGTAAGTTTTAAGGGGGTGGAGCCTTAGGTATTCAGTAGGGCGGGGCAACCCACTTTGCTGTGCTGTGGTGCTGTTTGTGGGGAAGGGGCCAGAGAAGGAACAATGCAGCTTGCTTGCTCATCTCTAGCTCACTTTCCAATGGACTCTCAAGTGAGACTGGGAATTTCTCCCATCGCGGCAACCACTGTAGTCCACAGTTAACTCTGAGTCTCAGTTTTGCCTTCAGCCAGTCCCACCTGCCTGGTCCGCTGCCTCACCTCAGGTTCTCTGAGCTGGCCAGCTCCCACGGTCTGTCACGTCTCCATGGTTTTTCTCAATCTGCCCTGCCTGCATGGCCTCGCTGCAGGTTCTTACCAGTCTGGTTGTTCTGGTTGATCTTTTCTTTAATACCTGGGTTGTCAGAGTTCCATGCAATTTGATTTTATGGCACTTCTGGTTGTTTATTGATTTTAGATTGGTTGTTATCCTCCTTTTGGTTGTGCAGGGAAGTGAAGGGTTTCTACCTGTGCATCCATCTTGGTAGTTTGTGTTTTTCCAAGAAGTTTGTCAATTTCATATAAGTGGTCAAATTTATGAGCATAGAGTTGTTTATGATTATCTCTGTTTTTTACAGCTTTATGGCAGTATAATTTACACACCCTAAAATTTATCCTTTGTAAGTGTGAATTAAATAGTCTTTGGTAAATTTGTAGAGTTGCCCAGCCATCACAACAGTCTAGTTTTATTGTTTTATTTTTATCCTTACCCAATGACCTATTTTTTTTTTTTTTAAGATTTTATTTATCTTGAGAGAGGAAGAGAAGGAGAGAAACATCAATGCATGGTTGCCTCTCGTGAGTCCCCTGCTGGGAACTGGCCTGCAACCCAGACATGTGCCCTGACTGGGAATCGAACCCTGTGTGGTTTGCAGGCCCACGCTCAGTCCACTGAGCTATGCCAGCCAGGGCCCAATGACCTTTTTTTCATTGCTTTTAGAGAGAGAGGAGGGGAGAGAGAAAGAGAAAAAGAGAAACAGCAATGTGAGAGAGAAACATTGACCGTCTGCCTCCCATTCACGCTTGGACCAGGGATTGAACCCCACCTAGGCACGTACCCTGACGGCAATCAAATCCGCAACCCTTCAGTTTAGGAATGATGCTTTAACCAACTGAGCCACACTGACCAGGGCCCACAATCCAGTTTTAGATTAACCCCCAAATTTCCATCCTCCCCCAAACTCTCTCAAGCCCATTTGCACTTAACCCTTATTCCCACCTCTAGTCTTATCTTCCTCTTAATGGTTATAGTGTCAGTAGTGTTGTGCCCTCTCTACCTGATACTGGTGATTCTTTTTTCTCTTCATTTTGTCCGTCTGGCTAAGTTTTTAGTTTCATTGGCTTTCTTAAAGAACCATCTTTTTGTCTGGTTGATTTTTCCCCCTGTCGTTTTCAGTTTCCTATTTCATTGATTTCTGTTCCTGTCTTTGTTATTTCTTATCTTCAGCTCACTTTGGGTTTAATTTCCCCTTTTGTTCTAGTTTCTAGGTAACTGGTTTTAGACCTTTCTTCTTTTTTAGTATAAACATTTAGTAATAAATTTTCCTCAAAATCTTGTTTTAGCTGCCTGTAGCAAATTTTGCAAGATTTATGATACCTGTAATCTGTTTTTCCTTCTTATCTTGATACTCTATTTTCTAGAGTAATTAATTTCTAATTACTAAGCTTTGAAAGGAGAAGGGCCCAGTGACTGTGTATGTTCAGAGGTGGCAGGAAGAAATTTGCTAAGGATCTGCCTGTTGCTGGACAGTGTCAGCTTAGGAAGTAGGGAAAAGGAAAAAAAAAAAACAGGTGAAGACAGTTTAGAGCGATGACAAATACAAGCTAAGCACCTGGGTAAACAGTAAGGGACAGTATGTGAGGAGCCAGTTGGGCTGTGGTAAGTGGTGTGAAGGAGCTTTGATGGGTTTCTGGTAGGCCCTTTTGTAGGGCTGGCCTCATTTTTGAAGCCTCCTGAGGTTGTAGCGACAACCACTGCTGTCCTTCTGTACTACTGTGAGGCCATTAAAGGAAGAAAGTAAGGAAGGGAGCCAAAGGGAGGATAGACATTGGAGAAGAGGGATGCAGAGGGTAGAGACTAAATCAGGGAAGACTGGAAGCAGTGAGGGTGAAAGTTGAATATCCCTCTGTGGAAACTGTTCAGATGATTCAGAAGGCCTTTGGGGACAATGCAATGAGTGTGGCACAAATGCTTGAGAGATGGTCAATAATCTGTTGAACATGTACGGGCTGCAAAGAACAAAGATCAGAAACTGCCAATACAAGAACTAGAAGCTGATCTGGGGATTCCAAAGACCACTGTGTCCAAAATTTTGGCATAGGATCTTGTCATGAAACAGTGTCATGGCAAAATTCATTCCAAGGCTTCTGCTATCAGAGAAGAAGGAACATCGTGCTGTAGTTGCTAATGACTTGATTCAAACCACTACTAATGAACCAGATTTCCTCAAGAAGGTCATAACTGTAGATGAATCATAGGTCTATGGTCCAGAAATGAAGGCCCAGTTGTCCCAATGGAAGTCTTCTTGTTCTTCGTGCCTGAAGAAGGCACAGCAAAATTGCAGCAAAGATCAAGGCCATGTTAACCATGTTTTTTGATTAAGAAGGTGTTGTCCATCACAAGTACACCCCTCCAGGCCAAACAGTTAATAGAGAGTACTACCTCAATGTGCTTCATCCGTAGAGAGAGGCAATATGACGAAACAGCCGCTGCTATGGCAACTGGTGATTGGCAACTTCATCATGACAATGCACCTGCTCATGCATCATGTCCCATTCAGAGACATTGATATTTTGTGTCAAAATATCAAATCATCCAGGTGACTCAGCCACCCTACAGCCCAGATTTGGCACCCTGTAACTTCTGGCTTTTTCCAAAACTTAAGTCACCTTTGAAAGGGAAGAGATTTCAGACCACTGATGAGATTCAGAAAAATATGATAGGGCCACTGATGGCAATTCCAACAAAGGATTTTGCAGAGCGTTTTGAACAGTGGAAGAGATGCTGGAAGAACTATGTGAGGTTCCAAGTTGCCTACTCTGAAGGGGACCAAGGCATCATTGTCCTATGTACAATGTTTCTTGTATCTTCTTCAAAAACTGTCTCTATTTTTCATATAACACACCTGGTTACTTTCTGGACAGTTGTTCATTTAGTTTATTTCTGAGTTTTTCATTTTAAAACATGCAGGGATAAATGTTCCTAGACCCAAATCTGGCTACCCTTACTTACATACATCGAGGTAAATTTCTGCATGTGAACTTGCTGGGTCAAAGAGTATGGATATTTTAAGCCTTTTAATGCTTGTTGTCAAATCACCCTCCAGAAAGGGATACTTGGATTGCAGCCTGCTTTTGGGAGGCTTATTTGCCCGTTTTCCTTGGCATCAGCAGACTCCTGCACAGTAAAGGAAGCAGTCTGTCTTACTAGTTACACAGCTGGTGGCTTTTCCCTCTGTGGCATTGGCTCTCACACTGACCCAGCTACAAGGTGATTCTGGAAGTGGCCATAGAATTTTACCTCTCTTGCAAGTTCTGTTCAGAACTACACCACATGTAACGTCTTCCTCTTAGTTAGGCTTTTGCAATTAACAAAGCTGCTAGATTTTATAATAAAGGAATCAAAGCCTATTTCCATAAGAAGCAAGGATTCTGTTTTACTAGGATGTTTGGTATAGGCAAGACTGTCTTAACTATTTCTCTGCACAATGTTTTGACTGAGAAGGCAGTCACTGTAGTGGTCTGTATTACTGAAAATTTTTAAAGGCAACACTTGTTACTTTATTGTCCTCCTTACCTCCCCCAGTAAAATTAGGGTCACAGTCTAGTGGTGATAAACTGTGTTTGCTGTTTAACTTAAAGTTCAACAATGATGAAAAAATTGTATATTATCAAAATAAGGGCCTCTCTTTGGATCTTTTTAAAATTTACATGGTCATTTAAAAACATCATTGCACATGTATACACTACCACTTTACAGGTAATACAGGCTTATTTTAAAACAATTATACTTGTCTTCTTAATTAATCTCACAGTATTTTTTTGTGAGAAAGATGATATGCCCACTTTTATTTTTTGGCCCAACACAAAAATAATTAACGGGGGGAAAAAAATCCATGCCAAATGCTGTTTTCACACAAAGACACTGGAGGGCACTCTAGCACCGGAAGACGTAAATTGGTAGCAATGGGAGAGGTCCGAGTCTCTTGACAAACGTGCAAGCGTTATCTTTTAGAGTAAGGTGTGAGAGTTGGTTCTTCTGATCATTTCTGATCATTAAGACAGATGAAAGACTCATAGATAATAGAGGAAATATTTCTTTTTTCACTTTTAAAATATATTTTATTTATTTATTTTTAGAGAGAGGAGGAGGGAGGGAGAGAGGGAGGGAAACATTGATGTGTGAGAGCTACATTCATCTGTTGCCTCTTGCATATCCCCAGCTGAGGACCTGGCCTGCAAACCATGCATGTGCCCTAACTGGGAATCGAACCAGCGACCTTTCAGTTCACAGGCCAGTGCTCAGTCCACTGAGTCCATCGAACCAGCCAGGGTGGCAGAGGAAATATTTCTGTACTGACCTACTGTCCTTTGAAAAATTTGTTAGAAACAAAAAGTGGCTGTGTACTCTGGGCCTCCTTATTACCTCCTTTATCCCCTTCCCACCATACTGCCTCCTTTACAGAGCTGTGTCTCCTGCCTAGAGCACTCTGCCCCTTCAAGTTTCTGCTCAAATGCCACCCATGAGAGGATTCTTTCCCAACCACCCTCTACAACATAGCAACTCCCCCCCCAATAGCCTCTGCACACGGTTCTCCCTCACTGTGCCTAATGATTTTTCCATTGCACTCACTTCCACCTGGCATTGTACATTTATCTGTGTACTATCTGCCTGCACCCCAGCTGCCATCAAATATTCATGAGATGAGGGACTTGGCCATTTAATCCCAACCTTTATACCACACTGCCTGGCACAATAGTAAGTGCTAAGTATAAATTTGCTGAATGAAAAAAGCAGATTTAGGAAATGAAATACTTAAGATAGTGTTTTTATGGAGATTAGTGCCTCTTTTATTGTAATAAAATATACATAATGTACTTTCACCATTTTAACCATTTTTAAGTGTACAGTCCAGTGGCATTAAGTTGTTTAGGATTTCTTCGCATTGTGTACAACCATCACTACCATCCATCTCCAAAACTTTTTCTTCATTGCAAACTGAAACTCTGTACCCATTAAACACTAACTTCCCATTGTCTCTCCTGTTCAGCCCAGTAGCCACTGTTCTCCTTTCTGTTTCTATGAATTTGACTATTCTATGGTCTCATATAAGTGGAATCATGCAATATTTGTCTTTTGTATCTGATTTATTTTACTTAGCATAATGTCCTCAGTGTTTACTTATGTTGTCGTGTGTGTCAGAATTTTCTTCCTTTTTAAGGCTGAATAATATTTCAGTATGTTATATGCATATACCTCATTTTGTTTATCCATCAATGGACATTTTCACCCTATGGCTATTATAAGTACATATTTTATATGGAACTCTGAAACATGATGTTAAAGTTTTGAGTTAACAGTGGATTTCTTAGAAATGGTGATAACACATTTAAATTATACCAGTGAGTCATAGTATATACCCTTCGGTGATTTCTGTTTTCGGGAAAATACTTTTAATACAGATTAAAGTAGAAACTTACCCAGATTCTAAAAATCAGATCTGGACTTCTGGTTAAGATGGAGTGATAGGTAAACACACCTTGCCTCCTCGCACAACCACAGCAAAAATTACCATGAGACTGTAAAACAACTAACACCCAGAATAGTCAGAAAATCGAGCTGTATGGAAGTCTGACAACCAAGGAATTAAAGTAGTCAGATTCATCTAGACTGATATGGGGGTGGAGAAACAGACGTGCGGAGAGGTGGAACAGGCATTCCACAATCACCTGTGATAGATAAAAATTGGGAGGGATACCTTGTGGGCAAGGGATCCCAGCCCCACATCAGACCATCCAGCCTAGGACTTCAGTGCCAAGAAGGTAAATCCCCATAACTACTGCCTGTACAAACCAATGGGGGTTGGGTGGTAGAAGAAACTGTGGGATTCTCAGGAGTCTCTTCTTAAAGGGCCTGCAGCGGACTTAGGACTTACACAGATTTACTCCCTTTGGACTGCAGCACCAGGCCAGCAGCTAGAAGAGCACTGGTGGCATATGGGGAGAAACTGAAGTGTCTGACATCAGGGTGAGTGCTGGGGGACAGTTTTCTCCCCAACAAGACACCAGAGACCAGGCAGCAACATTGTCCCCTTTCTGAGCCCTCTCCTACACACCATATCTGAGACTCCATCAACCTAGTTTATACCAGTTGCCCCACCCAGGCTCCACCCCATTCAATTTACCAGTGTATGTACTTTTCTACAATAGGCCACACTAACAAGACAGGGAGTCAAAGCAGTTCTACCTAATACATAGAACAAACACAGAAGGTTGCCAAAAGGAGGAGAGAAAGAAATATGGCCCAAAAGAAAGAACAGAACAAAACTCCAGAAAAAGAACTAAGCAAAATGGAGATAAACAATCTATCAGCTGCAGAGTTCAAAACACTCATTATTAGGATGCTCAAAGGAACTCATTGGGTCCTTCAACAGCATAGAAAAGACCCAGGCAAAAATGAAAGTTACACTAAGTGAAATAAAGAACAATTAACAGGGAACCAATAGTGGAGTTGATGAAGCTGAGGCTCCAGTCAATGATTTGGAACATAAGGAATGAAAAAAAAAACCCAGAACAGCAAGAAGGAAAAACAACCCCCCAAAACAATAATAGACTGAGCAGCCTTTGGGGCAATTTCAAACATACCAACATTCAAATTATAGGGATGCTGGAAGGAGAAGAGAAAGAGCAAGAAATTGAAAACTTACTTTAAAAAATAATGAAAGAAAACTTCCCTAATTTGGTGAAGGAAATAGACAAGTCCTGGAGGCACAGAGAGTCCCACACAAGACTGACACAAAGAGGACCATAAGACACATCATAATTAAAATGCCAAAGGTTAACTCTGGCTGGTGCGGCTCAGTGGACTGAGTGCCTGCCTGCAAAGCAAAAGGTTGCCAGTTCATTTCCCAGTCAGGGAATGCCTGGGTTGCTGTCTAGGTCCCTGGATAGGAGTGTGTTAGAGGCAACCAATTGATATTTCTCTAACTCTCTTTTTTTCTTTATTCCTTCTCTGTAAAAATAAATAAATAAAATCTTTTAAAAATTGCAGAGGCTAGAGATAAAGGTAGAATCTTAAAAGCAGAGAGTTACCTACAAAGGAGTTCCCATAAGACTGTCAGCTGATGTCTCAAAATAAACTTTGTAGGTTAGTGAGGACTGGCAAGAAATATTCAAAGTGATGAAAAAGCAAGGACCTACAACCTAGATTACTTTATCCAGCAAAGCTATCATTTAGGATGGAAGGGCAGATAAAGTGTTTCCCATGAAGGTAAAGCTAAAGGGGTTCATTGTCACCAAGCTCTTATTATGTAAAATGTTAAAGGACCTTATTTAAGAAAAGGAAAAAGTTCAAAACTAAAATGGCAATAAATTCACAACTATTAACAATTGAATCTAAAAGACAAACTAAGCAAACAAACAGAGTGGAAATAGAATCATAGCTATGGAGATCGTTGGGGGGTTATTGGGGGTAGAAGGGAGGGAGAAGGGGTAGAAGGAGGGAAAAGGTGCAGGGATTAAGAGCTACAAATTGGTCCTGGCTGGTGTAGCTCAGTGAATTGAGCACGGGCCTGTGAAGTAAGGGGTCACCAGTTTGATTCCCAGTCAGGGCACATGCCTGGGTTGTGGGCCAGGTCCCCAGTGGGGCGACAGATGAAAGGCAACCACACATTGATAATTTATCTCCAACTCTTTCTCCTTCCTTTCCTCCTCCCTAAAAATAAATAAATAAAATATTTTTAAAGAAGAACTACAAATTGGTAGGTATAGAATAGGCAGGATGTTAAGAACAGTATAGGAAATGGAGAAGCCAAAGAACTTATATGCATGGCCCATGGCCATGAACTAAGGGAGAATTACCAGAGGAAATGGGGGTACCAGGTGGAGAGAGGTAAAGGGGGAAAAGGATATTCCCCCTTATGTATATCGGTTTAATATCCATATTGGTGCTATTCAGATTTTTCTTACAAATGTAAAAAAAAAGTTCACAAAATCAAGTTGCTAACACCTTGGTATAACCAGGAGGATTCTGGATAGATACTTTGGGGTTCTAGTCCCTGCTGACCCTGAAACAGGGGAGTGGGAGAAGGTACAGAAAATAAGTAGCATAGACTTTAAGGGTCCCTGCTGACCCTTAAAGGACCCTTGCATTTGGCCCTTAAACTTGTTCAAAACTCCTGTCTAAATTGAGCCTTATTTTTCTCACAAAACTAGGAGGGTAGACTAGATGCCTCCTTACAGTGGACATTCCATAATCTAGAAAGAAATTACTGACCTAAAGTAAGAGAACTTTGGAGAATTAAGACTTATCAAATATGGCTTTTTTATTTTTGAATTATTTTGGTCTATTTCAGTTCAATTTGACCAGGGAGCGACAATACCTTTGCCTCCCCCTAATTTATGGGTACAGATTGCACTCAATTGATTTGAACTCCTCCTACCATCTTGAGAGGTATCTTTGTCTATGTGTTATTCATCCTCATCCTTTAGATTCTTAACTCCTGAGGTGTCTTCAATATTACTCTCTCTGCGGCAGGGACTGCTGAAAGGTGCTCTGTTCAAGTCCTCAGTTCAAGTGGAAGGTGCCTACCACAGTACTGAGGGGCTGTGCTTTTGAAATAATTCAGGTGTGCTGGAAATACAGAACCTAGAGGAACTAGGAATAAGAAGAGGTGGGTATCCTAAATGTTGGTCTAATCTGCAAGAAAAGTGGAGATACGCTTTTTTTTTTTGCCTAGATCTTGTGTTCCTCTGCCTTCCTAGTGCCCTCATGCTGACCCACAGATACCCCAGTGCTTGGAGCACAGGGCTCTTAGGGTCTGCTGGTCCTAGGTCCCATGGTCAGCAGTCCACCTAGTGAGCCAGTGAGTATGAGAAAAGCACCATGTGCTAATGTCCTATGTGTAGCCCTACCCAGGTATTGTATATTTTAACAAATGCCTGCATGTAAGGAAAGGAATTGGGCCAGTAAAGAGACTTTTACCTCTACTAGGGAAGCAAATGTGGACGTAAGAGAGACTCCTGTGGTATTCCTCCCACCTCCAACCTCTGGACAAGGGTCCTGGCTGTGAATTTGGGTCATCAGTGTCTTTCTTTTTTAAAAAAATATATTTTATTGATTATGCCATTACAGTTGTCCCATTCCCACCTTTGTTCCCCTCCACCCTGCATACCCCCTCCCCCACCATCCCCCTTTAATTTATGTTCATGTGTCACAAGTTCTTTAGATTCTATATTTCTCATACTATTCTTGCCCTCCCCCTGTCTATTTTCTATCTACAGTCTATGCTACTTATTTTCTGTACCTTCTCCCCCCTTCTCCTTCTCCCACTTCCCTGTTGCTAACCTTCCATGTGATCTTCATTTCTATGGCTTTGCTCCTGATCTGGCTGTCCTCTTAGTTTGCTTTTGTTTTAGGTGTGGTTCTTAATAACTGTGAGTTTGCTGTCATCTTTTTTGCTGTTCAAACTGTGAGTTTGAACACTCACAGCAAACTGTGAGTTTGCTGTTCACTGTTCATCTTTTTTATCTTCTTTTTCTTAGCTAAGTCCCTTTAGCATTTCATATAATAAGGGCTTGGTGATGATGAACTCCTTGAATTTGACCTTATCTGAGAAGTGCTTTATCTGCCCTTCCATTCTAAATAAAAGCTTTGCTGGATAGACCTACAATCTTGGTTGTAGGTCTTTGGATTTCATGACTTGGAATACTTCTTTCCAGCCCCTTCTTGCCTGTAATGTCTGTTTTGAGAAATGAGCTGACAGTCAGATGGAAACTCCTTTGTAAGTGACTATCCCCTTATGTCTTGCTGCTTCTAGAATTCTCTCCTTCATTTTAATCTTGGCTAATGTAATTATGATGTGCCTTTGTGTGTTCTTTCTTGGGTCCACCTTCTTTGGGACTCTGAGCTTTCTGGATTTCTTGGAAGTCTGTATCCTTTGCCAGATTGGGGAAATTCTTCTTTATTATTTGTTCAAATAAGTTTTCCACTTGTTGCTCTTCCTCTTCCCCTTCTGGTACGCCTATAATTCAGATGTTGGAACATTTAAAGATGTCTTAGAGGTTCCTAAGCCTCTACTCATTTTTTTTTTGAATTGTTTCTTTATATTTTTCTGTTTGGTCATTTTTTTCTTCCTTCTGGTCCAGTTGGAGTCCCAGTTTTCTTTCCATTACTATTGGTTTCCTGTGCATTTCCATTCTTTTCAATTAGTTTAGCCTTCATTTGTTCCTCTAATTTGTGACTAAAATCAACCAGTTCTGTGAGCATCCTGATCACCAGTGTTTTGAACTATGCATCTGATAGGTTAGCTATCTCTTGGTCACTTAGAAGTATTGGCTCTGGGGCTTTGAGCTGTTCTTCCTGAGCCATAATGTTTTGGTCTGTTCGTGCCTATTAGGTATGAGGGCTGGAGCTTTAGGTGTTCACCAGGATGGGGCAACCCAGTGGCTGGGTTGTGATGCTTATGTGGGGGCGGGGTCAGAGAGGGACAATGGTGTTTGTTTCACTCTCTCAGATTTCGGTCCCCTCTGCTGCTTCCCGCAAGCAAACTAGGACCCCTGGTGCCGGTTCCTGGGTGTGTGGGCCTGTGCACCCTCCAGGACCCTGTGGGTCTCTCCAACAAACTCTCTGTGAACCTGGGAGTTTCTCCCGGCACCTCGACCCCGAGAGTTTTTCCAATTGGTGCTTTTAGGCTTTAATTCCCGTTGCTGGGGCCCTAGCCTGTGTGGTCTGTCTCACTGCTCACTCCTTCACCTGATTTACCTGCATACGAATGTGTGACCATGGTCAGCCGCTTGTGCCCTCACTGGGTTTGCCCATTGCCACCCCACGCCTGGGATCGACAACAGACAACCAACAACCGACAACCGACAACCGACAACCGCTTCCTGCGTGACTGCTGTCAGCCCAGCTGCTTTTTCCTGCCGGGACTCCTCCCCGCCAGCCGCTGACTCCGCCTCTCTCACCAGTCTGGCTGAATGGTTTGTTGTTGCCGGACTTCCATACAGTTCAATTTTCTGTTTTTTAGTTGTGTTTTTGTTACTAAAACTTTGTTGTCTTTAAACTTGGTTGTATAAGGAGGCACAGTGTTTCCTCCTACACCTCCATCTTGGCCGGAACTTTCATCAGTGTCTTTCTATGCTGCAAAAACAGTCAGGGTTTACCAGGTGACCTGGTGACATGCCTGAGACTAGAGAGAGGTCATATCCTTAGAACCTACCCATACCTCCCATTGTCACCCACATACTCACCACTTCTTACTGACCTTCAGCTTCCTAGAGTGGGCTCCAATTATGTTATGCAGCTCCTCACCAAGGGCAAATTCCCTGATGTCCTCCAACTGTCTGCTGCATGAAGCTGGATTCCTTAAGACAGGGGTGTCAAACTCATTTTCACAGGGGGCCACATCAGCCTCAAGGTTGCCTTCAAAGGGCCAAATGTAATTTTAACTCTTTAACAGTTAAGGAATAGTTACATTTATACAGTCCTAAAATGATTTTGGGTTTTTGAAGGCAACCACAAAGCTGATGTGCCCCCCCCCCCCCCCCCCCCCCCCCCCCGTGAACATGAGTTTGACACCCCTGCCTTACGGTCTCATGTAGGGACTTTCTCATCCATTACATCTTTCCAACATCTCTCCTAACACTTTTCACCTGGCACCATTTCACCAGCATGCTCAATGTTCCTTACACCCATTCAACCCTGGCCTCCTCTGATTTGCTTACACTCACCCTCCCACCTCATCCATCAGTTTCTACCCATTCCTCAGGGCCCCTTGCAAATGCCACTTCCTCCTAGAAGCAGTCCTTCCCTGGCCCTCTCAAACAGCAACCTTTTCCTTTCCCTCTGAAGCCCCATCCCCTCTCGCTACTTTTTCCTTTGTTGAAGTTTTCTAGGATCAGAAGTCCAAGTTGGCTTTGATGCCTTCACCTCCCTTCTTCCCACCCACACCCCATCTGTTGCCAGGTCTGTTCAGTTTCCCCTTCAGTTGTCAACTCTGCCCCACTGTATTAATTTTCTCTTTCTACTGTAACAGATTGCCAAACTTAGAGGCTTAAAAACAACACAAATTTAATATCTGGCACTTCTGGAAGTCAAGAGTCTGAAGTCAGGATCTCAGTGGGCTGAAACCAAGGTGTTGGGGGGCCTGCATTCCTTTCTGGAGGCTCTGGGGGAGAATCAATTTTCTTGACTTAAGGGGTGTCCAATCTTTTGGCATCTCTGGGCCACACTGGAAGAAGAGTTGTCTTGGGCCATATGTTAAATACATCGTAACACGTAATCACAAAGAAATCTCATAATGTTTTAAGTAAATTTACAGTTTTGTGTTGGGCCTCATTCATAGCTATCCTGAGCCACATGGGGCCAATGGGCCACAGATTGATTGGACACCCTTGTGAGAGCCTGTGAGCATTCTGTGGTTTATGGCCCTTTTCTTATCTCCAAAGCCAGCAAAGTGGGTCGAATTCTTCTCGTACTGCCATCTTTTTGGTTTTCTGTCTTCTGCCCCCCTCTTCCACTTATAAGAACATTTATGATTATATTGAGTACACCAGAATAATCCAGGCTAATCTCCCCATCCCAAGGGCAGTTGATTAGAACCTTAATTTCATCTGCAATGTTAATTCCACTTTGCAATGTAACCTGATATATTCACAGGTTCTGGGAGTTTGGACATGGGTGTTTTGGGGGAGACATTATTTTGCCTACCACACCCTCTCTCTAGATTCAGCTTTGAGCTTTTGTAATACCTAATTGGCTGCCTGCTTTACCTCCCATGTTGCCTCCCATGTTACATGCTTCCTGCGTAGATACTACCATGGATATTCTGTTTTCAAGATTTGTTGAGTCTGCCTGTAAACATAATTCTTGGATCTGTCCCTTTCACTTAGTCTCCACCGCCACCACCCTAATAGTCATTTCTCAATTGGGCCATTGTGGAAAGGGGTCTTTTACATCTACTTGTACCCCCCCAAGCCATTTTTTTAAAAAATTGAGGTAAAATTCACATAACATAAAATTAACCATTGTACAGTGTTTAATGTGGTAAATTTACAGTGTTCTCTGTACATTGGAAACTGTACTTGGAACTATAATCTCTATCTAGTTCCAAGACATTTTCATCACCCCAGAGGAAAACCTCATACCTATTAAGCAGTCACTCCCTATTTCCTCCTCTCCCCAGCCCCTGGCAACCATGAGTCTGCTTCCTGTCTCTATATATCTACCTATTCTAAATATTTCATACAAATGGAATCATATAGCATGTGGCCTTTTGTGACAGTCTTCTTTCACTTAGTATAATGTGTTTTTGAGGTTCATCCAGGTTGTCTATTAGTATTTTATTCCCTTTTATGGCAAATAATATCCCATGTGGATATAGAGTGTATTCTGTGTATCTGTTCAATTGATGAACTCATGAGTTGTTTCCACCTTGTGGCAATTGTGAATGGGGCTGTTATGAACAGCACCAGTTTTGGGGGGTGTACACCTAGGAATGTAATTGCTGGGTCATGTAATAATTCTATGTTTAACTTTTTGAGCAACCGCCAAACTGTTTTCTACAGTGGCTACACTGATTTACATCACATTGGCAATGCACAAGTATTACAATTTCTCTGCATCCTTGACAAAATTCGTTATTTCCATTGTTTTGATTATAGCCATCCAAGTGGGTTTGAGGTGGTATCTCACTGTTTTCCTCCAAACCATTTTTTAAATACATAAATTGGTTTATTTTTCTTCTCTGCTTAGCATCTTTACAGTACCTTCCCTTGGCCTTCCGGCACATGTCTGGTCTTACCCCTTCCACTTCCACCCTTCCACTCCCTTCCACCCTTCTCACACATTCCACTCACCCCAGCATCATGGGCCTTCTCTCATTTCCTCAAGTAAAGAAGGCAAAGACCATGGGCTTTGAGGCTCAGCAGTGCTTAGACATTTTCCCAGGGTCACAGAGACCTGAGCCAGAACCTTGGCGCTCTGCCTCTTACTATCCAGCTCCTTTTAGTTTCCTTACCTGTAAAAGGGGCTCATGAGCCCTGACCAGTGTTGGTCAGTTGGTTGGGCTTTGTCCCACAAAGTGAAAGGTCGCCGGTTCAATTCCCAGTCAGGGCACATGCCTGGGTTGCAGGCCAAGTCCCCAGTTAGGGTGCATGTGAGAGGCAACTGATTCTATGTTTCTCTCCCTCTCTTTCTTCTTCCCTTAAGGGTGGGGGCTCACGGTACTTACCACAAGGGTGGTTAGAATTAAATGAGATGGTACACTGAATGCTGGTAGTTCCTGACTCATAAGAACCCCAAGAAAGGGTGGATATAAAAAAAAGAAATATAGCCCTGGCCCCAGGTGGCTCAGTTGGTTGCGCATCGTCTGGTACGTTAAAAGGCTGCGGGTTGATCCTAGTTGGGGCCTGTATAGGGGGAGGCAAATGATCAATATTTCTTTTTTACATCAGAGTTTCTCTCTTTTCCTCTTTCTCCAAAATCAATAAATATATACTCAGGTGAGGATTATTAAAAATAATTTTTTTATGCCCTGGCTGGCATAGCTCAGTGGGTTAAGCACTGGCCTGCAAACCAAAGTGTTGCCAGTTCGATTCCCAGTCAGGGCACATGCCTGGGTTTTGGGCTAGTTTCCCAGTAGGGGGCACATGAGAGGCAACCACACATTGATGTTTCACTCCCCTTCTTTCTCCCTCCCTTCCCCTCTCTCTAAAAATAAATAAAATCTTTTAAAAAATAATAATTTTTTAAAAGGAAATATAGTAGTTACCCATTATCTATGGGATGTTTCAAGACCCCCCAGTGAATGCCTGAAACTACAAATAGTACCAAACCCTATATATACTTTGTTTTTTTCATATAGGTACATACCTGTAATAAAGTTTCATTTCTACATTAGGCACAGTAAGAGATTAATGACAATAAGTAATCAGGCGAACTATAACAATATACTATAATAACAATTATGTGAATGCAGTCTCTCCCACAATGTCTTAATTTTCCCGCACTCACCTTTCTTGTGATGAGATGATACAATGCCTTGGGGATGAAATGATATGACGTGGATGACATGGGCATTGTGATGTAGGCTTGGGCTACTATAAGAGTGACTTGAACACAAGCACTGTGATACCACAACAGTCGATCCTATAACCAGGATGGCAACTAAATGACTAAAGAGTGGATGCAAACCTGTACAGCCTGGATACACTGGACAAAGGGATGATTCATGTCCTTGGGATGGAGTGGGATGATGCCAGATTTCATGTCACTCAGAATACTGTACAATTTAAAACTTAGAAATTGTTTACCTCTGAAATTTTCCACTTTATATTTTCAGACCACAGTTGACCATGGGTAACTAAAACCATGAAAACAAAGTAAAGTTAAGGGGAGCCACTATAAAATAAATAGATGAAAGCCACCTTCTTCGGGAGGGGGATCACCATCTAAAGCATGTCCTCCCTCCCACCCCTACTTTTCTCCCGCCTGTTCTTTATCACACTTAGTTTAATGATGCAGCACGAATGGGTACATTTCCCTCTTATGTTTGGTCTCCTCAGACTAGGCTGGTAACTTCATGTTCACCATGCCTAACACTTACTAAAAAATTCTTACTAAATTCTCTTACTAAAAAATTATCATATGGTCACAATAAATGGAATTCATTACCAATTATTTACTTGAGAGGATGGAAAGGCATATTTTTTATGTGTGAATGTGGGTGTATGTATGTTTTCCTAGATTATAGATTTGTCTAAACATTCCTGCTAATTTAAGATGTCAAATCTGAAGGTTGTTTCTTGGCTTGAGTTTTTGAACACAGTCCAGGTCTGTTTTCAGATTCCTTTTTCTTTTTTTGTGAAAGAGTTTTCAGAAGCATAAAGGAGTGTCTTTGGTACATGTCTGTCTGTATTATTCATTTACGTAAATGAGCTGTGGGTAGAGGAGGTCTCTTAAAGTCAGAAGATGGCTTTACCCCAGCACTCTTAGTGAGGTGTCACCAAGAGAACCTGGCCAGTGTGTGAGTCCGTGTGGTTGAAAGTTCCTCCTCAGCCAGTGTTTCTGTCACAGGTACATTCTGTTTCTTTCAGAATTTCTCACTGATGGAACACCTTTCCTTCAACTCAGGATCAACTCAGCATCAACACAGCATCTGGAAGGTGTGTTAAAAAAAGTTACTATCTTTCAGTTCAATGAAGGAATCTTAGCAGGATCTGAAATAATATTCACTTTCATTCTGAAATATTCTTTGTTTTTTTCCCCACCCCTTCTCACCCAAGACACCCTGGTTATTACTAGAGTGAGGTGTTATAGAAGGTGTGGATTCTTGACTTCGATGGCAGACTCTTATGGCCAACACGGGGATTACTGAGCTGCTGTTGGAGAAGAGCCAGAGCTCCTCTCCTGCAGTGTCTCCTCCATCCGAAGTTAGTTCATGAAACCGCACATTGATGTGGGGCAGAGTTCTGTCCTTGGTGTGATGCCCGTTGTTTTTTTCATTTATGTCTCTCTGCAGTGCCTAGGTAGAACTGCTAACACCCAGGTTTCTGAAACCAGCTGGAAAGCTCCACACATTCTGCTGCATGTGGGAACCGTGAAGCATTAGCAACTAGCCAATGATCAGCAGTGATGAGCAGGTTTCAGGCTCCACAAACATTTAATATGCTAAGTGAGGACTCAGGCAACAGATGAAGAAATGGCTTTTAAAGATAGAAACAGTACTATTGACACAGGTGCATTTTACTAATTAGTGTACTATTTTTCAGGAATTAGTAAAAATGGTGCTATTTCCAGGATTATTGTCAAGGAGGGATAAGAAACTTCATAATCCTATGGTTTATTGCTTGATGTGGTTTTCTCTTTTTTTTTATGTTTTTAAATGTGTTTTTATTTTTATAAGAAGAAAACTTTTCTTGCAGAGTTCATTATTGAGTTTGTTATGATGTATATGGGAAAAGTATTTCATAGAATATTCTTTTACAACAAAAATTCTAGAACATACCAGTGGTATTCTTTTTAAATAAGAGGTACCTGTAACACATTTCTTTTGTTATACAGTCATTCATTTATACATTCTCCTGAAAAGAACGAGAACTATGCCCTCCTAAGACGTAGGCAGCTCCTAAGAAGTGCAAAGGGAAAAAAATTAACTGAGGGTCTTTTCTGTGCATCTCATGTGAGATATACATGCAGTCTAAGGTAGCTGGGGAAGACAGCCTGAAAGGAGTACTTCTACTACTATTTTATCTTATTGTTTGAGTAGTCACCATAGTGCCTTGGCCCATGGTAGGTTCTTAGTAAATGTTGACTAAACAGAATGTATTATGGAAAGTGGTAAAGCAGAGACCAGAGTGACTTTCAGAGAGCATGGGGACTATTCCCAAGAAAGTTGATCACTGTGCAGATTTAAAAGGATGATTGGAGAGGGAAGGGCATTCCTCACCAAGGAAACTGCAAGCGCAAAGGCATGGTAAGAGTTATGAGTGGGTCGTTGTACTGTATGGGGTGCTTAGAGCCAGAGGGGCTGTGTACAGAGTTGAACAGGTAGGTTGGCACCAGGCTGTGATGGGCCTCTAAGGCCAGCCTAGAATTACAGATTTATATCCTTCCCCACCCCGTCCCCCGCCATCCCTCCAACCTCCTTACCCAGCCCCCCACATTCTAGCTGTCAGTATGTTGTCTGTGAGTCTGTCTCTATTTTGGTTAGTTCATTTTGTTCATTAGATTCCACATTATAAGTGAAATCATACAGTATTTGTCTTTCTGTGACTGGCTGATTTCACTTAGCATAGTGTTCTCCAGGTCCATCCATGTTATCACAAAGGATAAGATTTCCTTTTTATGGCGGAGTAGTATTCTGTTGTGTAAATGTACCACAGCTGTTTTATCCACGTACCTACTGGTAGACACTTGGTCTGCTTCCAAGTCTTGGCTGTTGTAAATAATGCTGCAATGAACATGTAGATGCATATACTCTTTCAAATTACTGTTTCGGGTTTCTTCAGGTTGGTCATAAGGCAGTTTGTTTTAATTTTTTGAGGCAACTCCACACTGATTTCCACAGTAGCTACACCAGTCTGCATTCCCACCAACAGGACACGAGGGAGGGTTCCCTTTTCTCCACATCATTGCCAACACTTGTTTGATTTGTTAATGGTAGCCATTCTGACAAATGTGGGGTATATCTTTGTGGTTTTAATTTGCATCTCTCTGATGATTAGTGATGTTGAGCATCTTTTCATATGTCTGTTGGCCATCTGTAAGTCCTCTATGGAAAAGTGTCTATTCAGATTCTTATTTTTTGGTGTTGAGTTGTATAAATTCTTTATGAATTTTGTATATTAACCCTTTATCAGATGTATTGGCAAATATGTTCTCTTGCTCAGTGGGTTGTCTTTTCATTTTGTTGATGGTTTCCTTTGTTGTGCAAAAACTTTTTAATTTGATGTAGTCCCATTTGTTTATGTTTTCTTTTGTTTCCCTTGCCCAAGGTGATATAATAGAAAAAATATTGCTACTGAGAAATGTCTGAGGTTTTGCTGCCTATGTTTTGCATCCTGTTGGCAACAGGGAAGCAGTAGAGATGTTTAATGTCTCTTAGCCTCCATCAGGTTAGTTCTTCATTCTATACTCTGGTCTGGGTAGTTGGCCTGTGTCATTTCAACTTCTTTCCTGTCTTCTTTTAATTACATTAAAAATGTGCTAGGAAACCTAATTGGAATAGAGAAAAAGTGATGAAATTTCAGCCTCTGGGGCAGGCTAGTTCATCCTTTCCTTCTAATGCACTTACTACATTTAAATGCTTCTAGTTATTTGGAGCCTTCAGGTGACTTCATTTCTCCGAGTACTATACACTTAGTTTCTTACATCTGCAGTTAATTTCTTAAGAGACCTTAATGAGACACTTCAAACAGTTTAAATGTCAATTACCAAAAAAGTGAGGTTTTCAAGTTCCAGTAATCTGCCCATATTGGTCATTGGAACATAATCCCAGGTGGATGTAATTTAAGACAGGTGACATTCCAGAGCTTCAGTTGCAAAGAATTTATACTGTATTTTTTTTTTTCAGGACTAACAAGCCAGGCCCTGTTGTTGCTACACTTGCAGGACTTACTACAGTTTCAGTTTATCTGACACTGCTCCATTGCTCAAAGCTTCAGTTTTGTGTTTACTTGAGCTATGGGCTTTGGCTGGTGCTTTTGAATATGAAAAGATCTAAAAGAGACCATGTACAGAAAAATGTGTCGAACATATAGTAAATGTAATAATTCTAATTTTTAATACTATACTTTTATTTGCAAATTTTGTACAAGTTTAATTTATATGTACATATATGTGCACACATATATATCCTACCCTTTTGAGAGGACAAAAGTGTTCATGATGTACGTCGTCATAGATTTATTCTCAATGAATAGGTTTTTCTTAATTCTGACCAAGAAGTCCTGATTTGTTTGTTTCTTGTCACTCACATCATTTTTTATTCCTATGTTCCTTCCTTTGCTTCTATTGTTGATTAAGATAAAATGAATGAAGAAAGAGTTGAATATGGTGATGAGTATTATTTTAACAGAAAGCAAAACCAAAAACATGCAGAATAAATTAACCTTACATGTTCTCTGTGAGTCACTTAGTGGGTGTTACATCCTTAGTAGTTTGTGCTACAAAGTAAATAATTTTTGGCAGCTGGTTTACTTTTCACCACTTCTAAGCCTAAGCCTATGACAAATGATTTTAGGAGATCTTTGGTCTTAACAGGAAAACTTTTTTTTTTTTTTAAAAACATGGCAGGGCAGTTGATGGCAACTGGGAGAGTGTGAGCAAGTGAGCCCCAAGCTGCCCATTTTGAAGGGTATTGAAGCATCATTATCCCAAGCACAATGTTTCCTGTATCTTTTTTTTTAAAGATTTTATTTATTTAGTTTTAGAGAGGAAGGGAAGGAGAGAAGGAGACAAATATCAATGTATGGTTGCCTCTCGTGATTCCCCTGCTGGGAACTGGCCTGAAACCCAGGCATGTGCCCTGACTGGGAATTGAACTGCCATCCTGTGGTTCGCAGGCCCACACTCAAGCCACTGAGCTATACCAGCCAGGTTAACAGGAAAACTTTTATGGGTGAGTTTTAAGTTCAGTTTGTTGTTTTTGAAGGTGTTTTTATGAAGTCATTTATGTGGAATTTTGTTTTATTTGAATTTAAATTTTTAAAACAGTTTTAAAGTAGAGTCTGCCATATTGAACTGTTTTTCATATGATTGACATTTAAAAGTTAATTTACCTTTTCTGTTTCTAAAAGACACGAGAAATATCCTCCCACTAAGCATTCACTATATATTAGTCGACTGCTTTTGAAAATTGAGAAATTATTTTTAGTTAGTGTGGTTTGGGGGTGTTCCCCTCCGCCCTCCTGGAGAAATAATGTTACTAAATATTCTTAGACCCACCATCTATTACCTATTTGGTCTGCCATAAATCACTTTCAAGGGTAAGAAAATTGTCATACCAAGTTAGATGATGTGAATGTATGAATTTTACATATTTTCTGGTAATCAGCCCTGTTTTAAAGAAGTTCTTGCATAAGCAGCTTATTGGTGCTATATTTGGCATATTGTATGTTATTAAAACTTCATATAAATGCAGAGGTACTGACTTGTGTGGTTTACAGAACCTGTCAGGACATTTTTACTTGTATGTGATGTGGTCACTTTTCCAAGTTTGCTAATCTTTATGTTGTGAGATACATGTATCATGTCTCATGCATACAAAAATCATGTCTGGCTTACCTGATTGGAATGTGAAATTAAACATTTTCCAGTAGTTATTTCTCGATATGCAAATTGACTGATACCCACTAAATGTATATATAAGTCAAAATATAAGGAATTGGTTGCTTAATCAGCTTTATAGGTATAATTTAGGATGCAAATTCATGTCCCTTCTCTCTCCAGAGAGAAAACTTGATGGCTTACTCCTACTTTCTCTGAGTAACATAGTACAACCCATTTGGCTTAATCAGCAGCCTTGGGAGTTGGAGCAACCATTTGAAATACTGAGTGGAAAAGTTCCTTGCACTTGGAAAAGTTAGGAAGCCAAGAGTGAAAGACATACCCTCATCCTTTCCCTGGTGGCCCCTCACCTGCAAATTCGCACCAGTGTGGTAATAAAGTTGTAGGAGCTCATTTTATGTGAAACCATTAGCAGCCTGAGAATTTGGAGCTAGCTGCCTCTCATACTTTAAGACACTGGAAGGTGTCGTTTATAAGCAGGGAAGGCCTGAAGGAAGGCAGAACAGGCTTGTAAACCATAGGTTTAGTTTCTGGATGGTAATCAGTTTGTAATATAGTTTAAAGTCTTAGGATATCAGCATCACAAATGTGTTGTTATGTGGTGAGGGCAAATCCCATGAAACATCTAACTATAAAAGGCAGAAATAATGGCCAGTTATTTCCTCCTCTTTATTGTGATATTATTTTCTTTTTTCACCTTCATAAATGAGGGTGGAGGGCAAGGGAACCATATTGCAAGCACAGTAAGTAAAACTGAATATTTTTGTTAGTTATGGAAAAAAGGTAGTTGTGATGATGGTTGAAAATCTCGTAGCTTATATGGAAACTTTACTTTGGAACAGCTATCCCTGCTTCTAGTGTGTCTTACATGTCTAAACCTGGTGACTGAATGAGTAATGTTCACAATGTTCAGTCCTCAACAGCCCTGCTCAGCTCCTGTAGACTCCTGCCTGTCTCTTCTTTTTGCTGTCAGTCCATGTAATACTTGGCCATCGTCTCCTGCTGCCTTCTGTTTTCCCAGCATGCTGTCTTTTCCAAAGATCCCTGCTTCCTCTCGATGGACCTGAAGTAGGACAGCTTCAGGTTTTTCATTTTTGTCTCCCTCAATGTTTTGGGCTTCATTTGTTCAGGATCCACCTGTTCACCTTTCTGGTGGTTCAGAGTATCCACAGAGTATTCTCCCAGCACCATGTTTTAAATGAATCAGTTCTTTTACTGTCAACCTTCTTCACTGTGCAACTGTACATAGTATTTGGAAATATGAGAATGTGAATGATTTCAACCTTAGTCTCTAATGACACATCTTTGCTTTTGGTAATTTTTTGTAAGTCTCCCACTGCTTCCCTTCCGAGTCTCGGTCTTTTCTTGCTTTCTTAGCTGCAGCCTCCCTTTGAATTGATGGCTGAACCAAAGTAAGCATAATCTTTAACATTTTCAGTGTCTTTCTTGTCTGTATTAAAGTTGTGTATTTTTCTGTAGTCAAGACTTCTGTCTTCTTGATATTCAAATGCAGCCCTGCTTTGGCACTTTCTTCTTTCACTTCATCAGAAGTCACATGAACTTGTTGCTACTTTCTGCCAGTAAGATGGTGTCATCTGCGTATCTTAAGTTATTGATGTTTCTTCCACCAGTTTTCCCTCTTTCTTCCCCCGAGTCTAACCCAGTTTTTTGTATGGTATGTTCTGTATACACATTAAACAAATAGGGAGTATGTGGCTGACTTTGAATTCCCAGGCTGGGGCAGGTGACAGGCTTCGCCAATGTGACAGAGCCCTTGGGGCAGGGGGAATGGGAGTCATTTTCAGCTTCCCTTTGGCTGGTAATGTGGAGGGTTCCCTTATGTGGAGACAGAATTCAGGTTCTTAGCTGCCTGTGGAAATGACAAATATAGAAGCCTCACAGTTTGCTAGACCAGCTTCAGTATCTCTGCTGCTCACCTTAAGGGTGTTTTTTTAAAACAGAAACCATGAAGAAAACTGGCAGATTAACTGAGAATTTGAGAATCCATTCTGTAGATCAGCAGTCTGTAGAATCTGAGTGGAATGATGTATGTACCGGGCTGCTCCAGGCTTTACCTCCTGGCTAGTACAGGTGTAACTATTCAAATCTTAGTGCTCCAAGTCCAAATCCCAGGATTAACGTGTTACCTGAATTGCCCCTAGTTGCCTGCCCTCCCATCTGGTCAGAGCTGTCCTTGTTGCGCAGTGGCAGTCCTCCTGCTGTGAGTTGCTATTGTGGTGAGGGATACTTGTCTGCAGGCCACTCATTTGTCTCTTTCTGTAGCCAATGGGAAACATACTTTTTTTTTAAATTTCACAGATGACTCGGTGGGGCTCCAGGCCATTGTAGGCATTCAGTAAAATTTCTATCCTTCATATCAAGGTCCATTTCTTTCCAGAAGACACACATGGTATTGGGTTGGAGAGATGAGGCTTCACACCAAGAGATCATTATTATCTGGGAGAAACACTTGCTGTCTTTGGGTCCCAGGTTCTGTTGCTCAGGTTCCTATTTTAAGCCCAATTGCTTTTGAGATTTCTTCCTTTTCCAAGGAGAATTTATGCTGATCTTCTCTTGAGGATCTCACACTATTCTAGTATGTGCCTTTCTGCTTGGAGCTGGTGTTTATTCAATTGAAGCTAACATACCTGTTCAGAGTCTCCAGGTGGAGTCTTCTCCATTTGTATGGCAGAAAGGCTCTGCTCACTCTTACTGGCTCTGAGAGGTGCCCAGAGCTGGTTGGTTGGCTGGCTGTGGCCTTTCTATTTAGGTGGTCCTGCTTGCTGCCACTTGGCTCTGCATCCCTGTGAGTGGAACCCAGGCTGGAAGTAGATTATTCCCACCAAGCAGAAGTATGCTGGATACTGGCATCCCACGCCCTCCTGTAGATGCACCTTTAGGCATTCCTTCTTTAATTGTCATCTGGGCTACTTAGGCAATGTTTTTCTGAGAGGGAAAATGGGAGATATTGTCCTGATAAATTGAAATGTCTCAAAGCTACCCTGTTATTTTGTGCCTTTTCCCTTGTCTTTACTCCAGAGCCCCTTGTAGTGTAGTCATAAATGTGTTTGTGAGGATGGTCTTCCTGGGGTTGAAGGAAGCTTTAGGAGGGCAGCTGGTTAGTACAGTCCCTGAAAAAAAAAATCTGTGTCTGTAACTCAGGCACCAGGCTGGTAGGAGCTCAGAAGGTTCAGAAGAGTGCTAAATGTAAAAAGGTTACAGGCAGAGGCTTTGCCTAATTTCACAAGTGTTGACCAAAGTAGTTCTGAACAGAAAAAGCATTTGATGGAATCTTATCTCATATAAAGACATTATTTTTGGCCTCTCTTTTTCCTTGTCACCAGTTGCCCTGGACTAGTCATCTTAACCCCAGCTCTGCCTTCCCCTTTTTCTTATTCTTGGGGAGGAGTATACTCTATTGAATTCTTTCTATGTGACAAGAACTGCGCTTTATATACACTTATATTATCATGAGGAAAGTACTTTTTTGCCTATTATACAGATGAGAAGAGATGAGATTCAGGGAAGTTTGGTGAGGTGCCCAAATTCATATACCTACAGAGGATTGGAAGCAGGAGCTAAAGCCCATTTCTGGACTTTTCAGCCATCTAGTCTGGACACCTTTGGAAAGGAAGTTTCTTTTATTATTACCAAAAGTGATACTGATATAAAATGTTTATTAATTGGGGATTTGTTAAATAAATTATGATATGGATACACTATAGTAATGAGGCAGCTACTAAAAAGAGTAAAGAAGTAGTTTCTTTATGAATGATGAAGTAGCTTGATTGCACCAATCCCCCTGTAGATAACATTTTTTAAAAAATCCAGCTATTATTATAAAGTACTGGAGAGCAAGCAAAATCAGGTAGCAACCCTTGAAAAGACAAACTAAAATGGGTAAGGTTTGCAAGTTTGGGCCTTTTTACCTATAGACACTCTCAAATTCAGCTAACTCAAGTGGCACAGAGTCACAGCCTTACTGTATCGAGGTGCTAGAAGGTACAGGTGGTGACTGGCAGAGTAGCTAGAAAGTTAGGAGGAAAATCCCAGAGGGGAGGCGGTTACAGAGGGGACACACCCTATAGCCCATATACAACATAGCAAAAATCCAGGACTGGAGATAAAAAGTAGCTGGAAGCTGAAAGGACTGAGCAAAGATCTTAGCTGCTGCCCGCCATAGGGGAGATAGAGTTTAGTGTTTGTGTTCAACCAAGTTAGCAGTCTGCTAGAACGAAAATCACTATATATAATCCAGAGCCTCAGTAACGTGTTGATCATAATGTCCAGTGTCCTATCAAAAAATCACTATGTAACATATATGAAATCATTGTGTTCTTTGTCTTAAACTAATTCAATGTTATATGGCAATTATATCAATAAAGCAGAAAAAAATCACTATATAAATGAAGAAATGGGAAAAAAGCAATTGATTGAAACCAAACTCAAGATGATCCAGATGATGCAATTAACAGACAAAGTCTTGAAAACATCTATCATAAGCATGTTCAGGAACTTAATGGAAACCCTGGCTGGTATATCTCTAGGATTCAGCACAGGCCTGTGAACCAAAGGGTTGCTTGCTGGTTTGATTCCCAGTCATGGCACATGCCTGCATTGCAGGCCACATCCCCAGTAGGGGGATGCATGAGAAGCAACCACATGTTGATCTTTCTCTCCCTCTCTTTCTCTCCCTCCTTTCCCTTCTCTCTGAAAATAAATAAATAAAATCTTAAAGAAAAGAACTTAATGGAAAATATATGCACAATGCATGAAAGGCAGAAAAAGAGATTGAGGATTCTATATAATGTGAAATTCAGAGCTTTGTATGTGTTTTCACTAGAAACTAAAATTATATCTTCAAAAAAACTATTTAGTCTCCCCAAGCAAAACACTAACACCAACTTCTATAAATACCTTACTTTAGATAACCTGCTGTTCACCCATATTGCAGATTATTAAATGTATGGATAAATAAGGTTATTAAATTTTATCAAGGTCTTAAAGTCTTGCTAAGAAAATATTGATTAAGTAGTCTAAAGAAAAGATTACCCTTTAGACCATGATGCTTGAAAACTGGTGCAGGCCATGCTGGGTCTGGTACAGCTTCACCTTATGCGGTATTAGCAAATGTATGGCCTAGGCTGGCCTGGGCCGCAACTTGGCCTGCATGAACTGCTCCTGTGGACCTAGACACCCTGCTTGCTGCCTGTTCCCCATCCATGAGCCCATTGCTCTTGCCAGGGTTGTTTGACATTGCTGTCTCTCCTTTTTTGGAGAGAGATGTCTGATTCTAAGGGGCAAAGTTTGAAAGAGGACATTTAGTGGATATCAGCAGGTATCGTTAACTTGTGCACAGCATGGCTTGGATCTTATTTTCTTGGCTAGTGTACAGGTAAAATGATAGTTCTGCTGGCGAATAGGTAAATTCTGGATTCTCTTCTTGCCCTAACCACTGTATTATGATCGCTGTGGAAATAGGGAGCATTATTAATAAGACAGATCCTAAGTCTAATTTAAACCTTTTTGAAGTACCAGGGTAGTGGAAGCTGCCGAAGTTAGCAGTGTGTTCACCTGAACACCAAAGTACTAACTAAGGTTAGGTGTAAGAATTTCCAAATATTAAACTACTCCTATCTCTGCACTGAAAATACTGCATGAAAATCCATCTTTAAAGGTGGGCCAAGCAGCCCTGGCAGGGTAGCTCAGAGAGAAAAGAGAGAGAGAAAGAGAGAGGAACAAGGATATGTTTTTCCACTTATTTATGCATTCAGCAGTTGATTCTTGTATGTGCCCTGACCAGGGATCAAACCCACAACCTTGGTGTATTGGGACAATGCTTTAATCAACTGAGCTTTAAACAACTGAGCTACCTGGCCAAGGCCCAGAGCGATCCAATTTTAATCCGACTTTTGATACTGGAAAAGTAAGTTTCAAAAAAAATTTTTTAGTATTTTATTTTATTATCTATTAAAAAAATTACTGTGGTTCCAATACAGTAGTCTTCATTTTCCCACCACCACTTCCCCCCTTTGGCTTTGTCCATGGGCCTTTTTAAAAATATATTTTATTGATTATGCTATTTCAGTTGTCTCATTTTTCTCTACCCTTTATTCCCTTCTGCCCTGCATACCCCCTGCCACCTGTGTTCCTCCCGCCTTAGTTTATGTCCATGGATTGTACATATAAGTTCTTTGGCTTCTGTTTTTCCCATACTGTTCTTGACCTCCCCCTGTCTGTTTTCTACCTACCTTCTATGCTACTTATTCTCTGTACCTTATCCCCTATTCCCTTCTTCCCCTTACCCACTGATAACCCTCCATGTGATCTCCATTTCTGTGATTCTCTTCCTGTTCTAGTTGTTCGCTTAGTTTGTTTTTGTTTTAGGTTCCATTGTTAATAGCTGTGAGTTCGTTTTCATTTTACTGTTCATATTTTTGATCATCTTCTTTTTGTTAGATAAATCCCTTTAACATTTCATATAATAATGGCTTGGTGATGATGAACTCCTTTAACTTGATCTCATCTGGGAAGTACTTTATCTGCCTTTCAATTCTAAATGATAGCTTTGCTGGACAGAGTAATCTTGGATGTAGGTCCTTGCCTTTCATGACTTCAAATACTTCCATCTTGGCTGGAAGTCTTTTTTTTTTGGTATTTTTTTAAATCATGAAAATGGATGCTCAAAGCAACTATTAACTTAAAGCAATTATTTTATTTCTTTTTCACAAGAGAAGTTTGAACAATTGTGAACAATATTAAATAGACTGGACAGTCACATACTTAACTATTTAATATTTTTACTTATCTTATTATGAGTTTTTAAAATAATGTAGTTTGGAGCCAAATAGGTTTCTTATGATTTTTATATGTTAATTGACATAAATTGTCATCTTTATTTCACTAGTTTCACCATATTAGGCTTAAGGTATTTTTGTTGTGTCAACACTTTTATATTGTATTTAAATCCGTATCTACTTGCTTTAAATAGTTGGAATTATTGCTAATGCTAGTATGAAGTATTTGAAGTGTAAAAATGTGATTTTTTTAACACAGTGTTCTTTTGAGTAGTTGGTAGATGTGAAAAACATTCAGCAGGTTTCCTCCCTTTCTACCCTTTATTAAACTGTGCTTCTAAAGATGAATCCCTAGCAGAACATGCTGCAATATGTCAGAAACACTGCTGTTTTACAGATGCAACATCATCTAAAAGGAACAAGTGAGTGTAGATTTGGAGTTGACAAGTGATGAAGTGGCCCTGAAGTCCTCAATCAGAAAGTAAGGGGCCGGAAACTGATGAGTTAATAGTCATTTTTTTTTTTTTTGTTATTTTGTCTTAGGACTGTAGGATATTCATTGCTCTGGAAATATGTATACATACACCCTGATATACACATGTATACATAAATACACACATGTATGTATATGAATGTGTGGTGACAGGTGCAAATTCAAAGATTCATGCTGGTGCATTTCCTAAAAAATGTTCCCTTTATGAAAGGATTTAACCTCCCCTTCACAGAAAAAATCATTGCCCATTTTTACTTTATTTCACATTTATTGTTTTTCTAACATAGACTTTTCATTTATTGGTTTTATGACCTGTATTTCCAGATAACAAATGTGAAAAATATGTGATTTTTGTCTACGGGGTTTTCTCTGAAAATTCTTGCTTTCAATCCTGCTGAAATCTTTTCTCCAATTACCAGTGCAAGCCTATAATCATGCCTTGTTTGCAGTGATATAACCCCAGCTGACATGGTATACTTTTTGCTGATTTTAAAGTATGAGTAATTCTTCTGGTCAAGATGGCAGCATAGGCAGACATGGCTTGCCTCTTCACACAACCACTAAAATATAGAACAACCACCACTCAGAACCATCAGAAATCTAGTTGAATGGAAGTTTTGACAGCTACAAAATCAGGTTGAATGGAAGTCTGACAACTACAGAATTAGAGAAATCACATACATCCAGACTGGTAGGAGGGGCGCAGTGCAGAACTGGCTGGTCCCACACCCATGTGTGGTGTATAAAAATCTGGGAGGGCTATCTTGGGAGCAAGGAGTCCCAGACCCATAGCAGGCCCCCAGTCCAGGAATCCAGTGCCAGGAAGATAAGTCCCCACAACTTCTGGCTGTAAAAACCAGTGGAGATTGAGTCTGTGGAAGAAACTCCCGGATCTCCAAGCAATTCCTCTTAAAAAACCTACACGTGAACTCACCTGCTCAGACTCACTCCCTCTGAGCTCCAGCTCTGGAGTAGCAGCTTGAATGGCACCAGTGGTACACAGGGAGAGACTGAAGTGTCTGGCATCAAAGTAAGCAGAGGCCATTGTCCCTTTGCTAAACTCTCTCCTCACAGAGCTGATAAGCTGGTGCCATATCTGAGACTCCCTCAATCTGGCTAATACTATTTGACCCTCCTTGGAGATACCCAGAGACTTTGCCACACCCAACTTACATGCCCACCCAAGCTGGTTTTCCATTCACAACTTCTTAAATCCTATCAAACAAGCAACAACTGGCTTCAGTGAGCAAGACTCAGGCCCCTCACTAGGGGCAGCCAGCTTAAATTCACAGTTTGGCCTCACCTGGGAATCTCCAAGCCCAGCACAAGTTGCAGCCATCTCAGATTGCTTTATAAACCTCTTCACACAACCACATCAAAATTACAAGTAAAATATAGAACAACAACTCAGAACCATCAGAAATCTAGCTGAATGGAAGTCTTGACAACTACAAAATCAAGCTGAATGGAAGTCTAACAAATAAGGAATTAAAGAAATCACATCTTTAATCTTTGGATTTGCACGTGCCACCACACATTCTTATATGTACATGTAGCTCAGGCAGGGTCCCCAGGGCAAAACAAAGGACGGAGCTGACATTGGCCTTCACCTGCTGGGAAATCCCAGGGTCAGCATACCCAGTGAACAGCTACAGGCCACGTTGGAGCACTACCACTCTGACTACCATCCTCCATTGAGGGTGGTCTTGTGGTCAGTGGTCATATCCAGTCCTTGCAGCTGACTGGCCTGGGTAAATCCCTTCCATTCTTCTGCCAAAAGCAACTATAAGAGGAGGGTGTACTCAGCCCACACAAAGTATGCACCTTGAGTACCCAGCTTGAGTGATAGGGGAGGCTGTGCCACTCGACCCTATAGGACACCTACTACTTTAGGCTATACAACCAAGACACAGAGTCAAAGCAGTTCCCCTTAATACATAGAAACAAACACAGGGAGGCTGCCAAAATGAGGAGACAAAGAAACATGGCCCAAATGAAAGAACAGATAGAAACTCCAGAAAAATGCAAAAGGAAATGGAGATAAGCAATCTATCAGATTCAGAGTTCAAAACACTGGATGCTCAAGGAGCTTAGTGAGGCCCTCAACAGCATAAAAAAAAGATCCAGTTAGAAACAAAGAATACATTAATTGAATTAAAGAACAATTTATAGGGAAACAACAAAGAAGTGGATGAAACAGAATCAAATCAATGATTTGGAACATAAGGCAGAACAACAAGAAATAAAAAGAATCCCCCAAAAACGAGAATAGTAAAAGCAGCCTCTGGAACAACTTTAAGAGGTCCAACATTCACCTAATAGGGGTGCCAGAAGAAAAGAAAAAGCAAGAAGTTGGAAATCTGAAAAATTAGTGAAATAAATCTTCCTTAATTGGGTGAAAGAAATAAACATGCAAGTCCAGGAAACACAGAGTCCCAAACAAGATGGGTGCAAAGAGGCCTACTCCAAGACGCATCATAATTAAAATGCTAAAGGTTAAAGATAAAGAGAGTGTCTTAAAAGCAGCAAAAGTAATTACCAGATGGTTGCCACATGGGAAGGGGGTGGGGGAGGATGGGGGAAGAGGTAAGGGTATTAAGAAGTACAGATAGGTAGTTACAGAATAGCTATGGGGAAGTAAGGTACAGGAAATGGAGTAACCAAAGAACTTACACACATGACCCATGGATACAAACAATGGTGGGGGGATTGCCTGAGGAAGTGGGGGCTCATGAGTCGAGGCAGGCAAAGGAGGAAAAAATCAGGACAGCTCTAATAGCATAATCAATAAAATATAATTTAAAATAAAATATAAAAAATACAAATAATTATTTGTAACACAGATTAAAGTGAATTATACATGAATAAGGTAGGAACCAAATGACCAAAGCTAATTATTTTGTGGTATTGATACTATATGCATCTTCCCATTTTTATTATACAAAAAAGATTTCTTAAAAATAGTCCTGTAACAGAAGAAGAGAGGAAAGTATAGAACTAAAAAAATCCAAGATGAACTCAGTGGGGTGAAATGTTTCTGAGATTGCTGCATTCATTTTTTTAAAAATGTTGTCAGATTCAGCCCTGGCTGGTGTAGCTCAGTGGATTGAGCATGGGCCTGTGAATCAAAAAATCATGGTTTGATTCCTAGTCGGGGCACTTGCCTGGGTTGCAGGCCAGTTCCCAGCGGGGGACGCATGAGAGGCAACCATGCATTGATATTTCTCTCCCTCTCTCTTCCCCTTTCCCTCTAAAGGTAAATAAATAAAATCTAAAAAAAAAAGATAAAGTACATAATTCAAATTTTAAAAAATGTCAGATTCAACCTTTTAAAATTAAACTTAAAAATAATGCCCCCCAATCTTTTGAATGAAATTTTAAAATAAAATGTAACAATGCACAAAACGTACAACTGTGATAATGAAAACCCATAGGACATATCTCAAGGAGGACCCCTCTCTATTCCTGGGAGGAAGGCCATAAGGGTTCCAAATCCTGATACATGCAAGATGATTCTGAGAAATTGTTAGGAGGAATTCTCATTTTATTATCTCTGACTGTGGGTAGGTTTGGTTGGTAAGCTCATACTGATTGTGGGGGCAGGCGGGGACTCAGCTTGTGTGCACTCTGATCCTTCGGTACTGCAACTTTGGCCAATGTGTACATCCTGTGAGGAGGGCCCTGGTCACTGGGAATGTTCAGTCGCTGTCAGCCAAAGCCAGGTATGGGAGAGCTGGAAGCAGTCATCGGTGAGTTGCTTGAATCCACTACCTGGTTCAAATCCAGAGTATTGCTTATTTACAATGTACTGAACTCAGGTGCTCTCTGGGCATGGCCTTCGTGAGTACTTTGTCCCTTGGGCTCATGGGGTTCCTCCTCTCAGGAATTTATTTGTCCCTGGAGTCACCAGAGTCATCCCTTTACCCAGAATCTTTGACTTTGGAGAGAAAATGTGGTGGGTCTGTATGAAGGGGCTAGAAGGTTTGGGATACTGTGCTTCTATCTGCTTCCCAAGGCAACCTCTAGTGGGAAGGGGGTTCCCACTCCCACCCACAGTTTGCACATTGCTCTGGTGGTAAAAGCCCAAGCACTAATTGCATTATATTCATGTATTCTAAATAACAAGAAATATTTTTTAAGTTTACAGATCTTTAGGAGTTTCTTTAAAAAAAAACTTAAAAAAAAGATTTTACTTACTTTTAGAGAGAGGGAAGGGAGGGAGAAAGAGAGAGAGAGACACATTGATCTGTTGCCTCTCACCGCTGGATACTGGCCTGCAACCCAGGCGTGTGCCCTGGGTTGAGCAAGTGACCTTTTGGTTTTCAGGCTGGCACTCAATCCACTGAGCTGTACCAACCAGGGCTAGATCTTCAGACTTTTCATCAGCATGATTTGCAGTTTCTTTCTTTGTTATTTAGTGTCCATAATCATCTTCATTCTCAGGTTTTCTGCCAACACCTCCATCTTCAACAAAATAGAAAAGCAGGAGAAAGGAATTGCTTAAATTGGTGGGAGTCTTAACCAAGGGACACATGCGTTTCTGACATGTTAGCAGGAAATTATCTCGTTTTTGTCTTTATTCATAATCACATTAAAATTTAGGCATCAAAAAAAATTTAGGCATGCAATAAAGGAAGTTGAAGGAATGCCCATCAACAGCCACCATTCTGTACCGGTTGCTCCTCAGTTTGAATCATTCAGGGCATTGGTGTTTTATTTTTTATCTACTTTAAAAAATTTTTTATATTACACTTGATAGTAAATATTAATTTTATATTATTGTCAGGTATACAGCATACTGGTTGGATAGTTATATAATTTATAAAGTAGTCCTCCCCAATAATTTAAGTACCCACCTGGCACCATACATAATTATTATAATATTAATGACTACATTCCCTATGCTGTATTTTACATCCCAATGACAATTTTTTAACTGCCAATTTGTACTTCTTAATTTCTTCTCCTTTTCTACCTAGCTCTCTCTCCCTCATCCTCTCTGGCAACTCTCAGTTTGTCCTCTGTATCCATGAATCTGTTTGTTTTGTTTGTTCATTTGATTCTTTAGATTCCACATATAAGTGAAATCATATGCTATTTGTCTTTATCTGACTTATTTCACTTAGCATAATACCATCTAAGTTCATCCATGTTGACATAAATGGTAAGATTTTATTCTTTTTCTGGTCAAGTAATATTCCATTGTATATCTGGACAACTTTTTAATGAACTGAATCATTTTTATTTTGGGGTGTTGGTAGTCTAAGTTGTGGATCTCCCAATGCTATTCATGTTGAAGTCCTAACCCCCAATAATCTCAGATGTGAATGTATTTGGAGATAGAGTCTTAAAATGGTAATTGGGTAATCAGGGCCCTATGGATGGGCCCTGATCCAGGATGACTGATTTCCTTATAAGAGGAGATTAGGACACAAATTCAGGAACAAAAAAGAAAAACCATGTGAAGATACAGTGAGAGGGTGACCATCTGTAAGCCAAGGAGAGAGCTCTCAGAAGAAACCAATGTTACCGACAACTTGATCTTGGACTGCTATTCTCCAGGATTGTGAGGAAAAAAAAAAAAATCTTGTCTAAATGACCCAGTCTGTCACACTTTGTTTTGGGAGCACAGAAACACTATATTGAGATTGACCTGTGTGTTATAGGATGTTTAGCAGCATCCCTTGATGCTATCCATTGATATCATTGGCAACCCCCAGACCCACAATTGTGACAGAAACAAAATCTTCCTCCCCTTCCCACTGAGAAGAACCACTGTTTCAGATGGCCTCTGGTCACCTTTGCACTGCCAGTGGTCAATGTGGTGACTGTTCCCCTAGCCAAGTAGATAATCAAGTATTGTCTAACTGAATTCACTTGCCTGTCTCCCTGTCTTGGGTCTTACTGCTCCATTGCAAACTCCTTTTTTTTTTTTAAATTTATTTTTTTATTGATTATGCTGTTATAGTTGTTCTATTCCCCCCCTTCATTCCCCTCCACCCTACCCCCATCCCCACCATTACCCCCCCTTTAGTTTATGACCATGTGTCTCAAGTTCTTTAGATTCTATATTTCCCATAGGATTCTTGCCCCCCCATCTATTTTCTATTTACTGTCTATGCTACTTATTTTCTGTACCTTCTCCCCCCTTCTCCTCCTCCCACTCCCCTGTTGCTAACCCTCCTTGAGATCTTCATTTCTATGTTTCCACTCCTGATCTAGCTGTCCCGTTAGTTTGCTTTTGTTTTAGGTGTGGTTGTTTATAACTGTAAGTTTGCTGTCCTTTCACTGTTCATGTTTTTTTTTTTAACTTCTTTTTTTTAGATAAGTCCCTTTAACATTTCATATAATAAGGGTTTGGTGATGATGAACTCCTTGAATTTGATCTTATCTGAGAAGCACTTTATCTGTCCTTCCATTCTAAATGAAAGTTTTGCTGGATAGAGCAATCTTGGATGTAGGTCTTTGGATTTCATGACTTGGAATATTTCTTTTTAGCCCCTTCTTGCCTATAAGGTCCCTTTTGAGAAATCCGCTGATAGTCTGATGGGAACTCCTTTGTAGGTGACTGTCCCCTTAGCTCTTGCTGCTTCTAGGATTCTCTCCTTCATTTTAATCTTGGCTAATGTAATGATGATGTGCCTTGGTGTGTTTCTTCTTGGGTCCAACTTCTTTGGGACTCTCTGAGCTTCCTGGATTTCCTGGAAGTCTATTTCCTTTGCCAGATTGGGGAAATTCTCCTTTATTCTTTGTTCAAATAAGTTTTCCACTGGTGGCTGTTCCTTTCCCCCCTTCTGGTACCCCTATAATTCGGATGTTGGAGCGTTTAAAGATGTCCTGGAGGTTCCTAAGACTCTCCTCATTTTTTTTGAATTCTTGCTTCTTGACTCTTTTCTGTTTGGCCATTATTTGCTTTCTTCTGGTCCACTCCATTGATTTGAGTCTCTGTTTCCTTTTCATCGCTATTGTTTTCCTGTGCAATTCCATTCATTTCAATTAGTTTCGCCTTCATATGTTTGTCTAATTTGTGGCTATAATCAACCGGTTCTGTGAGGATCCTGATCACCAATGTTTTAAACTGTGCGTCTGAGAGTTTTGCTATTTCTTCATCACTTAGATTTATAGGCTCTGGGGCTTTGAGATCTTCTTGAGCCATTTTTAGTCTTTTTGCGCCCGTTAAGTATGAGGAGTGGAGCCTTGGACTCCCAGGTCGTTGGGTTGTGATGCTGTATGTGGAGGCGGGGTTGGGGTCAGAGCGGGGAAATGGTGGCCCCCTCTGCTGTTTCTCGCAGCTGGGTGAAGAGCATAGCCTTAGGTTGTTCACCGGGACAGGGCCACTTAGGTCGCTGGATTATGACGCTGTATATGGAGGTGGGGTTAGAGCGGGGAAATGGCTGCGCCCTCTGCTGCCACTCGCCACTGGGGCCTGCTGGGTCCTGTCCAATCGCCCACTCCCTCGCTTGTCTATCCACACACGAATGCGGCACCACAGTCAACCCACAGCCCTGCTTCTTCGCTGTTTCCCCACAATTGCTTGCTGAGTTGCCCACCAGGTCCAACCCTGCACCTGGATTCCGCGCGCCTGAATCCGTCTGATCGAGTTTTCCTGTGCTACCCCGCTCTGCCAGTTGCTGGTTTCGCCCCTCTTACCGGTCAGGCTGAAGAATTTGTTGTTATCAGACTTCTGAAAAGTTCAATTTTCTGTGTTCTGGCTGTGTTTTCTGTTGCTAATATTTAGTTGTCTCTAAACTTGGTTGTGTGAGGAAGTACGGCATCTCCACCTATGCCTCCATCTTGGCGGAAGTCCCATTGCAAACTCCTTTTGCTGCAGTTAAGGTAGCAATTACTTGCAGTTTAATTTATAGCAGATTGTGAGTTATGACATCCTGCCTTTCTGAAAATAGAGGCCTTAACTCAGCTTCTCCTTGTGGTAGAAAGGTTAAAGAATCCTTTTTTGAAGTTGATTTCTCCATGGAAGAGAAGGATAATAGCTTTAGGACATTCTGAAATTTGGAAACAAAACACCTTCGCTAAAGCCTGTGTAATCTGCAAAGCTGGTGAACTTGAGAAGTTAGTATTTATATAGAGTGATGTTCTAAATGCAGAAGGAAACTGACCAAGTGAGGATGTTTTATAACTATTTCTTTTCCCAGAAGGGCAGAGAAGAATGAAAACTCAGTTAAAAATAACATTTAGAATTTAGCATCCTTACTTGGGCATTTATGAATATGATCAAACAAAAAGTACCATACACTGGAAAAGTCAGCCAAAGCAATACACTAATTCCTGTTGTGCTTATTTTTTGGCCCCATGTTTCTGATCATGTGCAATGATTCTGTCTTTCACTTATTTCCATGTCTTGAAGATCATTTTTATGTGATGCTTCTCAAACTTCCTTTTTTTCCAGAAGATCCCTTATAATGTCTGAACTGGAACTCTTGCATGAATCTGAATCTGATGAAGAAAGAGCTTCTTTATTTAATTAAATTAATTACATTTTTATTTCATCTTTATTGTATTTTCTCCATTACCATTTAGTCCTTTTATACCCCCCTTTCCCAGCAATCACCACACTGTTGTCCATGTCCATGAGTCCTATTTCCCTTTTGCTCAATCCCTCCATCCACTAACTTTCCCCCTTGCAGCTGTCATCCCGCTCTCCATCTGTGACTCTGTCCCCATTTTCCTTGAAAGTTCAGTTTGTTCATTAGATTCCGCATATGTCTGAAATCATATGGTAATTGCCTTTCTCTGATTGGCTTATTTCATTTAGCAGGATGTTTTCCAGGTCCATCCATACTGTCAAAAATGTCTTCTTTTTTTACAGCCGTGTAGTATTCCCTTGTGTAAATGTCTCATAGTTGTTTTATCCACTCATCTGTTGATGGACACTTGGACTGCTTCCATATCTTGTATATTGTAAATAATGCTGTAGTGAACATAGGGGTGTTTATGTTCTTTCAAATTAGTGTTTTGGGTTCCTTTGTATATACTCTCACAAGTGGGATAGTTGGGTCAAAAGGCAGATCCATTTTTGAGTTTTTGAGACATCTTCATACTGCTTTCCACAGTGGCTGCACCAGTCTGCATTCCCACTGACAGTGCAGAATGGTTCCCCTTTTTCCATACCCTCGCTGACACTTGTTTGTTTGATTTACTGATGACAGCCAATATGACAGGTTTGAGATATCTCATTGTGATTTTAATTTGCATGTCTCTGATTAGTGACATTGAACATCTTTTCTTTTGTCTACTGGCCATCTGTATGTTCTCCTTGGATAAATGTCTATTCAGGTCCTTTGCCCATTTTGTAAATGGGTTCTTTGGTGTTGAGTTTTGTAAGTTCTTTATAAATTTTGGATATTAATCCCTTATCAGATGTGTCAGTGAATACATTCACCCATTGGGTGGGTTGTCATTTTATTTTGTTGATGATTTCCTTTGCTGTGCAAAATCTCTTTAGCTTGATGTAGTCCCATTTCTTTGTTTTGTTTCCCTCGCCTGAAGAGATATACCTGATAAAACATTTCTATGAGCAACGTCTGAGATTTTGCTGCCTATGTTTTCTTCTATGATTTTTATGGTTTCAGGTCTAGCATTTAAGTCTTTGATCCATTTTTGAATTTATTCTTGTGTGTGTTTTAAGAAGGAGGTCTGGTTTCATTTTACTGCATGTATCTATCCAATTTTCCCGACATTTATTGTATAAACTAGTGCATTTTATATGCTTGCTTTCTCTGTCAAATTTTAATTTACTATAAATGTGTGGGTTTATTTCTGGGCTCTTTATTCTGTTCCATTGATCTGTGTGTCTATTTTTATGCCAATACTATGCTGTTTTGATTACTATGGCCTTGTAGTATAGTTTGATATTATATAGTATGATTCCTCCAACTTTGATCTTCTTTCTCAGTATCACTGTTGCTATGTGAGACCCTTTGTGGTTCCATATAAGTTTTTGAAATATTTGTTCTGGTTCTGTGCAATACATCACTGGACTCTAATAGGAATTTCGTTGAATCTGTAAATTGCTTTGGGTAGTAAGGACATTTTAATGATAATTATCCTTCCTATCCATGAACACGGTGTGTGCTTCCCCTTCTTTATATCTTCTTCAATTTTTTTTCATTGTCTTATAATTTTCTGAGTACAGGTCTATTACATCCTTGATTACATCCTAGTATTTTATTCTTTTTGAAGCAACTGCAAATGGGATTATTTTCTTAACTTCCCTTTCTTTTAGTTCATTATTGGCATATAAGAATGCAATTGATTCCTGGATATTAATTTGGTGCACTGCTACTTTGCTGAATTCATTTATGAGTTCTGGCAGTTTCTTGGAGGAATCTTTGGGGTTCTCTATGTACAGTATCATGCCATCTGCAAATAAAGACAGTTTTACCTCTTCCTTTCCAATTTGGATGCCTTTTATTTCTTCTTCTTCTCTGAGTGCTGTGGCTAGGACTTCCAGCACTGTGGGTTTTTTTTATACATTTTGTTTATTTTTACAGACGGGAAGGGACAAAGAGATGGGAGAGAAGCATCAGTGTGTGAGAGAAACAGATTGGTTGCCTCTTGCAAGCTCCCCCAAAATGGACCTAGCCCACACCCAGGCATGTTCCCTGAGTGGAAATTGAACTGCAACCTTTGGTTCCCAGGCTGACGCACAAACCAGGGCCAGTACTGCATTGAATAAGAGAGTTGAAAGCATACATCCCTGTCTTGTTTCCAATCTTAAGGGGAACACTTGTAGTTTTTGTCCGTTGAGTATGATGCTGGCAATGGGTTTGTCATATATGGCCTTTGTTATGTTTAGGTATGTTCCCTCTATTCCTACTTTGCTGAGAGTTTCTATCATAAATGGATGCTGGATTTTATCAAATGCTTTTTCTGCATCTGTTGAAAGGATTTTCTGTTCTTTACCCTTCATTTTGTTTCTGTGGTGAATGACATTTATTGATTTGCTAATGTTGTACCAACCTTGCATTCCTGGAACAAATCCCACTTGATCATGGTGTATGATCTTTTTGATGCATTGCTGTATTTGGTTTGTTGAGGATTTTAGTGTCTATGTTCATCAGGGATATTGGCCTATAATTTCATTTTTCTATAGTATCTTTATCTGGTTTTGGAATTAGGATAATGCAGGCCTTGTAAAAGGGCTTGGGAGACTTCCCTCTTCTTGAATTTTTTGAAATAGTTTGAGGAAGAGAGGTGTTAGCTCTTCCTAGAATGTTTGGTAAAATTCCCTAGTGATCCAGCTGGTCCAGAGCTTTTGATTGTTGAGAGTTCATTTTGATTACTACTTCAATGTCACTAGGTGTAATCTGTCTATTCACATTCTCTGATTCTTCCTGATTTACTTTAGGGAAATTGTAAGTTTCTAAGAATTTATCCATCTCATCCAAGTTGTCCAATTTGTTGGCATATAAGTTGTTCATATTATTTTCTTACAAGCCTTTGTATTTCTTTGGTGTCAGTTGTTATTTTTCCTCTTTCATTTCTGATTTAATTTATATGGGGCATTTCTCTCTTTTTCTTTTTTTAAGTATATTTTATTCATTATGCTATTACAGTTTTTTCCCCACTATCCCCCCTCCATTCTGCACCCTCCAGTCCTCCAGCATCCCCCACCTTGTATTAGTTCATGTCCATGGGTTGTACATGTAAGTTCTTTGACTTTTCTGTTTCCTATACCATTCTTAATTTCTTCCCATCTATTTTATGCCTACCAATTATGTTTCTTTTTCCTTGTACCTTTTCCCTCCATTCTTCCCTTCCCCCTCCCTACTGAAAAACCTCCATGTGATGTCCATTTCTCTGATTCTGTTCCTGTCCTACTTGTTTGCTTAGTTTTTGGTTTTGCTTTTTTAGATTCAGTTTTTGACAGTTGTGATTTTGTTGTCATTTTACTGTTCATAGTTTTTGATCTTCTTTTTCTTTGATACATCCCTTTAACATTTCATGTAATAAAGGCTTGGTAATGATGAATTCCTTTAACTTGACTTTATCTGGGAAGCACTTTATCTGCCCTTCCATTCTAAATGATAGCTTTGCTGGATAGAGTAATCTTGGATGTGGGTCCTTGCCATTCATGACTTTGAAAACTTCTTTCTAGCCCCTTCTTGCCTGCAAGGTTTCTTTCGAGACATTAGTTGATAGTCTTATGGGAACTCATTTGTAGGTAACTCTCCTTTTTTTCTTGCTGCTTTTAAGATTCTCTCCTTATCCATAATCTTGGGTGATATAATTATGATGTGTCTTGGTGTGTTCCTCTTTGGGTCCAATTTCTTTGGGATTCTCTGGGCTTCCTGGGCTTCCTGGACTTCCTGGAAAACTATTTCCTTCACCAGATTGGGGAAATTTTTCTTCATTATTTGTTCAAATAAGTTTTCAACTTCTTACTTTTGTTCTTCTCCTTATGGTACCCCTATGATTCTGATGTTGGAGTGTTTAAAGTTGTCCCAGAGTTTCCACATGTTTTTGTTTTTTTTTTTTTGTTCGTTTGTTTTTAAATTTTTTTTATTGATTATGCTGTTACAGTTGTTCTATTCCCCCTTTATTCCCCTCCACCCTACCCCTCATCCCCACCATTACCCCTCCTTTAGTTTATGACCATGTGTCTCAAGTCCTTTAGATTCTATATTTCCCATGCTGTTCTTGCCCCCCCCCATCTATTTTCTATCTACTGTCTGTGCTACTTATTTTCTGTACCTTCTCCCCCCCTTCTCCTCCTCCCACTCCCCTGTTGCTAACCCTCCTTGAGATCTTCATTTCTATGTTTCCACTCCTGATCTAGCTGTCCTTTTAGTTTGCTTTCATTTTAGGTGTGGTTGTTAATAACTGTGAGTTTGTTGTCCTTTCACTGTTCATGTTTCTTTAACTTCTTTTTCTTAGATAAGTCCCTTTAACATTTCATATAATAAGGGCTTGGTGATGATGAACTCCTTGAATTTGGTCTTATCTGAGAAGCACCTTATCTGTCCTTCCATTTTAAATGAAAGTTTTGCTGGATAGAGCAATCTTGGTTGTAGGTCGTTAGATTTCATGACTTGGAATATCTCTTTCCAGCCCCTTCTTGCCTGTAAGGTCTCTTTTGAGAAATCCGCTGACAGTCTGATGGGGACTCCTTTGTAGGTGACTGTCCCCTTAGCTCTTGCTGCTTCTAGGATTCTCTCCTTCATTTTAATCTTGGCTAATGTAATTATGATGTGCCTTGGTGTGTTCCTTCTTGGGTCCAACTTCTTTGGGACTCTCTGAGCTTCCTGGATTTCCTGGAAGTCTATTTCCTTTGCCAGATTGGGGAAATTCTCCTTTATTCTTTGTTCAAATAAGTTTTCCACTGGTGGCTGTTCCTTTCCCCCTTCTGGTACCCTTATAATTCGGATGTTGGAGCGTTTAAAGATGTCCTGGAGGTTCCTAAGACTCTCCTCATTTCCTTGAATTCTTGCTTCTTGACTCTTTTCTGTTTGGCCATTATTTGCTTTCTTCTGGTCCACTGCATTGATTTGAGTCCCAGTTTCCTTTTCATTGCTATTGGTGTCCTGTGCAATTCCATTCATTTCAATTAGTTTCGCCTTCATATATTTGTCTAATTTGTCGGTATAATCAGCCAGTTCTGTGAGGATCCTGATCACCAGTGTTTTAAACTGTGCGTCTGTGAGTTTTGCTATTTCTTCATCTCTTAGATCTATTGGCTCTGGGGCTCTGAGATCCTCCTGCGCCATTCTTGGTCTGTTCGGGCCCTTTAAGTGTGAGAAGCGGCGCCTTGGATTCCCAGGTCGCTGGGTTGTGACAGCTGTATGTGGGGGTGTGGCCAGAGCAGGGAATTGGCGACCCCCTCTGCCGCTTCTCACAGCTGGGTGCGGAGGAGCAGTGCCTTAGGTGGTTCACCTGGGCCGGGCCACTCAGAGTCGCTGGGTTATGACGCTGTATGTGGAGGTGGGGTCAGAGCAGGGAAATGGCGGCGCCCTCCACTGCCGCTTGCCGTGGGGACCTGCCGGCCCGATCCAACCGCCCACTCCCTCGCCTGTCCACCCTCGCACAAATGCGCGACCTCAGTCAACACACAGCCCCGGGCCCGGCTGTCTCCCCCGCGGTTGCTCGCCTGGTTGCTCGCTGGGTCACTCACTAGGTCTGACCCTGCGCCTGAATTCCGCGGGCCTGAGTGTGTCTGGCCAAGTCCTCCTGTGCAACCCTGCTCCGCCAGCCACTGGTTTCGCCCCTTACTGGTCAGGCTGAAGAATTTGTTGTTAACAGACTTCTGAAAAGTTCAATTTTCCGTGTTCTGGCTGTGTTTTCTGTTGCTAATATTTAGTTTTCTCTAATCTTGGTTGTGTGAGAAGGCACGACACATCCACCTATGCCTCCATCTTGGCGGAAGTCTCCACATGTTTTTGAATTCTTGTTTCTTCCTTCTGGTTCAGTGCATTGATTTGAGTCCCAGTTTCCTTCCCTTTACTGTTGGTTTCCTATATGTTTTGCTTCATTTCACTTCGGGTAGCCTTCATTTGTTCCTTCATTTTGCGACCCAGCTCAATCAGTTCTGTGAGCATCCTGATTACCAGTGTTTTGAACTCTACATCAGATAGGTTGTCTGTCTCATCATTGCTTAGCTCTTTTTCTGGATTTTTGATCTGTTCTTTTATTTGGGCCATATTTCTTTGTCTCAGTGCACCTGTTGTGTTTTAAGGGGGTGAAGTCTAGGGATTTCTCCTGGGCAAGGCAACCATCTTTTCTGGGTTGTGGTGCTGTCTATGGGAGAGGGGTCAGAAAGGGAACAATGCAGCTCACTTGCTCCGCTGTATCTCCACTTTCTAACGAACTCTCTCCTGTGAGACTGGGAGTTTCTCCCACTGTGGCAACCCCCACAGTAGTTTTCAGCTTGCTTTGAGTCTTTAGTTTCCTGTTTCTGCAGCCTTGGCTTGCCGCACATCTTCTCCACTAGGCAGCCTATTACTGCCCCTCCTAGCCATCTGGGTGGATGTTTCAACTCCTTGGTTGTCAGAGTTCCATGCAGTTTGATTTTCTGGCACTTCTGGTTGTTTATTGTTTCTAGATTGGTTGTTATCCTTTTGGTTGTACAACATAGCAAAGCATTTCTACCTATGCTTCCATCTTGGTGGGAACTCCCTTTCTTTTTCTTGATGAATCTGGTTAAATGTTTGTCAATCTTGTTTATCTTTTCAAAAAAATAGCACTTAGATTCATTGATCTTTTGTATCTTTTTTTTTAGGCTCCATTTAGTTTATTTCTGATCTGATCTTTATAATTTCTTTCTACTCACTTTGGGCTTTGTTGTTCTTTTTCAAGTTACTTTAACTATAAAATTAGATTGTTTATTTGAGCTTTTTCAAGTTTTTTTTTGGATAGGTTTAAATGCTATGAATTTTCCTCTTAGGATTGCTGTCCAAGTATCCCACAGATTTGGAATTTTTGTGTCCTCATTTTCATTTTTTTCAAGGTATCTTTTGATTTCTGCCTTGATCTTTGTGTTGACATATTCATTATTTAATAACATGTTACTTAGCTTCCATGCTTTTGTATGTTTTTCAGTGTTTTTCTTGTGATCGATTTCTAGTTTTGTAGGATTGTGGTCAGAGAAGAATCTTAATATGATTTCAATCTTCTTAAATTTATTGAGATTTGTTTTTTGTTCTAACATGTAGTCTTTTCTAGAAAATATTCTATGTGCACTTGAAAAGTATGTATATTCTGCTGTTTTGGGATGAAATACTCTGAAGATATCACTTAAATCTATTGGATCTAGTACAGGGGTGTCAAACTCATTTTCACCAGAAAACCTTGTGGTTGTCTTTGAAGGGCTGAATGTAATTTTAGGACAGCATAAATATAACTACTCCGTAACAGAAGTGAGAGCTTGGAGATGCTGCCAGGTAGAAACAAGTTGTCAAGTCAGATAAAGCAAGATGGAGTGTAGGATTCAGACCATGGGACTTGTGTTTGCCACCTGTGATCTACTGTGTTATTTAAGGCCACTGTGTCCTTTTTTATTTTTTGTCTGGAAGATCTATCCTTTGAAGTCAATGGATGTTAAAATCCCCAATTATGACTGTCCTTTTATCAATCTCTCCCTTTATGTCCATCAAGATTTGCTTTACATATTTAGTTACTTATGTGTTGGGTACGTAAAAATTTACTAGGGTTATATTCTCTTGTTGGATTACTCCTTTACCATTATGTAGTGTTTTTCTTTGTCTCTTACTATAGCCTTGGTTTTAAGTCTATTTTGTCAGATACAAGTACTGCTATCCCACCTTTTTATCCTTTCCATTTGCATGAAATATCTTTTTCCGTTCCTTTACCTTTAGTTTGTGTGTACATTTCAATCTAAGATATGTCTCTTGGAGATAGCATATATATTATGAGTCTTGTTTTCTTATCCGTTCAGCTACCTTATGTCTTTTGGTTGGAGCATTTAAGTCATTACATTTAAGGTGATTATCAATAGATACCTATTTAGTGCCATTTTAGTGCCATTTTAAGTGCCATTTTATTTTTAAACTATATTCTGATATTTCTTCTCCTCCTCTTCTTTTTCCTTCTCCTTTTTCTCCTCCTCCTTCTTAATGAGCCTTTTAACATTTGTTGTAGTACTGGTTTGATATTAACAAACTCCTTTAGTTCTTTCTTGTCTGGGAAGCTCCTTATTTCTCCTTCATATTTATATGATAGCCTTGCTGGGTAAAGTAGCCTTGGTGTAGGTCCTTGCTTTTCAGTACCTTGTTTTTCAGTACCTTGAAGATTTCACGCCACTTCCTTCTGGCCTGACATGTTTCTGTTGAGAAATCAAAGGACAGCCTAATTGAGGCTTCCTTGTATGTAGTAGCTACCTGCTTTTCTCTTGTGGCTTTTAGGATTCTCTTCTCTGAAGCCTTGTCTTTTTAATTATGACATGTCTTGTGTAGGCAGACCTCTTTGGCTCCAACTAGTTTGGGACTCTTTGAGATTCCTGGACTTGTGTGTTTTTCCTTCACCAGATTAGGGAAGATTTTAGTCATTATTTCTTCAAATAGGTTCTCTCTTTTTTTAAAAAAATAATTTTATTTAGTTATTTTTCAAGTACAGTTTTTTGTCTATTTCTTCCATCCCAGCCCCCCCCGCCCTATGCTCCCCACCTCCCTCCCATTTCCACCCCCCTTAGTTCTCGTCCCTGTGTCCTTCATATTTGTTCCTCCAAATCCCTCCCGTTTTTCGCCCTTAAATTCTCTTCCCTCTCCCCCCCGTCACTGTCCCCTTGTTCTCTATTTCAGTGTCTCTGTTTTTATTTTCCTTGCTTGTTTGTTTTGTTGTTTAGCTTCCTGTTAAAGGTGAGATCATAAGGTATTTGTCTTTCAACACCTGGCCTATTTCACTCAGCATAATGCTTTCCAGTTCCATCCATGTTGTTGCAAAGGGTAGGAGCTCTTTCTTTCTCTCTGCTGCATAGAATTCCATTGTGTATATGTACCACAATTTTTTGATCCATTCATTTACTGATGGGCACCTAGGTTGCTTCCAACTCTTGGCTATTGTAAATTGTGCTGCTCTGAACATTGTGGTGCATAGGATCTTTGAAATTGATGTTTTAGGGTTCTTAGGATATAATCCTAGCAGTAGAATTGCTGGGTCAAAAGGCAGGTTGATTTTTATTTTTCTGAGAAAATTCCATACTGTTTTCCATAATAGTTGTACCAGCCTGTAATCCCACCAACAGTGAACTAAGGTCCCCTTTTCCCCACAACCTCTCCAACATTTGTTGTTTGTTGCTTTGTTTATGATAGCCATCCTGACCGGTGTAAAGTGGTATCTCATTGTGGTTTTAATTTGCATCTCTGATAGCTAACAATATTGAGCATCTCTTCATGTGTCTCTGGATATTCTGTATGTCCTCCTTGGAGAAGTGTCTGTTCAAGTCCTTTGCCCATTTTTTAATTGGGTTAGATGTATTCTTACAGTGGAGCCATGTAAGTTCTTTGTATATTTTGGAGATTAAAGCTTTGTCTGAGGTATCATTGGCAAATATGTTTTCCCATACAGTTGGTTGTCTTTCTAATTTAATACTGTTTTCTTTAGGCACACAGAAGCTTTTTATTTTGATGAGGTCCCATTTGTTTATTCTTTCCTTTATATTCCTTGCTCTAGGGGACATACTAGTAAAAATGTTGCTGCGTGAAATATCTGAGATTTTCTTGCCGATGTTCTCCTCTAGGATTTTAATGGTTTCAAGGCTTATATTTAAGTCTTTTATCCACCTTGAATTTATTTTGGTGTATGGTATAAGTTTGTGCTCAAGTTTCATTTTTTTTGCATGCAGCTGTCCAGTTCTCCCAACCCCATTTGTTGAAGAGGCTATCTTTACTCCATTTTATGTTACTGCCCCCTTTGTTGAATATTAATTGACTGTAGAGAGTTGGGTTTATTTCTGGGCTCTCTGTTCTCTTCTATTGGTCTATGTACCTGTTTTTATGCCAGTACCAGGCTGTTATGATTACAGTGGCCTTGTAATACAGTTCGATATCAGGTATTGTGATCCCTCCTAGTTTGTTCTTCTTTGTCAAAAGTGCAGCTGGTATTCGGGGTCATTTATGGTTCCATATAAATTTTTGAAGTGTTTGTTCTATATCTGTGAAATATGCCATTGGTACTTTAATAGGTATTGCATTGAATCTGTAAATTGCTTTGGGTAGTATGGACATTTTGATGATGTTAATTCTTCCAATCCATGAACAAGGTATATGTTTCCATTTGTTTGTGTCTTCCCTGATTTCTTTCTTCAGTGCTGTGTAGTTTTCTGCATACAGGTCTTTTACCTTCTTGGTTAGGTTTATTCCCAGATATTTTATTTTTGTTTTTGCTTATCAAATGGGATTTTTTTTCTTGATTTCTGCTTCTGCTTATTCACTGTTACAAAAATGTCTTTGATTTCTGGATATTGACTTTGTATCCTGCTGTTTTGCCAAATTCATTAATTAGTTCGAGCAGTTTTTTGGTAGAGTCTATAGGATTTTCCATGTACATTATCATGTCATCTGCAAACAGTGACAGTTTTGTTTCCTCCTTTCCTATTTGGATGCCTTTTATTTCCTTTTGTTGCCTAATCACTGTGGCCAAAACTTTCAAAACTATATTGAATAGAAGTGGTGAAAGTGGACATCCTTGTCTTGTTCCTGATTTTAGTGGAAAAGCTTTTAATTTTTGCCCGTTGAGTATGGTATTGGCTGTAGGTCTCTCATATATGGCCTTTATTATATTGAGGAATGCTCCCTCTATTCCCACTTTGCTGAGTGTTTTTATCATAAATGAGTGTTGTACCTTATCAAAAGCTTTTTCCATGTGTATTGATATGATCATGTGGTTTTTGTCTTTGCTTTTGTTTATGTGATGTATTACATATACTGATTTGCAAATGTTGAACCATCCTTGCATCCCTGGTATTAATCCCACTTGGTCGTGGTGTATGAGCTTTTTGATATTGTTGGATGTGATTTGCCAATATTTTGTTGAGGGTTTTAGCGTCTATGTTCATCAGCGATATTGGCCTGAAGTTCTCTTTCTTTGTTGTGTCTCTATCTGGTTTTGGAATTAGGATGATTCTGGCTTCATAAAAAGAATTTGGGAGTTTTCCATCCTTCTGGATTTTTTGGAATAGTCTGTGAAGAATAGGGGTTAGCTCTTCCTTAAATGCTTTGTAGAATTCTCCTGTGAAACCATCTCGTCTAGGGCTTTTGTGTGATGGGAGTTTTTTGATTAGTGTTTCAATTTCTTTTGCTGTTATTGGTCTGTTCAGATATTCTGCTTCTTATTCATTGAGTTTTGGAAGATTATATTTTTTTAGAAATTTGTCCATTTCCCCTAGGTTTTCAAATTTCTTGGCGTACAGTTCTTCATAGTAATTTCTTACAATCCCTTCTATTTCTGTGGTATCAGTTGTAATCTCTCCTCTTTCATTTCTGATTGTGTTTATTTGAGTCCTCTCTCTTCTTTTCTTGATGAGCCTACTTAAAGGCTTGTGTATTTTATCTTTTCAAAGAACCAACTCCTGGATTCATTGATCCTTAGAATTGTGCTTTTAGTCTCTATGTCATTTAGTTCTGCTCTGATCTTGGTTATTTCCTTCCTTCTACTTGCTCTGGGCTGTTTTTGTTGTTGTTCCTCAAGTTCTTTCAGGCGTAGGGTAAGGTTTTTTTTTTTTTTGAAATGTTTCTATCTTCTTTAGGTAGGCCTGTATTGCTATAAACTTCCCTCTCAGGACTGCCTTCGCTGTGTCCCATAAGTTTTGGGTTGTTGTGAGATAGTTTTCATTTGTTTCCAGAAAGTTTTTGATTTCTTTCCTAATTTCATCCTTGACCCATTCGTTGTTTAATAGCATACCATTCAGTCTCCATAATTTTGGGTGTTTTATGTTTTTTCCTTTGGGGTTGGTTTCCAAATTTCAGTCCCTTGTGGTCAGAGAAGATGCTTGGTATGATTTCAATTTTCTTGAAGTAGTTGAGGCTCATTTTGTGTCCTATGATGTGGTCTATCTTTGAAAATATTCCATGCGCATTTGAAAAGAATGTATATTTAGCTTCTTTGGGATGAAGGGCTCTATATATATCAGTTAAGTCCATTTCATTAGAGTGTTGTTCAGTGACGCAATATCTTTGTTCATATTTTGTTTGGAAGATCTGTCCATTTTTCTTCAAATAGGTTCTCAATCCCTTGCTCGTTGTCTGCTTCTTGTATTTCCATGATGCAGTGGTTATGCTGCATGTTGTCCAAAATGTTTCTTAAATTTCCTCTTCTTCATCTAACCTACTATTTATCCTTTCAGTATATTATTTATTTCAGGAAATTGCATTTTTTATTTTTGACTGATCATTTTTAATGTTTCTATGTTTTTTTTTCATGATGTTGAGTATCCTTTTAATCATTAGTGTAAACACTCTATCTGATAAATTGCTTGTGTCTGTTTACATAGCTCTTCTGGAGAATTCTCTTGTTTTCATTTGGGGCCTGTTTTTTTTGCCTTCCTCTTTCTGCTTCTTTGTATTTGTTTCTGCATATTAGGTAGATATGTAAAGACTGTGTTGTAGGCCTTTGTTAGATGGTACTTGTGACTGGCCCTGGTCAACCTGTTTGGAGCTATCAGTGATCTACAGCATTCAGCCCCCTCCTCTGGGCCTGTTTGTGTGTGGAAAGAACCAGGCTGCACACCTAGCTGGTTTTTATCAGCATGGGCCCTGGTAGGGTCACTGAAGTCTCACAGAGCTTCCAGAGATCTGCCTTAGTTGTTAAACTAATCGGTGATATAGCCACAAGCTGTACTCAGCAGCCTGGCTGAAGCTCCACAGTGTGGGACAGAATAATTCTTGCAGATGTGACTATTGCTTCTTTTCAAGCTGATGCCATTCAGAGAGGAATGCTGTGGCTGAGAAAGATGGCCCCTGCAGTATGGTGAATGACTGAGTAATGGGATCCTGGCTGTTGTTCCCTTAGTTTTCTCCCCAGAGAGACCAACCCCAGACTGTCCTCAAGCATCTCTAGTCCAATCTGCCCTCCCTCTGCTGGAGCCCAGGGTAAGTGGCTGCAAATGAAATTTTGTACATTGGCCCTTTAAAAAACTCTCTGCATATCTAGCCCTCTCTCCCTGGAAGACAGAAACCCTGCTGCTTTTCACAGTGGGATGTTATCTGGGTTCCTTTTCAACTTGTTGTTGTACAGTGGGGAGCCCTGCTTGGGATTTAGACCCCATACTTCTCAGGGGGAATGCCCTGGCTGCTGATCTCTCTCTCTGGAACTTCAGTTGCTGCCCGTTACAGCCCAGCCAGGCATCTTGTGCCACCTCTGCACTCCCTACCAGTCTTGTGGTGGTGAAGTGGTTTCTTCTGTAAGTCCTTGGTTATAAGGCTTGTCTTCAGCTAGTATTTAGTTGGTTATTCAGGATGATTTCTCTACAATTTAGTTGTAATTCCAGGTTGGTCCTGGGAGGAGGTTAGTGTAGCTTCCACTTATTCTGTCATGTTCAATCTCTCAAGGTTCTTCTTGAATTATCAGTACAACTAGACAAATCATTAGGTTTATCAGGCTCTATTTTTCCTAGGGAGTCCAGTTTTTATTGAGAGAAGTGGTTACTGAGGGCATATCTGAGAATTTCATTTTATTTTCTTCTTGTTCCATGCATACAGAGAATAGCTTTTCTGTAGATCATTTTCTTCTTTTTTTTCTTTTCTTGTATCCTTTTTTTCACCTGACACACCAGAAGAGAAAATTCATTCTGATGTTTTTTACAATATTTATTGTGAATTTCATATTTTCTTTTCTTTTTGGTCCTTTATGAAAACCATTGTGCTTTCTTTGAGTTTACTAGCTTCAAGATGCATCTTAGTCTTCTCCATATTTTCAATTTCTTTAATTATTTCAGCAGCTGATTTAGGATGCATAGCATCACACTGTTAAGCATTGTACATATGTACAAATTCTTGGTGCCTTTTAATGAGCTGTTCCTTCAGTAGATATTCCATGCTGTTTGAGCTTTTTCTTTAAGTTGTGATCTGATAGCAAGTTATATGCAGTGGCTTCCTTTTGTGAACAGAGCTGAGGCTTTCCTTCTTCTCTTCATGTGATAAATAGTTGTCAAAATGCTTATTAATGTGATTGTCTAGATAATTAACCCCACGAACAGGACAGTCCACTGTAGTAACTTGTTTCAAAGTCAATGTACAGGGTGCCTCAGGAACATTAGCATCTGCAATGCCTGAAGCTGTCTTTTCTGAGGAAGGTGTCTCTTTGGTCTTTGCAGAAGTGCTCATCTCTTTTTGAGGGCTGAACTTGCTTTCATTCTTATTTATCAACAATTCTGTTGTAGAACCACCAGTTTCTCTAATCAAGAAATTCTCCATTAACCTACTTCCTTGCTTTAAAGAATATCTGAAGGCTATAGGAGTATATACTTTGGCAGTAAGGTTCTTTCAGAGAAGGAGGCAGGAGAAATGGGTAGTGATTCTAAGGCAAACTGCACAAATAATTCTATGCAAAATCAAACTTTTTACCAATTCATCTATCATACAGTTATTTTCCGGCTCTGTGACTGTCACAAAACAAGTTGGACATTGTGTTTTATGACACAAAAATTTTCTTATACAGAGAGTACAATAGTTGTACAAATACTGAAGAATCATCACTGCAGTGTTGAAATAGTGAAAACAAATTCCACACTGCAGCAAATCATCTACGGTCCTCAAGACTTCTAGGCTCAGAGGCCATGGAGGCTCTGCTAGGGAGTCCATAGCCATTACAAAGGAGGCTGGAGATTTCATTGCCCACTGGCCTCCTGTGTTCCACTGCCACTCTGAATTTCCCATGCTGCTAAAGTAATGGTGTTTTAGATTAGGACTCCCAACCGATTAGTGATCTGGAAATGAATTTACTGGGTCAGTTGGAGTGCTTGAAAAATAAACTAGACTTCCTGCCAAGATGGAGGTGTAGCTAGACATGTTTCACCTCCTTGCACTACCATAAGAAGGATCACAACTAACTCCAGAGTGAATAACAACCAGAACTGCCAGAGAATTGAACTGCATGGAAGTCCAACAACCAAGTATTTAAGAAGAAATATTCATCCAGATGGGTAGGAGGGTCAGAGTTGTGGAGCTGGGGCAGAGAGACGTGTTGTGGTGGTGATGAGGTAGTGGCGGCAAGGCAGCTGGGGTAGCAGCAAGCAGAATGGGCAGTCTCACACTCATGTGTGGTGGATAAAACTTGATAAGACACTTGGGAAGTAAGCATTCTGAGCCCCAGGCCAGACCACACAGCCCAGGGTTCCAGCTGCAGTACTAAAAAAAATAAAGCTTGCCCTGGCTGGTGTAGCTCAGTGGATTGAGCATGGGTCTGTGAACCAGAGGATCACGGTTCGATTCCCAGTCAGGGCACATGCCTGGGTTGCAGTCCAATTCCCAGCAGGGGATGAACGAGAGGCAACCATACATTGATATTCTCTCCCTCTCTCCTTCCCTTTCCCTCTAAAGATAAATAAGTAAAATCTTTTAAAAAAACTTAAAAAAATAAATGAAGCCTCATAACTTCTGGCTGTAAAAACCAGGGGGATGCAGTGGCAGAAGAAACTGCCAGTCTTCTAGGATAGATGTTTAAAGGGCCCAAATGGTCCTACCATGTACACAAACCCACCCACTCTGGGATTCAGCACCAGGGCAGTAGCTAGAAGGGTGCTAGTCACATATGGCAAGTGGGGGAAGTGACTGGAAATGGAGTGGGAGCTGAGCAAGTGACAGTGTTCCCTCTCTAAACCCTCCCGCACAGACAGCACCACAAAGTAGCAAAGTGGGTTGCCCCACCCTGGTAAATACCTAAGCCTCTACCCCTTACAATGTAACAGGTGTGCCAAGGTAGGGAGTCAAAGAAGCTCTACCTAATACATAGGGAAGCGGCCAAATTGAGGAGACAAAGAAATATAGCCCAAATGAAAAAACGGATCAAAACTGCAGAAAAAGCGCCAAGCGAAAGAGACATAACCAACCTATCGGATGCAGAGTTCACACTGGTGATACAGCTGCTCATAGAACTTGTTGAGTATGGCAAACACATAAGGTAAGAAATGAAGGCTACACTAAGTGAAACAAAGAAAAATCCATAGGGAACCAACAGTGAAGGGAAGGAAGCCAGACTTTAAATCAGCAATTTGGAACATAAGGAAGAAATAAACAGTCAACAAATACAGAATGAAGAAACAATTAAAAAAGAGGATGAGAGAATAAGAAGACTCTGAGACAACTTCAAAAGTGCAAACATCCAAATTACAGGGATGCCTGAAGGAGAAAAGGAAGAGCAAGAAATTGAAAACTTATTTGAAAAAATAATGAAAGAAAACGTCCTAATTTGGTGAAGGAAATAGACATACAAGTCCAGGAAACTCAGAGAGTCCCAAACAAGTTGGACCCAAAGAGGACCACACCAAGACATGTCATAATTAAAATGCCAAAGGTTAAAGATAAAGAGAATCCTAAAGGCAGCAAGAAAGAAGAAGAGAGTTACCTTCAAAGGAGTTTCTATAATACTGTCATCTGATTTCTGAAAAAGAAAACTTGCAGGCAAGAAGGGACTGGGAAGAAGTATTCAAAGTGATGAAAAGCAAGGACCTACAGCCTAGATTACTCTATCCAGCAAAGCTATCATTTAGAATTGACGGGGGTAAAGTTTTTCCAGGACAATGTAAAGCTGAAGGAGTTCATTGTTACCAAACCCTTATTACATGAAATATTAAAGGGACTTATTTAAGAAAAAAAAGATCAAAACTATGAACAATAAAATGACAAACTCACAACTATCAACATCTGAATCTAAAAAAATGAAAACAAACTAAGCAAACAACTAGAACAGAAAAAGAATCATAGAAATGGAGATCACATGGAGGATTATCAGCAGGGAGAGGAAAGAGGGAGAATGGGGGAAAAGGTACAAGGATTAAGAAGCATAATTGGGTCCTGGCTGGTGTGGTTCAGTGGAATGAGCACCAGACTGCAAACCAAAGGGTCTCAGTTCAATTCCAAGTCAGGGCACCTGCCTGGGTTGTGGGCCAGGTTCCCAGTTGGGGGCCTCTGAGAAACAACCACACATTGATGTTTCTCTCCTTCTCTTCCTGCCTTCTCCTCTCTAAAAGTAAATAAATTAAATCTTTTAAAAAAGGAAGCATAATTGGTAGGTACAAAATAGGCAGGGGGATGTTGAGAATGGTATAGGAAATGGAGAAGCCAAAGAACTTACATGCACCACCCATGGACATGAACTAAGGGGGGATTTGCTGGAGGGAAGGGGGATACCTAGTAGATGGGCAAAAAGAAAAAATTGGGACAACTGCAATAGTATAATCAATAAAATATACTTAAAAAAATCTAAATCAAATAGTGTCAATTTTTTTTTTAAAACTATAACAGAATAGAAACTGTTCAACTCAAAGTGTTTTTTTAAAAGATTTTATGTATTTATTTTTTAGACAGAGAGGAAGGGAGGGAGAAAAAGAGGGAGAGAAACATGGATCAGTTGCCTCTCAGAGGCCTTCAACTGGGGACCTGGCCTGCAACCCAGGCATGTGCCCTGACCAAGAACTGAGCCAGACATCTTTTGGTTTGCAGGCCAGCGCTCAGTCTACTGAGCCACACCAGCCAAGGTAAGACTGTTTTATTAAGAGTATATCACATAGTTTTTTGTTTTATAAAATGCTTGCTTCTTTTAATATATGGAGTGTGTGTATGTGTGTTTATGGGCTCTGAATATAAAACATATGCTTCCTGTGGGTTGCAGTAAAAAATAAATTGGAAAAAATTATGCCTTGGAGGAATTTCTGATCCAGATAGATGGTTTTCTTTAAGAATGTGTAGGGTATTCACAAGTTCCTGTGTCTGTGGAGCTCCCTAGTTTAAACTAAGTGGGTTCTCCTCCCATGAACATGCTGTTAAAGCATGGTTGGGTGTAGACAAAGCAGCAACCTGGAACATTATGGGGTTAAATGACCTTTTGTGAGCTCTCCTGAGGCCCTGTCATTTGTAAGTCCTTTCCTGAAAATGAAATGGAAAATTTCATTTTTGGTTGCAAGGAAGCAACTTCTTAGTGAATTATTTTTAGCAGAACCCTTTTATTAATTAAGCTCTGCTTTTTTAAATTTTCTGTATTATTTAGTAGTAAAATCTGTTTGTGCCTTAAGTTGTCTGTCATACTCCTTTACCCTTTTTCCACTTCTGTTCAAGAGTGGTATGGATCTTGGGACTTCCGCCAAGATGGAGGTGTAGGTGGAACCACCTTGCTTCTGTGCACAACCAAATCTAAGAACAACTATTTTTAACAACAAAAAACACAACCAAGCCACACAGAAAATGGACAATACGGAGTCCAAAGACAACGAAATGCTCAGCTAACCCGGTAAGAGGAGTGAAGCCAGCAGTGGAGCAGGTTGGCAAGAAAAAATCCCGGAACGGGTGGTGCGCAAGCAGCCAAAGGTGCAGATCGGGGGCTGGCTACGGGAGCACACAGGGAAGAGGCGCAGCAGGCTGTCTGTGGTGGTCGAGCATCTGCGTGCGGATAAACCAGTGAGGAGGGGAGCCAGCATGGGGCAGCAGGCTCGCACAATTCTGATCGGATAAACAGGCCCGGGGCGAGTGGTGTGACTGGACGGACTGGGCTAGCGGAGAGGACCGCCATTGCTCCCTCTCTGACCACACCCCCACACACAGCGTCACAAACCAGCGACCTGGGTCGCCCCGTCGTGGTAAACAATTAAGGCTTCGCTCCGCTTACTTAAGGGTGCGAACAGACCAAAAATGGCTCAAGAACAACTCAGAGCCCCAGAACCAATAAATCTAAGCGATGAAGAAATAGCCAGTCTTTCAGATGCACAGTTCAAAACACTGGTTATCAGGATCCTTACAGAACTGGTTGATTTTAGTCACAAATTAGAGAAACATATGGAAGCTAAACTAATTGAAATGAATGGTAATACAAAGGAAACCAATAGTAAGGGAAAGGAGATTGGGACTCAAATCGATGGAGTGGACCAGAAGGAAGAAAAAAATGATCAAACAGAAAAGAATGAAGAAACAAGAATTCAAAAAAATGAGGAGAGTCTTAGGAACCTCCAGGACATCTTTAAACGTTCCAACATTCAAATTATAGGGGTACCAGAAGGGGAAGAGTCACGAGTGGAAACTTTATTTGAACAAATAATAAAAGAGAACTTCCCCATTCTGGCAGAGGAAATAGACTTCCAGGAAATCCAGGAAGGTCAGAGAGTCCCAAAGAAGTTGGACCCAAGAAGAAACACACCAAGGCACATCATAATTGCATTAGCCAAGATTAAAATGAAGGAGAGAATCCTAGAAGCAGCAAGAGCTAAGGGGACAGTCACCTACAAAGGAGTTCCCATCAGACTGTCAGCTGATTTCTCAAAAGAGACCTTACAGGCAAGAAGGGGCTGGAAAGAGGTATTCCAAGTCATGAAAACCAAAGACCTACAACCAAGATTGCTCTATCCAGCAAAGCTTTCATTTAGAATGGAAGGGCAGATAAAGTGCTTCTTAGATAAGACCAAATTCAAGGAGTTCATCATCACCAAGCCCTTATTATATGAAATGTTAAAGGGACTTACCTAAGAAAAAGAAGGTAAAAAAGATGAACAGTGAAAGGACAGCAAACTCGCAGTTATCAACAACCACACCTAAAACAAAAGCAAACTAAGAGGACAGCTAGATCAGGAGTAAACCATAAAAATGAAGATCACATGGAGGGTTAGCAACAGGGGAGTGGGAGGAGGAGAAGGGGGGAGAAGGTACAGAAAATAAGTAGCATAGACAGTAGATAGAAAATAGATAGGGGGAGGGTAAGAATAGTAGGGGAAATACAGAATCTAAAGAACTTGAGACACGTGTTCATGAACTAAAGGGGGAAATGGTGGGGGAGGGGTATGCAGGGTGGAGGGGAATGGAGGGGGGAATAGAACAAATGTAATGGCATAATCAATAAAAAAGTTAAAAAAAAAAAAGAAAATCCAGGGAAAAAAAAAAGAGTGGTATGTTTTAGGAGCTCAGAGTGGCCTGGGGTAAGTGGTATTGCTGACAGCGCTTCTAAAGAGAGAGACTGGCACAAGTGCAAAGGTCAGAACATCTTTGTGTCTACACCCCCTAACAAATCCCAGAAGGGTGTCTTCTTGCACTTGCAATGATTTAAAATTTACCTAATCAGGTTCCCTTTACCATTGAAACCAAGTGGTCTTATAATATAAACTGCTGTTTATAAAGGCATGTGCACAGAGGATCTGCTGACCATTCTTTCAGTAGGTGTTTACTGAGCACCCTTTCTGTGCAAGGCACTCTTCTAAGCTCTGGGTATGGTGATGAGCAAGGCAGGCAGGGGCCCTGCCCAGGAGCTTCTGTTCCAGGGAGCCCGCTCCTAGGCCATCTTATGCACTGGCCTTTTGGTCCATTGGTCTTGTTGGGTTGATTTGTGTAATAGGTTTACCCTTCCAAAGTGATGGCTAGGCCCAAGGACCACTCCCTCTTTACGTAAGTGGAGCCAGGTATGAAGTATGCAAAAGGCTTGTAAGAGAAAATGGACTTTCTTCTTGGGAAATTCTACAGATTCTTTAGAGAATGAAACCCTAGACTTTGAGAGCCCTAGATCAACAAAACAATATTTGAAGCACAAACGTGTTCATAGACAGCAGTCAGACAGGACAACATTCATCATATCAAGATTTGTTACTCTGATTTCTGAAGAAACTTTTTAGGAAAGCACCCCACCCTCACCTATAGCCTCCCAATTCCGTAGTATCTAAACCTTGTGAAATCTATCCATGTCAGACTGCCACCCTCCAAGCACAATTCCGTATTAGGGAGAACTTATTTCACTGCCTATTTTTCCTGAGGTTAAGAGAAAATTTGTGATGGGAATGTATGCTAATTCTTTCGGGACTAATTAAACAAACAGATTCAGGGAAAGAGAAGATTTAGGATAGTTAAGAGATACACACACATATATAGTTTTGGAATAATAGCCATCAATTTTTCCACTTGAGCATTTTTATGAAGAGCAAAGGGCAAGAAGCATCTTATGTCCTCTCAAAGCTGAGACACATTTTGACGTGGAGATATTAAAAGCAAATTTGGTGCCCAAGACAGGTGCCAGATTTTAATTACAGTTGGCATTTCTGAGTATGCTTTTGGCAGAGGTGAGCATCTTGTTGGAAAAGCCATAGATTTTGACACCAGCAGTATGGGTGCCCAGTTGAAAATAATTTCCCTCTTATTTTCATTATGTTGGTTGTAAGAGAAAACTTCAGTGATTAATATTTAAACAAGATATTCTCTGTTCAGAGAAAATGGTTATTCATTGGAATTGTCTTAGTGGTTTGGTATGTTAGCTCAGGGGGTAATAATATCTATCTTAGAGCCTTTAAAACCCCCCAGTTAAAACAATAAAATATGATGTTTCATTACAAGAAATGAAATTGGCCTACACCAGGTTTTCCATTAAGTTCCAGGTCACAGACAAATAAAGTAAGTATGTTAGGGGGAAAATATCCTTTTTAAAAATAATTAGGGAGCTGTCTGTTTTGTTCACCAGATGGAAAATCCGTAGTTGTGGGTGGTCTGTGTCAGAGAGAGCATCTCTGAATTGGCAGGACCATGTCTGTAACTTTTCAAGTCCTAGGACAAAAATTTGAATGCCATTGACTGTTCAGAAGGCTCCAAATATGTTTTAGCCCTTCTCACTCTGCTTCCTGAATTTCGCCAATTCTCTGAAAGAGTGTATAAGTAAATTGATTGTGGCATGCCAAAATAAGTAGTCCATTGTTCTTTGAATTCTGAAACAGTATTACTGTCAGTCCTTGTTTTCTGTGACTTTTCTTTCAATACATTATGATGATAATCTGATTAGTGGAACTGCCTGTGTTACTATTGAGAAGCCCCCTTTTATTACACTAATGTACTCCAGAGCAAATAGTGTGGCCAAATGTGACTGAGGCTAAGGAAATCGTCCTAAGATTATTTGTTGAAGAAGGATATTGTACTGTCATTGATGGGGTCTTTATGAACTTGCTTTGATATTCTAATAAAATTAATTCAACCAAAAGATAAGCTTTTCTTACTGATTTCTTTGGTTGGTAATAAAAGTTAGTTCTATCTAGCTTCTCTAGTAGTTTTTCAAAACCAGTAGTGTTTTTTTTTTGTACGCCTCAAAGTATCATTTTTTTCAGCCCAGTCTTACATGTTAACATCTGCAAATTGGACTTTGAGATGAATGTGTTTTATATCCTAACATAAGGATGTATATTGTGTTTACATAATATTTAATTCATAAATTTAACCCCCAAGTTTTAAAAAAAAAGACTGTTAATGATTACAGGAGAGTTAGATGAATAAAATCATTTCAAATACCTGAATGCATAAACTTTAAAATTGACTGAAAGAAAAAGGCCCAGAATGTAAATCATTTTTCTTGGACAACAAACGTTTGGCTTTGAATGTACTATGATATTCTGTCTGTGTGTAGTAAAAGTGGCAATGGTTTATTAGTTCCATATCCCCCAAGCACAGATGCTGCACAGTCTGTCCCTTTTCTGGGCACTAAACAGCGGGTTTAAAAAACATAATTTTGCTTAAGTTTCCTGCTTGCGTTCTGTGTTGTACTATTAATAGCAATCCTTTGTTGTTTGTGCCAGCTTACTTCTAGCATAAGACAATGATGTGCAGGAACTGTTTTTAACCAGAGTACTTCCAATTAGCACCCGTTTTTCATATGAAAGTCCATGTGCAGTTCTGTGAAGAATATAAACACTTAAAAATTATGTCATGAAGGTAAGAAAGCTAAGTAAGTTTAACAGTTAACAGAGTTCAGTTGGATATACCTATGCAATGTCATGGTTTCCTTGGCAAGTCTTACTCATTTGCTATTAAAGGTTGATGAGGTGTGGGGAAAATTTGAAATAGTGATGGAGGACTTAATATGTTAAATGTTCTGTGGTTCTTCATGATAAAAATGTGTTTTTCAAGAAGGGAAGTAGAAACCTCAAGTGTTTGACCAGTTTCACCCTCTCTGTCCCAGAGACAGAAACTATATCACTGAATTCTCATTTGGTATGGATCTTGAGTTGGCCAAAGGTAAATGTGCTCTTCTGAGAAGTTAAGATACACAAAGAGGTCTCTGTGTCAGTTGTGTTGTTCTGGTTATCAGAACGTGCAAGGTCACAAGCTCTGAAGCTTCATGTTTTGTGGCTGAACTCTTCAGAGTTATTCTTGACTCCACCCAATTCCTCTGACTGTATATCTTCATCATGGCCCCCACTCTACCTTTCGTCACTGCTGCCTTGGCCCATCACTGTCTCTTCTTGCTGTTACCTCCTCCTTACTCTCCCCCTTCCAAAAAGAGTTTTATGAGTATAGAACTCCTTGCTGCACTCTCTAAATGTTTCAATAGCTCCCCACACTGAAGAATGAAGAACTTACAGGGCCATTCCATGTCCTTTATACCCTGACCCCAGTTCACCTTTTCAGATCATCTCTTTCCTGCTCCTTATACCTGAACTCCAGTCATATTAAGATTCTTAATGTGATGAGACATGCTACCCACCCCATCCCTGCCCCTCACTCTTGCTGTCTCCTTGCTGTGCTCATGCTATTCCTTCTTCCTATAGTACCCTCCTCCCCACTTTCCAGCAGGTGAATTCCTGCTAATCAGATTTCACCTTCCTCTTATGATGTCTTCCTGTCACCCATTCTCACCCTGGGTAGCAGCCACCCTTCCACTGCATCTCTATAGCTCTGTTCATGTGTGACTGTTATCCTTTGCATTCTGTTATTTTTCTTATAGCAGATTAAATCTCCTGGTGTGTAGCACTGGTCCTTGTACCTGTATGAAAGTGTGGCATCTGTCTTGGTGCTGAGTGCATGACAAGAATTTAATAAATTATTTTTAATGAAATGGCTTTCTACCAGTAAAGATTCTTGATTATAAGCAACTAAACTTGGCTCTTTTAGGTAAAAGGGGATTTACTGGATAGATATGAGCATACCCACAAAATCGATGAGGCATCTGGGTGTCAGCACTGCTCCTCTGTCTTGTCTCAGCCCAGCCACCAGACTGCATGTGCCTCCAGCATGTTCGGTCTTTAACTCTGTTCAAGGACGTGTCTGAGTGGTTGGTTGAAATGGGTCCACCCTTTGGCTCTGGGCGAGCTGGGCACCTTGAGCATATTCCCAGCAGCAGACTGCTAGCTATGGGTAGGATGCGGCTATTCCTCCTCACGTGGAGTAGATCTCGTTGCCATGATAACCAGCAAGCATGCACCCGGGGTGAGTGTTCTGTTGCTAGTGTGCAGCCGCCCTGATTTGGTAGGGATTCTGAGCAAGCCTTTCTACCCCAAAGACAAGGAAGTTACCTATTAAAATGCAGTTTTCTCTGGAAAGGATGATAGCAAGCCCTGCTAGTTAGCATCCATTTGCCAAAAGTAGAACCTGTGGGTGCAGGGTGTAGAGTAGGCATGGGCAGGTGAGGTGAGAAAGGGTAGTGAGCGTACCAGCAATAAATACCGCACACACCACTCAGTGGTACCACACCCTCCTCTTTCACCTCCACACTCCTGGGCGGCACCACTCAGAGACCACAGTCATGTTCTTCACCCAGAGGTGAAGGTGCCCCCTGAAGCCTATTTCTCCTTATAAATCAATCAAATCACAATGGATACTGCTGTAGCAAATGGGAAGAAGGGCTGTGCTGGCCGCCTGGAGTGGTTGATAGAGAGTTGGGAGGAGGTGCAGTAACAAGATAGGGGAGACAGAGTCTAAAAGATGGTGATAAAATAACATTTCCATGATGAGTGAGCTTTGATCACGCAGCGTAGAAAGGAGATGACACTGGAGAGGTGGGATCATGTGGGCAGAATCACTGGAGCAGGAAGGTGTGCAGAATGCTGGGGAAAGACAGATAAGCCAGTTGAAGATAAAGGTTTGTGTGGGGAGTGGTGGGAAATGAGATGGGAAAGTCATGTTTGGGTCAGGGTGTAGAGAGCCTGGACCTCTTGTAACCAAAGGCAGGTCTGGCTGCCTCCCTCTGTGAAAACCAAAACTCAAGAAGCGGTTGCTGATGTAAAGGGAAGGGGTTTATTCAGATGCCAGCCACCTGGAAGATGGGGACTCATGTCTCAAAGCTCATCTCTACCTCTCAGTGGAGGCAGAGGTGTTTATAAGGAGGAAGAGGGGGACAGAACAAAGAGATCAAGGAAAGGAGTTGAAAAGTTCTCTTTGCAGATGAGCACAGTCCATTGGGATAAGACAAGTCATGGTCCAGTGTGTGTCATCCTGGCTTCAGGTCATCTCAGATTCAAGTCAGCCTGACTGCACTGATGAAGGAGGTCAAATCTCCCGAAGCTGGCATGCCTGAAGGTTGGAGTCTGTATATTTTGAAGTTCATTCCTAGGATACTTATACAAACATGCTGTTTATCTGCAAGCTATATATTAGAGTGGGCACTTACAGAAACAATGTTGAAAGAATGGTGGGGAGGGTTACAATTTCCCACTGTTACATTTTTCCATGTTAGACTCTAGGCTGAGAATTTTAGACATTGCTTTGTAAGTAGCTAGGAATGTCTATAGATTTCAGAATGGTAGTATTGTGATGGGTGTGAGTTTTTAAAAGAGCGGGATTAAGTAGCAGGCCACTGAGGAGGAGTCTGTCTTGAAGCCAAAAACCCGGGAACAAAGATGGCTAAAAAACAAAAATCCTCAGCCCTGGCTAGGCAGTTTAGTTGGATAGAGGATCTCATCGTCTCCATACGCCAAGGTTGTGGGTTTGATGCCAGTCAGGCCTCATGCAAGACTCAACCAATAAGTGCATAAATAAATGGAACAACAAATCAGTGTTTCTCTCTCTCTCCTTCCCTTCCTCTCTCTTTAAAATCAGTAAGTAAAAAATAAACGTAAGTGAGTAAAATCCTCGATGGGAGGAAGAACCTCCCCCGGGAGGCTTAGAGTCTGGACTTAAAGCAATACCAACTCCTGGGCAAGTGTCTGTGCCTTAGTTTACTCACTTGAAAGGTAATGGTGCCTATTCACAAGCATTGCTGTGATCAAATGAAATAGTTATGATCAAATGATGTTTCATTTTAAAATGTGTACTTAATCACCTACATGTATTTGAAAATTTAAAAGCACCACATGAGAAGCTACTGTGATGGGTTATCTCCTTTTCTTGGCTTTTCATTTGTTCTCCAGTTTTTTCTTTCCTATTTTTTCTCCTTGCTAGTGTTTGTTAACCTTCCCTTATCCTTTGAAACCCCATAATGGTCCCTTATCCTTCCCTTATCCTTATCCTGCCCTTATCCTTGCAGACCAACAGTATAGCTTTGGTTTACTTATTCTTTTTCCTGCTCAAAATTAGATGGATTCCGTTGGTGGTATGGTAGGCAAAAGGCAAGGGCTCATTTCATTCAACCATATCCACTAACTAGTATGTAAGTCAGGATACAGGCTTGGTTGTTGTGATCAATGAGACCCCCGAATGCTGTGCCTTTATCCGAAATAATTTCCCTCTCACTTTAACTACAGGTGGTGATGGAGGGCTCATATGATGGCTCAATGAGGATCCAGGTTTCTTTTATCTGGTGGCTATTTCATCCTCAGCACCTTACCTAAGAATGTTGCTCAGACCTGGCCAATGACACAGGGAATGGAATGACATGCCCCTTCCTTTTATGGGTACTCCATACTTGTGCTCACGTTGACCACATCCCATCAACCAGAACTGTGTCCTGTGAATGCACCCAGACACAGGAGATGCTAGGAAATGTTATTGTTAGCTGGGCATCTGTGGGCCTTTCCCTGTGTCCATCCTCGTGGGCAGACGGTGTCAATGGCAGCATTTGCATTCAAGAACTGAGGTGTGTGAAAGGTGGATGGGGTTGGGGAATGCTCATCCTTAGATGCGCAGCCTGGCTTGTACATACACGTGCAGGACTGAGTCAGGAAAGGGGATGGCTGGGACTTCTAGACTCCTCTATACCTGAGCTCTCAGGCTGCATGTGGCAAAGTGGGCCTGCCCAACCCAAATCTTCTGGTCTTCAGTCTTCCCTTTACCCCTATATCATGCTGCTTTCATGTCACCATAGTCTTGCTCACTATCAAGGTCTCCAAAGCAATCACGTCAGAGCAGTGAGTGGAAAGTAAAAGTAGGCAGAGCACTGAGCCTCCAGCCTCAAAGAGTGGTGAGCCACCTGGAGAAGAGTCACTATTTTAAAAATAGGTGGTATTTAGGAAAATAAAAAGACCCAAGTCCTCACTGGCAGCACACAAAGGCAAACCTGAAATGCAGGAAGCTTGTCTTATTAATAATGAAGAGAAATAACAGTGCTGATATTAATCTTACAGGGTCAAATCCAGTAGTTAATACTTCAAACCTCATACTACTGCCATACATGTTTCAGACTCTGTACTCAGCATGTTACTTACTTCTGTGTCTCAGAATAGTTTTATAGGCTTGATCCTGTTATCATTCCCATTTTATACATTAGGAAACATTCACTGAAGTTAAGAGACTTGGCCAATGGTACTAAGAGAATAGATAGAGAAGCTAGACCTGCGTACCTAGGTCTGCTTGACTCCAGAACCTGTGTTTTTAAGTATTAAGCTGTCCTCAGCTGGCCTGTTTAGCATGGGCAGGGGGATGCAGACAGCACTATAGAGTTCTCATGGTGCTGTTCCCATGGCGATGCATACCACAACCATCCCTTGGTGATACCCTTCCTCCTCCTGTCAGTCAGTGAATATGCATTTAGTCCCATCCCTAGGTTGGTTCTGAGCTTCCTCAGTACAGTATTTCATTTAACTCTGGTAACAGCTCTGTAGGACAGGTGTTGCAATCCTTGTTTCATATTGGGTGACCATGAGACCCAGAGAATTACATATCTTACTAGTATCACATGCTGATGTGGCAGAACCAGGTTCTGGCCAGACCCATTCCAAAGCCCATTCTTCCTGTACAATCACTAATTTGTCTTAAGAACCACCCCCTCTCTGCCAGGCCTAAGTAGATAGATCTTAGGTGTTCTTACTACACACACAAAAATGGTAATTATGGGAGGTGATGGATATGTTAACTAACTATTGTGGTCATTTTGCAATATATGTGTACGGGCATACCCCCAAGATATTGCAGGTTTGGTTCCAGGCCACCACAGTAACGCAAATATTTCAATAAAGCTAATCACATGAATTTTTTGGTTTCCCAGAGAATATGGAAGTTATGTTTATACTATGCTGTAGTCTGTTAGGTATAGTCTGCTACCATTATGTCTAATAATACAATGCATATACCTTAATTTAAAATACTTTATTGCTGAAAAATGCTAACCATCATCTGAACCTTCAGCAAGTCATAATCCTTTTACTGGTGGAAGGCCTTACCTTCACTTTGTTTAAAAAAAAAAAACAAAACCCACAAGAGCCCTGGCTGGTGTAGCTCAGTGGATTGAGCATGAGCCTGTGAACCAGAGGATCGTGGTTCGATTCCCAGTCAGGGCACATTCCTGGGTTCCAGGCCAGTTCCCAGCAGGGGACACAGGAGAGGCAACCATACATTGATATTTCTCTCCCTATCTCCTTCCCTTCCCCTCTAAAGATAAATAAATAAAATCTAAAAATAAAACCCCACAAAACCCAAACCACACAGTATCTGGGAAGTACACTAAAGTGAAGCACAATAAAATGATGTATGGAACTGTATCATTTCATTACATTGTACACCTTAAATTTACACAATATTATATGTAAACTATACCTCAGGAAAGCTGAGGAAAAAGGACCCATAGGAGTATGGTGAGTGCTACAATATTGCATTTTGTCACTAGCTTTTTCAGGGTGTCTGCCCACAAAATGTGTCCTGACTTCAGAATGAAGCCGGGACAGCAGCCTCCAGTGGGTGGGATGGGCATTGGAAAGTCCATCAGCTCTGAGCATCTCCCTCCCAGGTCTCAGTGCACACATGGAAAGGTACCCGAGATACCTATGTCAGGATGCTGCCTCAGGTAGCCTGAGGGGCACCGCAAGAAGGCATGCTGGAGATGGCTAACCACTGTGGTTGTCCCAGTAGGACTAATAGGATCACTATTATTTCTCATTATCCCTAAGACAAGCTTTCTAATTCCAGTTTTGCCTGTTGTGCTCTGGCATGACTGGGTGTGGTAACCTCTCTCATTCCAGAAAACAACACATTGTAAGTTGCTCCTCTGTGGAATTTACAATCAAAATGAGTATTTGAAGCATGGAAACTGTTGGCCTTGCTTCTGGCTCCTGTTGTCAGTTTGTGATACAGCCCTTCCTAGATGTCAGGCAGCAGGATGGTCTCACATGACAATAACAGACACCTCTTCTGTCCCATTGGACTTTACTCTTTGCGTTTTCAGCCTCCCCCTCTGAGATCTTCAGGCAGAGTTCATGTCCCCATTTTACAGATGGACAAACCAGTACTCTAACATTATGTAGCTTGCCCAAAGTCATGTAGGCAGGGGTTACTTACTACACGGTAGCCCTTGCCCTAAATAACTGAGGGTCGACTCTGTTAATCCTTAACCACCTTCTTTAACTCTTAAATGCTTTAGGTGTGCACATTTTTTTTTAAAATTTTTTTGGTGTGCACATTTTTATACAGAGGGGAAAGATGCTTCTGTGGAGGCAGCACTGTCTGGAGCCAAGCTCCAGTGTTAATCCCAGCACTGGCATGTCAGTTTCCAGCTGGCAGCAAGTCACTTCTGTGGTCCAGTGTCCTTATCTGTGGAGTGGGAAGAATAGGAATTGTACCTTGGAGAGTTTTTGTGAGGGCTCAGTGGCATAAGATTGGAAGAGCTTAGAAGATGTGTAATGTAACCATTTTACTATTATTATTAAAATAAAAAGGGAGGGGAGAAAGGATGAGGTGGTAATCTTAGGAAAATCAGTGTCAGTTTACTGCCTCGTAAAACCCTGGTATACTGGAGCTGCTTTTGACTAAGCCCTGTCAGTCTCCACCCACATACCCTGGAATGGGGCTTGCCCCAGCATTGTGTACAAAGGTCCCCCCACTCACTTTTATGTGAGCCGCCCACTCTTTTCTCAGTGACTCCTTGGAGCAGGAGGGGATGATGACACGAGTCTTTGTTTCTTTGAGTCACCTGGGGAGGCGTCTTCACCTTTCTGAGTCACATGAGCTGGAAAATGAGAGGTGGAATAGGTACTTTTCAGCTATAACAGACTACCTCTCTTTCATTGCCTCTTAGTACCTATGAAGGAATATTGGTGCCCAGTCACAGAGCTAATTATTTCCCTCCAGAAAGACTAATATATTGACATCAGAGTGGGCATGTATAGAGAGAAAGTCTCCCTATTTACTTAACCTCGTCCTTCAGGTGTGGTTACAACAATTCCTCAGGTAGAAACAGCCCCTTTCAGCTTCCCCGTGGCCTGGAGGCAGTCCTGGGCGTAAGGGGGAGATACCTGTGATACCACCGTTTGCTTCTGGCAGGCCCACCCCAACCTTTGGAATCAGTCCTGTTATTGTTTTGTTTTCTAAAGCCTTTTGTTTCCTCAGTTGACTTTGAAGTTAAGGCAGAAAAACTGCCATTATTGTGCAAGAGAGTTGGGAGAACTGGTATGAGCGGAATGGTATGAGCGGAATGAAGCAGGGAAATGTGGTTTGGGGAGCTGCAGACTGGAGATAATGTAGCCAGACTAGGGTGCAGTTTTAGGAAAACCACTAGATGGCACTCACACACTAGCGTTAGGACTGGTCCATGGTACTACTCCATTTTGGGCTTTTGTAAAATCTCTCAAGGGACTAGCCAAAGCTTTGTATCTGCTATCCCATCCATCCATCCCCCATCCTTCTAACCTCTCTTGATCTTCTACAGTTAGAGAGATATGCCTCTATCCCTGGCCCTTCCCCCCTTTCTCTCTCTCTCTCTTCTTATCTTTAGTGACATTAAAAACCTTACAAAAATATCTTCAAAGCTTCCCACCTTTTTAGCTGCAGTGCTGTATTTTTACTATTATCCTAAGCAAATGTTTACATGGAAGTAAATCCATTTTTAGAGTAGATAATAGGGAAATTTGTTTCTCTCCAGTCATTCTGAGTTTGTTCAATAAAAGAAATAGAAAATGAGGGTAAAGGAGTTATTTAAAAAAGATAATAGATAACAGCAATGTTTTAAGATATTTTCATTCAAAATTATGGGTTAGTAAATTGTAATGAAATAAAAAACCAATTACGATTAATGAGTTATTTCAGCAAATCATTTTCTATTGTTAGAGAATTTTCTGTAGGCCAAGATTCCATTGCAGAATGTCTTGTAAACTGCTGGGGCCAGGAGGGAGAAGGGATAGGAAGGAAATCATAGTCGATATCATTATTTATACCAAGGTGCAAGTTGTATAAAAGCAAACCCCAAAATTAAATATTAATAATTTGTTCTGATATTTCAAAGACATTTTAAAAATGAGTTTCTGTGTATCATTAACATGGTCTCTGCTTCTGGCTGGTTCATCTCTCTCAGCTGCGCGGACACCTTGGGAAGTGGTTTAGAGCATCCTTGCAGAGGTGCTTCATCTGTGCACTTCCTTAGCTGAGCTAATGGTACACTGAGCCCCACTGCTAAGGTTAACCTGTGTGCTGCAGAAGGACAACAGATGGAAATTCTGGTTTGCAGCCACTGCAGAAAAATAAAAACATGTTCCAATGGGAAAAGGATCTTGTATTTCTGCGTTTAAACCTTTGATCTGCATTCACATCTGAAGGGAAGCCTAGACCTTTTGGTGGAGACACATGGCTCTGCATCTGTAAAAACACAGCTGTATATAGCAAAACAAAACTAGTGGAAAATACAATGGTTTTGCTGTGTCAGACTAGTTCCTAATGTTCAAATTCTATACAAATATTGTCTTTTGATAGCTCTAACAAAAATCCTTCTTGACTTTCTGTATAATTGTTTAGTAATGTTTTATTCTTTTAAATTCAGATTTTTAGCAGTTAAAGTACATGGGTTTATTTCTGTTCTCCTTTCTTTGAAAAGGGCCATAAAATAAATAGCTTGTACTTGAATCATAATGACATTATGTAAATTCTGACCTGATCGGAGGTGATGGGGTGTCGGGAGTATCAAATCCTTAAAAAAAAGGTACAGTTCTAACTTGATCCCTGATCCTGATGATCTTTTCTTTTTTAAGGTATTTTGGATTGCATGGGATTTGTGATGCAAGTTACATTCTGCCTCTCGAGCACTCTAGAAACTTAACTGCTTTATTTTGAGCAATTAAGATTTGTTATGGAATGAATTAGTAGCTTGACTTTCCTTCATTTTCAGCTATTTTCTTTATCAGGGTAAGCCAAATTTGTTTCATTTGGAGGCATTTTCCTTGAACCTCCATGTTTCCTCTCAGTCCCAGCCACAGAGCCCAAGTCTGTTACAGTCCGCCTTATCCTGCCCCGTGCGCTTGGTTTCCTACTATTGAATTGACAACCTTTTCCGTCCTTCCCCTTTCCACTGAAGTGCTGGCCCCTCTCGTCCCTTCCCACTCCCTGCCACAGGAATGAGGTGCCCAGAAGTGATGGACAAAAGATGAGGATGAGTTTGATGTGTGAGCAGAAAGCCGCCTGCAGGCCCCACTCTGCAGATGTGTCCCTTACATTCTTCCGAAAGGGGCCAAGTGAAGTGGCAGCTGTTGTTCGGCCACCCTCCCCACTCTCTGCCACCAACATCTTCATCAGCAAGCCTTTGGAGGGGGCTGAGTGAACAATGACTTTAAGAGGGATCATTTTATTTTTATTCTTAAGTATTTTTGTTTACAGAGTTTAGAGAGGAAGGAGGCAGAGGGGGAAACAGTGATTGTTGTTCCACTTATTTATGCATTCATATGTTGATTTTTGTTTGTGCCCTGACTAGGGGATTAAATTTGGGCATATTGGGATCATGCTGTAACCAACTGAGCTACTCGGCCAGGGTGGGATCATTTTATTTTTGTCAGTAATAATAACAACAACCTTTAGTTTTAATCAGGCTGCTGGGAAAAGCCAGAGCTAGATGACAAGTCCTTCCTTGAACTGAGAAAGTTTCCTCTTTGAAGTGCTGGGTCCCTCCTCACCCTTCCAGGAGGGAAGAGGGGAAAAGAAAACAAGTGTGAAGATCTGAAGCCACTGAGGAATGCTGAATTAATGTCTTTCCTCAGCATCCCAGCCCCTCTCAGGTCCTCCCCTTCTTTCAACTCCCTACCCTTTGAAACTGCAGGGATGGGATGGTCAGGCCCTCTCATAGCCACAGGCCGAGTCTCCAACAGGATAGCAGTGGGGCAGTGGCAGTGTAGAGAAGGAAGGACAGGGAGAAGGAGCCAGAGGAAGGTGGTGGAGCATCGTGCAGATCCTCTGTAGGCTGTGGCTGAAGGTTATCCATTGTGATAACAGAAAAACCAAAAAACAAACAAATAAAAACCAAAAAATAAAAACGAACCCCCAAACAAACAAAAATCCCCCCCAAACCCAAATCCTCCTTCACAGGTGCATTTTGTTCCTGGGACTGTTGGTATCGCTAGAGCCCCCCCACCTTTTTTTTTTTTTTTCCAATTCTAGAAGATACTGTCAAGGATTTATCAAGCCTATTAATTTTTCAGGCAGAGCAGATCAAGCCTGCCTTTCATGAGGCCTTATCCTGGTTTAGTTTTCAAAGGTAAAGAATTCTACTTTCTCCTCATGCTTTACATAATTAAAGAAGGTTGTTTTTTCCTCCAGTAGCAGAGAAGTAGTCACGTATAATATTTTTTTGAAGAAAAAGGCCTAACTTTTTATATGGCATCTGATTTTTTGCTCTTTCCTAATTGTAACCAGTGTTTACTTTTTGCTGGTACTTAGTTGTATACCATTCACCCTGTATTTTAATTTCTGACAGGTGGTGTTAGAAACAGTGTTTCCCTCCTCTAGTTTATTCCCTTAAGTTTAAATATGTTCTGTTCTAACAAACTGACAGCGCAATTAAAAACAAATTCTGCAATCTTTGACTGCTCTAATTTGTCTACTACTCTTGGTTTTATTTCACACTAGAGCTTTCTAAAGTTAACGTAGGTGAACTTTTGCTTGTTTCCATCTGCTGAGTTCAATAGCAAATTGTGACCCTCACAACCACTTCAGGGCCTTTTGTGTTCTTACCTGTGCATTTCAATACCTTCTGGGGAAGTGCCTTCAGCTTTAGTACATATGCAAAAAACCTGGGTTGAATTTTCTGACACCCCCTTCCCCCATTGTTTCCATTTGTTGGTGGTGTCCTGTTTTCTATTGTCTGTCTGGTTGTTGATGTTGGCAAAAATCATTTGTTTAACGATGCCTGCCTGGGATGCTATGCCTCATTCTTTATTGGAACGAAGTCTAAAAATATCCCGAAGTGTTTAAAAAATTAATGCATGCTGCTGAAACTGTTACATATTTGCGTACTTTTATTTTTCCATCACAAGGTGGGTAATATTTTAAAGGTATAGGCAGTAATCGTCACCAGAAGCCAATTAAAACCTCCAGGATTCTATCAAAAACAAGTTTGGCAGTATAAATAATTGATATCTGGAAATGAAGCAGCCGCTCTGTGTGCAGGGCCCTGCTGCACCCAACTGGCAGTGTCAGCAGTCCCTGTGCTTCCATGAGCTGGGGGTGGTTCCTGGGCCTCACATCGCCCGGGTTTTCCAAACTGGATAATAAGGCTGCGTACAAACAGATTTTAGCGCGCTCGTGCACACACACACACACACACACACACACACACACACACTTCCTTTGTCTGTAGATAAGAGGAATAGTTGACATTATTTGCAGGTGTTTGAATTCTTAGAGAAAAGGAAAAAATACCCAGGCTCCTCATGAGTTAGGTGTGAACAAAATAAATTGAGGCACTGTCCCAATCCTTCCAGCTTTTTAAAAATCATGTGATTAAAAAAGGACATCTGAGAACAAATTTATGAAGTTGTTATGGCAACTGAAACACTTGGATTGAAATGTGTGTATCTGGAACATGAAAGGTTGTAGGAAGCTGAGAAATAAGCACGGCATTGTATTTGGGGAAGGCGATTGAACAGTGGTAGCCAAATATTATTCCTCTGTCGGACATCACTGAGGGTTACTGCCTTGATTTACACTCTTCAAACTGTGTGGTGATTGATGCGTTCCCAGACTGTGTTGCCCAAAGTCACCATCCTCTTACCAGCGTTTGCTTATTGGTCATTTGACCTGTTGAGAATACACTATCCTCCGTACTGTGTTCAATGTGGAGATTGCATTTAGAGTTGCCTCAGCATTCGCTCCTAAGTTTACATTTCTGTGTTCTCATATTGATGTCCTTGTTTGTGAATAGTCTCTATGGTCTTTTCATTCACTATCTCCCCAACCCAAGTCCACCAAAACACTCACAAGAGTCAATATTTAAATATTCCCTAAAATTCTCTGCTGTTTTCTAAACACTGTTTATCCTGTCTACGTAACTTGTTCTTCTCTTAATTTCTCACATTTAAAATTTTTTCATCTTTAGTGCCAGCAAGGATTTAAAAAATTAACACCTACCAATTGGTATTACATTGTGCTGGAAATAAAAACTAAGCCATATCCAGAATGATTCAAATTTTTTTCAGACATTAGATTTCAGATCTATATATACAGTGTCCAGAAAATTGTCTTTCAAATATTACATATTCCTTTCAATGTATTTGGATTTTCTTCTTTAAATGGAAAGAATTAAATGTCAATTATAATAATTTCAATACACTGACCCATAAGAAATATGCTATTTTAATTGGAAAAAAGTTTGATGATGAAAAATACATTTACATCAAAAAACTCAAATAAAATTTCTTTTTTACAAACATTGATTGTTGAGACTGATTATTCAGTCTCCTTTATTTTAAGCATAATACTTTTTACTTTGATTAGTCTTAATTACTAAAATTAAGCTAAGCGAAGAAAAAGAGAATAAAAGTAAAATAATTTTTAGAAAAATGTATTTTCCTTATGTTATGAATTGGAACTTTTTACTGTTACTGAAATTACTCAATAATTTTTAGTTGGGCATGAGAGTGTAATATAAAAACTGCCTTTAAATAATTGGAGTGTTTTCCTGATCTTTAAAGACTCAGATCACAACAATTTTCTATTCTGTTGCAAAATTAGCTGTTAATCTGTCAGACTGATTATTCATTTTAAATATTTGATTAAACCTGAGCATTTGTGTTTTAAAATCCCTTTTTGCATATGCACATGAAAGTGATTCTATTTTGATATAACTCTCTTGTATAAGAATACATAGATAAAAAAAATTTGGAGTCTGCACATATTTTACAGTAGTAAATTTCCATTTTCCTTTCTCTCCTCTTTCCATTTTAAAGATTAAAAAAAAAGTATGATTTTGATGCTTCCAAAGCGGATACTATTTTATTTCAGGTGAGTCATGTAATAGTTTGTTGATGTTTTCGAGGTCTCTAAACAAAGTCTGATGTGTTAACAGTCTTATTAACGATGTTAAAATAGAATTAACAGCTTGTGGATGCCTCCAGCGCACAATAGCCTGTCAACCTCTCCTGCCCCCTTATAAATTGTACCCCTGCTGTCTTCCCTTTGTTTCATGCCCAATCAGCAAACTAAACTTTTGTGGAGGGAGAAGGCAGTTCAAGTGTTTCTGCAGCAGCTGAAGGGAGGAGCTAATGTGGAATTTACTAGGAGACCAATCATGCTGGAGGGAAGAATGACCCCACATTGGAAAGAAGGACTTTGTTGACCTCCTTGGTTCCCTGACCTTTCCTTGCCACTTTGTCGCTATAAAGAGGTTTACTCTGGTTGTCCCGTATTTTATGATACTTTTATGAAAGCCACAGAGGTTTTAAAAGTTTGGGATTATTTAAGATCCATCTGAGCACAGATTTCATTGTACTTTGTGTTCTAATTTGACTTGATGTTAGCACTCAAAATCATTTTCTAAAAATTTGATACAGCAAGTACTAGTGTTTTTTGTTTTGTTTTTAAAGGGGAATAGAACTTCATCAATTATCTTGAGCCAAAATTGATTCTAAATCTTTTCTAGTGTCTCTTCCTCATAGCTACTTTCATGGAGAAAGAATCAGATTAGATACTGATGTTAGACCATTGGCCTTACTTTGTTGAATTTATGCTTTGAAAAAATAGATTTATATATTCTAAGTCTTTAAAATATTGCCTTTGCCAAGCAATGATCATATGAGTTGAAAATAAAGATGATTAGGAAGTCTATTTTTTCATTAGTTTTGTTAATTTGACAAACTGTCATATTTAAAAGTACAGATTAATGGGCTAACCTGACAAATGAGTGATACTACCTTAACCTTTGTGAAGAAAAACCTTTGCCACCATCTGATTTAGCAACTTATAAAGTATATCACATTTATAAAATATTTTCCAATTCTCATTGAGTGTTATACCAGTTTTGGTAAGGGATGAAACATTATTGAGAATTAAGTGTTTTTTAGATTGCACAAGCACTTTCTTTGTAATTTATTGGTGTTTTTCTCTCCTAATGTGTTTGTTTGTTTGTTTGTTTGTTTATATTTACGTTTCAATGGGCCACTGTTCAGTGGCTCAAAATAGAGTGCTGAGATGTGAGATGCTTTGTTGGTACAAAGAAAAAGCATCTCACCCTGGATGCAGTACACTGAACATTTTCTCTAAACCGAGTTATAAATGAAATTATTCAAATGCTTCCAGACACAGAGAATGGTGAGATACAATTAAATGAATTATGGTTTTAAACTATGAAGACAGAGTGGTGCAGGCTTATCATTTGTCTTAGCTCATATTATTCTACTTATACTAGGTAAGCCCCAGGAGGAATATTTTCTTATACTTTATAAACCCCTAGAGATATGCACCAATTGATTGAGCAGTGTATGAAACTGGAGCAAGCAAGGCCTCATTTGAAACTAGCCACACGGACTGGTGTAAATAATAGTGTGTTCTGGTTGACATCTTTTGAATATGCACTGTTCAATTTGGATCATTGTACCTGGCCATGGAAGAATGTCTGTGTGGTAGGTTTCCCACAACTGCAACTGCTTGTCATTTTTACCCAAAGTCGTCACTGCTGCCCACCCCCATCCCATGCCCTAGTGTGTCCTCACCTTCCATTGCTGGGCAGCAAAACTGTCTTGCAACCCAGTGTAACTGACCTCTTTTTTGTATGCTTGCCGAATGAGCACTGCAGGCCTTGATGTTGGCAATATGCCTACAGATGTGGGCACGACACTGTCATGGAGACCAGACATCAGCACTGTGGCCACCTGATGGAAGTGTCCAGTTTATGTCTATATGACTTTGAAACACAGGAGAATCAAAGGGATTAACAACAAACAAAGAACGCTTGTCACCTTTGTGCAGAAACCAGCTAGCATCTCACAGGGACTACCTGAGCTGCTCTATCGTCACCTAAGTTGGGTTCCTATGGATGCTGTTGGTTACTGTTTTCCAGGAGCCTCTGCAGGCTTGCTCACCACAGGGAAGGGGAAGAATAAACTAGGAGCCCAGCGTCATGACCCCATTCTTTGTTAATGATGCAGAGGGGGATAATACGGCAAGTTTAATGAAATATTAATAATCAGTACAATTTTTCTCATTAAATACTTTGTGAATACTATTTATTCTCCAAGAATTCTTTCTCTTTTTGTGATTGATTTTATAAACTTGAAGGAAAAGGAAAAAGTCAGGGGTCCCAAAATTGGCCTTAGTCAGTGACCTAAGTGGATTATAACACTTGACCACTGACATTTACCAAGATAATCATGGTCATAGATATAGATCTGATTTGGCTGTGTGACCATTCCTTTTGGACAGAAGTTTTCATGTGCTTTTGGAATTCTGAATTGGTTATGGCAACTTTTAGGCATGTAAAGGATTAAAACTAAGTTTATGATGATTTAACTTTTTACTTCTGCATTTTAAAATTTGTCAAATGTAGAAATAAATTTTCTCTGAAATTTGTTAATTCCCTGGATACTTTAAAGCCAATTGTGAAATGCTGCTTTCATAAGATCCATATAAACATGCTTCTTTATTTAATCACAAGGGGGATTTAGAGAAAGGATGTTTTATTTTTCAGTAGTTTTTCCCATAAGAACATGCAATTATTATTATTATAGTTACTAATAATGCCTTATATTTGCATAGTGCTTTATAATTTTTAATGTACTTTTACAAACATTATTAGATGTGATTCTTGGAAGAGTTCTACAGGATGATATTATTATCCTGGTTTTATGAATGAAGAAATAGTAAATGCCTATACTCGTAAAATACCACATAGTGTTAGCTTGTATTTCCAGAGAATTCTATATTATGAGAAATATATTTGGTGTGTAAAATGGCTATAAAACACAAATCTAGGACTGAAGTTATTTTGTTTCCCCATGTAGCTGTAAAAGATGACCAAAAATCAGGAATGAAATTGCAATAATGCACAATCCCCCTTGAATTACAATTACATTAATTTTGGCCTAATGATTTCTATGTTTTCCTGTGTTTCATGTATAAAATACTCTGATGTGCTATATAATTACAGCATAATATAATAAAACATTTCTCCCATATTTTTAAAGATAGAAGTTATAATCACAATATCATAGCAGAAGAATGTTTTCCAATTAAAGGGTATGTAGTTTAAAATATGATTTTTTTCCTTATGAAATCTCAAGATGAGCAAACTATATTTATTCTTAACAATAATTTTTTTCTCCCTCTTATTAAAGGCTAGGTAGCTTGAGTATTTGTTTTGGGCCAATTTACTGCTACTGTTCAGAAACAGAACTATGTTATTGAGCACAGGGAAATGTGATTAAGTGTTGCTAAGAATTATTATAGTACAGCAAGACAGGGAAGCAGTCCATGTGCTATTAGAAACAATTTATAAAAACTAGGAAAAGACTTGTTAAAAAGATACATATTTCTTGAGAATAATTAAAATTGTCTGAGTTATATTCTGACCACATTTCATAATAATATTTCCATATTATTTCATTAAAATATTTGGGTTTTGGGAAGCAGCAGAGAACTAAAATGAGAAATAGGACAAAAAATTTCCTATTTTACAAGGTCCAAAATCTTATCAATATAGTTTTCAGTGACAAAAAATCATGAAAGTAAACTTTCCTGTAATAACCCTAAGAAAAGTATCTGTATATGGTCCCAAAGATTTGAGAAATAAAACTCTGGGGCAATAATCATTTTATGGAAAAAAAGTCTATTTAGAATCTCACTAGGACCACTCTTAGAATCAAATCAAACTTCATCTCTACTTTCATTGGTGATAATCAAGCATACATTTTTTCTTCTAGAAGTTTAGAGGAGGAAAAAAACTATTAGTATTATATGCCTGGAGTTTTCTTTAAACAACTCTAACATCAAAATGGCCAAACTGTTTGACTGATTCATGTTAGATAAAACAGATGGGATTCCCAGATCGTGCACCGTTCAGCCGTTTGATGGAATTCGTGCCACCCTGACCAGCGAGCCCAGATGGCGCTTAAATCTGTCACTCTTTAACGACCCTACTGTTTTTTAAAAATATTTTTATATTGAGCCCATTTGGTTAATCTGAGAGATTAATCATTTCCAAGATACATCTGGGGGGGATTTACTGCAGGTTGCATTTGGAGGAGCTGAGGATGAGAAGAATGAAGAGATCTTCTAAATATACAGGTCTACCTGCTAGAAGCTATGTTGGGCAGGAAGCCTGGTCAGTCTCAGACTTATGAACACTTTCTAGACAGCAAAGCTGAGAAGGCCAAATGGCGAGTAGTAGTGATGGGGGTTAAGGGAAGAGAGGATGGACGTTTGGGAAGGGTCTTGCGTGGGTGGCGGTAGACAGATTTCTCCGAGAGACACTATTGCATTGCCAAGCTCGATCCCCAGCAAGAGGCTGAGTGCTGACTAACCACACCAGGGTGGCTTTAAGTAGTCTTACCCTCACCACATCGGGATGACTCTGTGGGTGCGCCACCTGGAGCAGACTCCAGAGACTGAGTCCAACATGATAAGACTCTGAGATCATTCTATAAAAGAATCTGTTCTATGCCAGATCATTCGCACATCTCACAGAGTTTTTCCCTGAAGGTTTTTCTTTTTCCTTAAATTATTATTTTGAGTCATTCTGCTGAAATGCTTCAGTGATTTGGGGCATGAGATACTGGCCAACTCCTCCTTTCAAAATCTCTAACCTTGGATATATTTTCAGAGTACTTGTCTTAGAATTGCTTTCTTTTTTTGCTAGGACAAGAAAAGAATGAATGGTTTTTGTTATGCAGACTTGATTTTTTTTGGCCTTTGAATCAGCTGTAGCAGGTGTCAAAATATGGTACAGAATTTATACCATTAACACAAAATTTTCCACAGACTCCCAAAGCCACCTCCATTCGCACGCCTTGTGACTTTAAGGATATTCTTGGTGATATTCGGGCTGCTCAGGGTTTGCTTTCCTGTTTGTCAGTGACGCTGCCTATGCGTGGGGGGCCTCATGGAAGGCGTGCGATGTGTCTCGCCCTCCCATGAGGCAGAGCACATGGAAATGTCATCCCAATGCCCTGTGCCCCACCTGAGTGCCTTCGCACAAAGAGGTGAGAATTCTGCTTTGGAGGCATTCCAACCTACATTTAAAAACTTTCACATAGACCAAAAATGAGCAGAGAAACAGGTTGTGTTGGGAGGTTCTTTTGGAAGGTTTCGAGTTCTGGGAGCCTCCGGGATCCAGGGTCTGTTAAGAATCACTACTCTAATAGAATGTGGTAGAAGCTGACCCTTGTAACTAACTCCCCGTGTGGGATAAAGCTAGATAAATTCTGAACAGTATCGAAGAATATAATATATATCACATAATATGTTTTCATTGTAAATCTACTGTAAACATTCATCTCTCTTTTTCTCCTCTCTCTCTCACATACACACTCACACACACACATACAGCACCAGAATATGGAAAGGACTGCAGTATAGTCCTGGTTAAAGGACATTGGTCTTTATAGTTATTGAACTACGATCTCACATCTAACTCTGTTGAATAGGTTTAGGATTTGACAATAATCAGTAAGACAGTTTTGTGTGTATGCATGTTGTGTCTTGGCCTCAATCTCCTAGGTAGTCTTTGGGTGTGTACATAGTAAAATTTAACATTTTAGTAGAAGCAGCTAATGCTCACATTAAAAATTATTTTTATAAAGTCATATAATATATTTGGTATTATCTAAAAAGCTAATCTCTTATCTTTCTGACAAAAGTAGCTATTTCTAATAGTCAAAATAAACATTCTCTCAAATTTTATTCAACAACTCACTTCATACTCACCTCATTTTCTCTAAAGACTAAAATATTCCTATTATTTCAGTTGACAGATGGTCTGTTTCTGAACAAAAGGATACATGTATCTGAAGAAGTGTGTGGCCACCTGATAAATAAGGCTTTGTGTATAATTTTTCATTAATGCTTGCCAAATAATTAAGTATGAAAAGCTGAAGAGCAAAGAATAAAAAATGATCATTAATGAACTATTGGTCATTTGGACTACACCAGTGGTCCCCAACCTTTTTGGTACCAGGGGCCAGTTTTGTGAAAGACAATTTTTCCACAGACTGGGGTGGGGGGTGTGGTTTCAGGATGATTTAAGTGCATTACATTCAAGCTCACCTTCTGCTGTGTGGCCCAGTTCCTAACAGACCAGGACTGGTACTGTCCGCAGCCCAGAGGTTGGGGACCCCTGCACTAGTCAAGTGAGTTTTGGTAGATAGAAGAAAGAGGAAGACTAACACTGTCTGTTGCCTGTGTGTAAACTCTCTCACTGGCATGATACAGTCCCAGCAACCCTAGGTGGGATTTGGATGCCTGGCTTCCAGAGTTGAGGGTTTTCCTGGCCAGGCTGAAAGTGCTAGAGCCAAAACAGGAAATAGGATTAAGGGATAAAATCAGAGTGAAACCCAAAGGCCCTGGTACTGTCAGTGGAATCAAGGTATAAATCTAGATAAAGAGTTGGAGCAACTAAAGCCAAGTTCAAAGCGACCAAGGAGCTGGACAAGCTGGGTGAGGGCAAAATGCAGGAGACAGAGCCCTGAGACATGTCCTCAGCTGCCAGGCAGACCCACTAGTGCTTTTATAAGGTCTCAGCTTTGATGAAGGTCTGAGGCTGTGATGAACATGTGGGTTGTTCTCTCTCAGAGCCTTTTGTAGCCATTTGCAAAAATTCCACAATATCCTTTAAGAGTCAGGGATAAAAGTCATAAGCCTTAAAAATGTTGGATATCCTTAAACCCAAATTTTCCAAATAGGAAATGTAAATTTGGGTAGGGTTTTCAAATTATTGTTTCATTTTCTTCATCTCCAAAAGATTTTCTAGTTCACTGAGAACCTGCCTTCAGTTGCATGGATATTATGTTTCTTTTCATTCCCCCTAAAGACCCCTATTGATAGCTTTTAAGAGCTGTTATAACTGCAGTAGGAATGAAGTTCTATACCCCACATAGTACACTTTGCAAGATTAGAGACAGCGTTACGGGAACTGCAAGACAACTTTGGTATTAGTCAATCTGTTAGGTTTCATTATAGGAATATTTTCTCATTCTACTATTTCATTTTAGTGAAAGGTCTGTTAGAAATTTCCATGTGTATAAATGCTTTAAAACATCTCACTATCCAAATTAGTTTATGTGGAATTTACCATAGTAGTTTATCATTTTCTGAAACATAACTTGTTTACAGTTTCTAGACACATGCTCTAAAAACAGGCACCTGTCCATTCCATCCTTAATGGTGCTCTATCTGGACCTTCTTTCAACTATTCAAATAAAACACAAGGAACATTTCATGTATATGAAAATACCCTCCATTACTGACTTTTGGAATTTTACAGTTTATATTTTGGCCAGAACAACAGCAATGAAAACAAACCCTGTTAATTGCAAAATTAACCCACTGATCCATCTAGACCGTGGTCCCTTTCTAACATTCAGGCCTACAATCCACCCATTCCACTCACTGAGGATGCTGGACAATCAAAGTCTCAATACTTTCAGTGTTTTTCATTTTGTTCTTTTTTCACATTCTTGAAAGAATGGACTAAGAGATCTGTTCTTTAAACAACAAGCCAGAGAATCAGATCATGTCAGCTCTCTGCTTATAATCTTTCCCGTTGAACTTAGAGTGAAATGCACTCTCCTCACCATGGCCTGCAAGGCCCTGCATTTCTGGCTCCTGCTGGCCTCTCTCTCTTGCTCAGTCTTTTTTGAGCCACACTGGTCTGCTTTCTCCTTTCAGCACCTCTAATAATGTGGCAAGCCATTTCCTACCTCAGGATCTTTGCACCAGCTGGTTCCTCCACCTTTCTGGTTTCTTTTTATTCTGAGGTCCTAAAAGCCCTCCCTGTCATCCTATTTTTAGTATTCTTCCTCCTCCTCCCCATGAGTCTCTATCACAGAATCCTGCTTTTGTCCTTTATAGCATTTATCACAAACTGTAAAAAGTTTTTATTGATTCATTTGTTTTCTCATATAGTGTTTGTCTTTCCCACTGCAACTTAAACTTCTGGAGGCCAGGGATTATGCCTGTCTTGTTCTTTCAGAATATCCCTAGAGTTAGCAGAGTACCCAGCACACAGTAGATACTCAATAAATAGTTATCAAGGAAATGAATAAGCAAAATGGCTTAGAGTGCTCCATGCCACCTTTGGTGTTAATCCTGGTGCCACACCTAGCTCTGTAGTGCCCACATCGCCCTGGGCAACAGGGAACCATAGTGGCAGTGATTTTTCAGAGCTTGTTGTGTTCCACTGTTGCAGGGACTCAAGAGTACCCTAGGTGGTCTGGGAACAACAATCTTTTGAGGTATGTGTTTAATATCCATTAAAGGAAACTGTAATTAGTGCTTCAAATCCAGAACTTCCAGCAGAATATTGCCAAGGCAAGGCTAAAGAATACATGTCTAGCCCTGGCTGGCATTGCTCAGTGGGATGAACTCCAGCCTATGAATTGCAGGGTTGCCAGTTCGATTCTCAATCACGGCATATGCCTGGGTTGCAGGCCGGGTCCCCAGTTGCGGGTGTGTATAAGAGGCAACCAGTTGTTTCTCTCACATATCAATGTTTCTCTCCCTCTCTTCTCTCTCATCTCCTCTTTCTAAAAATCTTTTTTAAAAATATATTTTATTGATTATGCCATTACAGTTGTCCTATTCCCCCCTTCATTCCCCTCCCCCCTGCACTTCCCTCCCCCACCATTCCCGCCCCCTTTAGTTTATGTCCATGTGTCACGAGTTCTTTAGATTCTATATTTCCCATACTATTCTTGCCCCCCCTGTCTATTTTCTACCTACTGTCTATGCTACTTATTCTCTGTACTTTCTACCTCCTTCTCCTTCTCTCACTCCCCTGTTGCTAACCCTCCACGTGATCTCCATTTCTATGGTTCTGCTTCTGATCTAGCTGTCCTCTTAGTTTGCTTTTGTTTTAGGTGTGGGTCTTAATAACTGTGAGTTTGTTGTCCTGTTCCTATTTTTTATCTTCTTTTTCTTCGATAAGTCCCTTTAACATTTCATATAATAAGGGCTTGGTGATGATGAACTCCTTGAATTTGACCTTATCTGAGAAGCACTTTATCTGCCTTTCCATTCTAAATGAAAGCTTTGCTGGATAGAGCAATCTTGGATGTAGGTCTTTGGATTTCATGCCTTGGAATACTTCTTTCCAGCCCCTTCTTGCCTGTAAGGTCTCTTTTGAGAAATCCACTGACAGTCTGATGGGAACTCCTTTATGGGTGACTGTCCCCTTGTCTCTTGCTGCTTCTAGGATTCTCTCCTTCGTTTTAATCTTGGGTAATGCAATTATGATGTACCTTGGTGTATTCTTCCTTGGGTGCACCTTCTTTGGGACTCTCTGAGCTTCCTGGATTTCCTGGAAGTCTATTTCCTTTGCCAGATCGGGGAAGTTCTCTTTTATTATTTGTTCAAATAAGTTTTCCACTGGTGGCTGTTCCTCTTCCCCTTCTGGCACCCCTATAATTCGGATGTTGGAGCGTTTAAAGATGTCCTGGAGGTTCCTAAGCCTCTCCTCATTTTTTTGAATTCTTATTTCTTCATTCTTTTCTGTTTGGTCATTTTTTTCTTCCTTTTGGTCCACTCCCTTGATTTGAGTCCCAGTTTTCTTTCCATCACTGTTAGTTTCCTATGCATTTCCCTTCATTTCACTTAGTGTAGCCTTCATTTTTTCATATAATTTGTGACCAGAATCAACCAGTTCTGTGAGCATCCTGATCACCAGTGTTTTGAACTGTGCATCTGAAAGGTTGGCAATCTGTTGGTCGCTTAGAATTATAGGTTCTGGGGCTTTGAGCTGTTTTTGAGCCATAATGTTTTGGTCTGTTCGCACCTGTTATGTATGTGGGGTGGAGCCTTAGGTGTTCACCAGGGTGGGGCAACCCAGGTCACTGGGTTGTGATGCCGTATATGGGGGGTGGCGTCACAGAGGGGCAATGGAGTTTGTTCTGCTCTCTCTCAGATTTCTGTCCCCTCTGCCGCTTCCACAAGCACATTGGGCCCTTCTGGTGCTGGTTCCTGGGTGCCTGGGCTTGTGTACCCTCCAGGACTCTGTGGGTCTCTCCAACAAACTCTCTGTGAGCCTGGGGTCCTCTCCTGGCACCTCGACCCCGAAAGTCTTTCCAATTGGTGCTTTCAGGCTCTAATTCCCATCGCTGGGGCCCTAGTCTGAGTGGTCTGTGTCACTGTTCACTCCTTTGCTTGGTTTACCTGAGTGTGAATGTGTGACTGCAGTCAGCCAGGCGCCTTGCACCCTCACTGGGTCCGCCCATTGCCATCCCTCACCTGGGATCCGCCAACCTCTGCTTGCACTCCTGGGTGGGTCTGACCAAGTGATCTTTCCTGCCCGATCCCGCTCTGCTGCTCACTCCACCCCTCTTACCAGTCCCGCTGAATGGTTCATTGTTTTCAGACTTCGTACAGTTCAATTTTCTGTGTTTTGGCTGTATTTTTGTTACTAAAACTTCATTGTCTTTAAACTTAGTTTTGGAAGGAGGCACAGTGTTTCCTCCTACGCCTCCATCTTGGCCGGAAGTTAAACAAGTAAAATCTTAAAAAAAAGAATGGATGTCTATTTTACCAAGTGAGTTGACTGAAAGAAAAAAATTAAATACTAGCACAAGTAGTATATGGATATAGTAGATATTGCCAAGTGTGGCAAGCCTGGATGAATAGGAGATGTAGTAGAGGACAGGCAGGAGACAAGTGTGGAACTTTGGCTGAGGAATTGGAACTGAGTATCAGGGAGCCTTTGAAAGTTTTTCACTGGGAAGGGACATGTGTGCAGTTAAGGAGGATAAATTCACAGCAGTGGGCAAGATAAATGTAAAGGCTTGGTGGAGGCCAGGCAGAGACTGAAAGCAGAAAAGCTCACATTATGAAATTATTGTGAAAGCCTTATTAGGAGGGGACAAGGATCCAAACTTCTAGGTAGAAGCAACATGCAAGAGATGCCCCTCTTACCCGGGTTCATTTTCTCTATTTGCACACCCCACCCTTGCACCTCACCACCATGCACACGTAACCTCACCTTCTTTCCACTGTTAGCTCCTGCCCTTGGGCACCTCACTACCCCCTGGGAGGCTCCCCACAAGGCTGCAGAGGCCAAGGACTGTGCCTTATTGTATTCTTATATTCAGTCTATAATAGACTAGATTACAAACTAGATTAAATAGAAAATGGGTCTGTTTTCAGACCCTTTTCTATTTAAAGACCATTTCCACATGTCATTGCAGAGAGGAGCACCATCACAGAACTCTGAATGTCTTGAAGATGACATGAGTCTTACAGACATTTCTATAATCTATTTCCTCTGTGCTCCAAATGTTGGTACTTAAGCTCTTGGAAAATACAGACCACATTCTCCTCCTTTTCCTGAAAATTTTAATTTGCTAAAAGAATGTAAATATCTCAACATCTACAGTTTTACTGTAGAACTCATGGAGTTGAATCTCCTCTGTGTCACCAGCATGTTTCAGGACTATCATAAATATTAAACAGTGGTAATAAGTCTTGAACCTTGTTTCTCTACCGTTCATTTTGTTTAAAAATCTGTGTAGCAATATTTTATGCTCTTAACTCATAAAGTCACCATTCAATAAATGTTGGCAGGTGATCAGTCCTGTGGGATTTCAGCAGTTGTTCATTCATCCAACAGATCCATATCAGGGAACTACCTACCATGTTCTTTCTAGGCACTTGAGATCCGGCAGTGAACAGAACAAAGACTCACCCCTCTGAACTTTAAACTTCAGCAGCCTGACAATAAGCCACAGAGGTAATAAATAAGTAGGGCATGCATCATTTTAGAAGATGGTGAAAGAAAAGGTACAGTCAGGTTACAATTTCAAATAGGGTAGTAAGTAACAAGTCTTACTGAGAAGGTGAAATTTGATCAAAGGCTTAAAAGAGGGAGAGGGACTTATGTATCATATATATGCACATATCATATATGCCTATATGTCAGAGAAGACCATTCTAGGCAGAGGGACCAGCCCTCAATATCCAAAAATATTAAGGAGGCTGTGGGGCTGGTGTGGAGTGGGTGACAGATGCAAAGCAGTAGAAATGAGGTGAGATAAGAGAGAGTCAAATCACTGTAAGAATTTTGACCTTTACTCCAAGTGAATTAGAGAACCATTGCTGAGTTGTGAGTAAAGGGGATTACTGATCCCTCTGGAGCCTGTATTAAGAATAGATTGTAGGGGGCAGGGGTAGAAACAAGGCTAGAATGAAGTCAGGGAAACAAATCAGGCAGGAGATGATTGCTGTGAGCCAGGTGAGAGGGGATGGCAGCTCAAACCAGAGTGGGAAGTGGTGAGATGTATTTTAGATATTTCTGAAGCAGTACCAAGACAACTTCCTGGTATATTGAATGTTTTGCTGTTGGGAATGAGAGAGAAGTGAAGGATGACTGTCTAGGAATTTGGTTTGCATCACTGAAAGGAAAGAGATGGCCTCAAATGATATGAGAGACGCCATAGATGAAACATGGTTTTCTTGGGTATTGGGGTATGGGAAGGAATAAGGATCTGGAGTTTAGCTTTGGGCATGTTGAATGGAAGATTATCTACTTTCAAGTAGGTAAATTGGGATAACTTTCAAGTAGATGACTTGGGATGCCAAGTCAGCAGTTGAACATAGAGTCTGGCATTTGAGAAGTTTGCACTGGAGATCTATATGTGGAAGTTGCTTGCATAGAGGTGGCATTTAAAGTAGTGACTGTGTACAGTCACTTAGGAAGTGTGTGTAAGGTTATGGACATCGGGCCGACTGGGGGGCTACCCCAACATTAAGGGGCAGGGTGAGGGGAATGGGAGGAAGAATATTCCATCAGCCAAGGAGATGGAGAAATAGGGACTACTAAGATAGGAGGGTAACCAAGGAGTGTGTGTTTTGAAAATCAAGTGAAAACAATATATCAAGATGGGTTGGGCATGGTGATTGTGCCAGATGCTGCTGGTATATCAAGTAATTTGGGAACTGAGAATTGGCTACTGGATTTAACAACATGGGGGAGGGGTCACTGGCTGGCTCAACAAGAGCAGATTTGGAGGAGCTATGGATTGTTCCTAATATTCTTCCTTTTCAGGGGAACACAAAGTTTAAATGAAACTGTATTTGGAGCATTTGGTTGATCCAGCAGCTTACACTGGCATACCCAGTAAAGGCATCAAACATGTAAGTGAATTCTACTTAAAAGATACATATAGATAGATATATATGCATATATAATGTATATACATCAGCTTTATTGAAGTAGAACTTATATATCATATAATTTACCCACTTAAAGTGTGCACAATTCAGTGGTTTTCAGTCTGTTCACAGAGTTATGCAGCCAACATCACAATCAATTTTAAAAGAAACCCCATGCCCATTAACAGTCATTGTCCCCCAAACTTCTCAGCCCTGGGCATCGGCTAATCTACTTTCTGTTTCTGTAGATTTACCTGTTCTGGATATTTCATGTAGATGGGATCATATAATATGGTCTTTTGTAACTGGCTTATTTCCCTTAGCATAATGTTTTCAGGGTTCATCTATGTTCTAACATATCAGTACTTTATTTAATTTTAAAAATTATTTTGTTTATTTATTTTTAGAGAAAGGGTAAGGGAGGGAGAAAGGAGAAAAACATCAATGTGTGATAGAAGCATCAATCTGCATCTCTCTCGAATCCCCAACTGGGGACCTGGCCCACAACCCAGGCATGTGCCATGACTGGGAATCAAACCAGCAACCTTTAGATTTGAGGGACACTGCCCAGCCCACTGAGCCACACCAGTCAAGAAACTTTCTCCCTCCCTTCCTTTCTTCCTTCTGTCTTTCATGGTTGAATCATGTCCCACTGTATGGGGATACCATATTTTATTTATCTGATCAGGTTATAAATAAATAAATAAATAAATAGAATATTTATTGATCAGGTTAGTGGGTTGATAGACATTTGAGTTGTTTCTGCTTTTTAGCTATTTTGAGTAATAATGCTGTGAACATTTATACACACATTTTTGTGTGGACATATGTCTTCTGGGGTATATACTTAGGAGTGTAAGTAGATTTCTACCTTATTACTAATATTACTAAATATCCTATATTGGTATTGCCAAAATTTCAGGGCTAGAAGTAAAAAAAAAAAGAGAGAGAGAGACAAAGTTGAAGAGTAAGGCATAGAGCACACCTTATCTTCTGTTCTGTCCCAGCTCCCTGGGTTCCAAGAGCTATTTTGGCCATAGTCACTGTGAAATTACTGCAATGCCAAATGAATGGATATTTTTCTTTGTTCGGTTTTGGAGCGCAATACCAGAGTAAGCTGCATTAAAGAATGTGGAGAGTGAGGGAGAGAATCCACCTGCATTGGCTTATGCAAAAAATAAGGTTACTTTAAAATGTAGGTCATTGTTTACTTTTAGCTACATAAAAACCTGCAAGTAGATTTTTTTTACAGCATCGCCAAAACAAAGATGCCGGGAAAGGCAGCCAAATACATTGACTTCAAGAGATTAAAAAAAAAAAAAAGACTTGTAATTGCCTATCAGTCCTTAGATTTACTTCCGGGGAGTACCAATTTAAAATCCCAAGTGTACTTTTTTTCTGTGGAATTATATTAATATGAAAAAGTTGTATAAAATATGTTCATATGTGTGTGCACTTGTGCATGTGCGTGTGTGTGCATGTAGTTTTAAACATTTCCGAAATGAGTTTCCAAGTGTTTTTTTGATCATGGTTATTAAAGCTTGTGTGTTTGCAATTTATTTGGCAAAATGCCTTTAGTGAAGAAAGGATATAGTGTTCTCTTGGTCCTTTGCCTGAAGTAATTTTGGAGAAGTCTGACTGTGTTTAGTTCATGTCATTCATTGGAGACAAGTCATTGTAATTACATTTGATCACAATCAGTTTACAGTTGTTTTTATCATGTTTTCATGCTGAATATCTACTCAGACATTATAGCAAAACTTAATGGCTACTGTTTCATTTGTATATAAAATGTTTATAGCCTTTTTATTTTTTGCAGTACACATCGGGTTTCAATCATCGCTGCTGCATAGTGAGAAGAAAGTGATGGATAAAGAACTATCAAAAATCCTTAACTAAGCCCTGGCTGGTGTAGCTCAGTGGATTGAGCACAGGCCTGTGAAGCAAAGGGTCGCCAGTTAGATTCCCAGTCAGGGCACATACCTGGGTTGCAGGCCAGGTCCCCAGTAGGGGACACATGAGAGGCAACCACACATTGATGTTTCTCTTCCACTCTTTCTCCTTCCCTTCCCCTCTCTCTAAAAATAAATAAATTATTTTAAAAAAAATCCTTAACTAAATAAAATTTTATTTCGGGTCACCTTTCCATAAAAGATATTGAATGTATTTTGTGGCTTTTCCCCCTGACATGTTAACTATTATAGAAGGATTACAATATTTGGAGGAAACCTTATGAAATGGGGCAGCTTATTCACCTAACATGGTTTACATTTGTGTTCGTTTTCCATTGGAAATGGGTCTGCCAGTACTACACAGTATTATGAATGGCTCCTAGGTAATAGAGTAAAAGGCAACATATTGTTATTTGGGGGATTTAAAAACAGGTTATCTTCTTAACTGTAAAGCTAAACATTTTGTCATTGTTGTTTCCTAAATTCTGTGCTAACATCTGCACTAGGGGACAGGGTTACATTTCAGGATGTTATTTACAGCTACCAAGTGCTGGAGGCTCTCATATATATCAGTCCCAGATTTGCTAATTGTGGAAACCTGGCTTCACCATTGAATTTGGATAAATTCACTAGTTATCTTCCAAGTGTCAATTCTCACAATTGCTAATTTTCCCCAAAAGTTGAGCCCTGGTGAAAACTACTGTTGGTATATATATAAAGTCTGTGTGGTTGAAGAAGCTTCAGTTAGAGAAGTGTAATTAATGGGAGACTTTGACATCCAGCTGAGAAAATTAGTTTGCATCAAAAAAGGCAAGACAGAGGATTAAAGAAATTTTAGTCCTAATCTAATTAACACCAATTAAAAGATGCAGATGAATTTGTACCAACAAATTGTTAATTATGCCCCAATTTGCCTTTTTCTATGACCAAACTAAAATTAGGAAAGTATTATTATCCTTTTTGTTTTAGGAGGCTTTGAAATGGGTTTCTTATAATCATCTTTTTTATAATTAAAGCAAAGATAGGAGGTAAGAGTTAGTGTAAAATATTTTATTGTCTACACAATACTTTCAGTATCTACATGATACTTTCATGTAGGTTAGCTCTTTAAAAAATAGAAGTACAGCATAATTCTCCTGTTGTTCATTCACTTACCAGATATTTAATGAAGACCTGCTATGTGCTATTTCCTTGCACCATTCAGTAAAAAAAAAAAAAAAAAAACTGAGCACGAACAATGATTTGTTCTTCTCATTCAAAATATTTTAACTTTTTAAAAAAATTAAAAATCTTTTTCAATTACATTTGACATTCAATATTATGTTAGTTTCAGGTGTACAGCATAACGATTAGACAGTTACTATAACTTACGAAGTGATCCTTCAATAAATCTTGCTCCTCCCTGACACCATATATACTTACTATAATATTATTGACTATATTTCCTATGCTATGCTTTACATTCCTGTTACTATTTTATAACTACCAATTTGAAAATAAATAAATTAATTAAATTAACAGTTTGTATTGTTGATATACTGCTCCTTAGGGCAGGGGGCAGGGAACTCTTGAACTAAATTATACAGCTAATTAAACTCTGCCCTGGATACATGTAAAAAGGGGAAAATTAAACTTCTTTTAGGCCTCAAGAAATTCTTTTTAATGTTCTAGAACTCCTCTTAACGTGGCTTTTTGGGGTCTTCTGCTTATGTCTTCCTTACTTGGCAGATCCATGTTTCTGTTTACTAGAGTGTTACTCAGTTGTTCACTGTCCTGGGACTGTCTTTTTACCTTTTGAATCACTCTGATAGTTCCTCAGATGGTGATCTGAATAATTGTGGAGGGGATGTTATATCTGCAAATGACACAGCTGTCCAAGTGTCATATAATGAGTAACCACAACATACTTTATATAAACCATATTTCTTCTGTTTTTAAAACAAGAGAGGGAGGTGGGAAATGCCTGCTAGAAATGGGAAGAAAAGCATACCTATGGATTCCTCTAGCAAGTAGTTATATACAAAATACAACAGATTTCCAGGTACCTATTGTTAAACTTCATTTAAAGAAAGTATTGGCCAACTGGCCCCTGGTGTCAGAAACATCATTCTGCAGAGCTCTGTACTATGTTACTGTATAGTGCACAGACTTAGAATTTAAATAGCAATATAAATAATAATAGTTTATATAAAAATTCAGGGTGTTTGATTTGCATTTTTTAATATTTATCTTGGAAACTTTTGCATTCACAACTTTGGCTGAGAGCACACTGGGATAAAGTAGCTTTTACTGGATGGTGTTTTCATGGGTAATGGCAGTTGGAAGTTGGCCTCTTGATGGGGGAATTTCAAGATGGCAACACCTGTGACAACAAATGGAAGGTATTCTTTAAAAACAATTTTTTCGTATAAATTTTAATGATCTCCTTGTGACTATTTTAAACCAGAGCCATAACATGAGAAAATTATGAGGAGAGTCACTTGTGAACAAGGTCTTTAAGAAGGATGTCTAAAGAGGCATGAAAACTAAATGCAATGAGTAATTCAAGATTGGATCGTGGAGCAGGAAAAAATGGATGTAAGTCAAATTATTTGGGACAGTGATGAAATTTGAATAAGGTCTATGGAATAGATAACAGCATTATATCAGTATTATATTTCCTGATTTTGATCATTGTACAGTTGTGTAGGACAGTGTCCTTCATCTGGGGAAGTATTTAGAGGTAAAAGGGCACAATGATTACAATTTATGAATAGTTCAAGAAAGAAAATAAACATGAACATTAATAAATCAGTAGTGGGTAGTGATTATAGAGCTAATGTGGTAAAATGTTAGCATTGGTGAATCTGCAAAAGGAGTATTCAAGAGGGTTTTTTTTTTGGGGGGGGGAGTGTTATCTTGGTAGAGAATCAGTCTTACTAACTCAGTCTAAATGGATTCTTAGGATGAGCATTTACCAGAGCAGATCGGTTATCTTTAACAGTTTAATGTATCTCTTCGTAAGTCTACCAGCCTGATCCAACAGTGAACTAAACGATGCCCTGTCTACATGTATAAATAACAGGAAATATCCCAATATTGTTATCCCAATATTTCCTATTCCAAACAGGAAATACATGAGAGGTATTTCTCATGTATAGCTCTCGTGTAAGATTGAGTCTTGGGTTTAAGTGAATATGAGGACTGAAGTTCACTGTATTGTATGTTCCTTTCAGACGGGACTTCACAAAGACCCTCTTTTATAAAGAAAACCAGCCAATAAAACAGTACTAGTGTACATTATATATGTGTCCAAAATTTCATTTATAAAATGTGATGTAAGTCTTCAGGCATAATTGGAGTTCTTAGCAAAATACTTTGGTTCTTAGTACTCCTACCCTCTAAGGGGACTTAGCAATTACTCTTAAATTTCAAAGTGGTACATAGAGTTTTAGCTGTATGACTTCCATTAAAGCCCATAGGAGTCTTGTTGCTAAAACACCACACAACTTATGAAAATGTGCTCTTTCTTGTGAAATTGTTAGAAGTAATGGGTATGGAAGTATAGCCCTGTATTCCTGGTACATTTACAAGCTTTCTGCACTTGTTTCAAGTTTTATACTTTTATAAAAACTCCACAGTTTTACAGGGATTGAAAAAAAAGGTCTTATATGTATTCCCAAAATGAAGGGTAGAAAAATATCATATAACTGATTTTTAAAAAAGAAAGAATTTCTAAAATAACTCAAGAAAAATCTAAATGCTTAACACTTTCTTTTCATTTCAAAATTAATGTATCAACTTCCAGGTTTTAAAAATATGCATTAAAGTAACAACTTTTAAAGAATAACATTTAATGACAAACTCAGTATAATCACATGTAAGTTTTGGGTTTTCAACCCCCTCTTCTATTAAAACCGTCATAGCTTAAGCCATATCTGTGCAAAGTTTCATGTCTTCAGATGGGGGTCTTCCCTGGGGATAAGCCTTAAGGTTTGGTGAGTACCCTCTGCTAAAAACCTCACACACAGGTTCAGCTCAGTAGCTGGTGCAGCCTCAGCCTGGCCTGTGACTCAGTCGAGACCTCTCGGTGTATGCACCCAGTTCCCTCTTAGGGCAGAAACATTTCTGGAGTTCTGGGTCCTCAGTCCTTTGGGGTACACTGGAGATCAGGAACAGGCCTCAGGCATAGAGGTTTTTATTTCAATACATTCAGAGAGAAAGAGATGGTAAGGGGTGAGAGAGAAGTGAGGAAACTCAATGACTTCTTACTGAGTTAGTTACTGTTGGCTCAGTTTCAGTGATGCTGTTTTGCCATAGGTTTTGTTTTTTAACTAAGCAATATTGAATTATCATTTTTCATGATTGAATCTCAGGAAGATTATATAGGCATTGTTTTTTCCTAATATCTTTAGTAATGTCGGGATAGTAGATTTTAGGATAGCTTTTAAAAATAGAGAACCAATTTTTCAACATAGCATTGAATAAGTAGCATCAGTTAGGTGTGAGCTAGACCACTGATTTGAAGTGTCCCAGTTGGGGTCAGAATTAGGGACTCTCTACATAAGGGAATTTCAGAAAGGTAGGGGGGAATGTTAAGGTACAAATAGGAAGAAATAAGTCATTGTTCCTTTAAAAAGCACGGTAACCTCAATAATAAGAGGCTGTGAAGTAGTCCTTTTTATAACAGTGACTTCTTAATTTCACAGCCGTAAGAGCTCCTAGGGTGACTAGTAGAGTGCCCCAGGGCTACACCTGCCTTGGTGGATTAGGGCCTGCTGCAGCTGTCTTCATTTGCAAGATTAAGGTGTAGCCTGATGAGGTGGTGGGTCTCAGCAGGGAGCACTCCTTTTTCAGTCTCAGTAGGCTGGCATTACAGATTAAGATGACCATTGCAAACCAGGTTTAAAAAATGCAAGATGAGGCAGGTAACCGGTTCCTGAGCTTTATGTGTTAGACCCTATGAGGTATGAAGTGGGGAACCCTTATATAAAGGCTACCTTGAATTCTGCTTACCTTTCCCAGTCAGCTCTCCCTAAAGTATCTAGTGTATCCAAGGGGCCAAGCTTACCTTGGGTACACAAACATGTTTGTAAAGTATATGAATGTATAGGATGAACCATTGATGACAAAAGGGAATGCTCTTTGGAAACCATACCCGTTAGCATTGGTCTGTGGGTTGGATACACTTTCTCTGTAACGTGTGTTTGTTCCACAGAAAATACAATTAGGATAACTCTTGTGTGTTCTCTACAGGAAGGAAGTAGTATACTGCTTGTGAATGGTAGGCTAAATGAGGAAATCATTAAAGGGGTTTTAATAGACTTTTGAACCAAAAGACATAAGGGACCATAGTTATATTGCCTTAATTGAGAAATGTTTTGCAGTATGAGGAGACTTAATCAAATTTTCATTACATACCTCGTCAGGGATTAGGCTGAATGTTTCTTTAAGCAATTTGATAAAACTGACACAGAAGACTTATTAGTTATGTGAGAATATGTATGAAGGGCTTATCATCTCTCCTGCGGGTGCCTGAGTATCACTTACTTGGTTTACTGTGTTGGGTTGAATGTTTCTGTTCTAATTTCTAATGGACTTTACCATCAGACTACTTGATCATGACTAAACCCAGGAACAATGCAAATGGAATTGCCCCCTGATGGGGAGGAATGGGCCCAGATGGCCCTTAAAAGGTGATAATTAGGAAATATAGCATATCTGAGTAGCTAGAAAGAGAGAAACTTGTTAAACACAGTCAATCTGTTTGAAGCAATGGTCTTTCCTTTCATTATATACATTTTTATTTAGAGTTGCTTTAAAGTAAAATTTTCCCAGGAAAAAATTTTATTACTAGCAAAAACCTAGAAACTACACCCATTTTATTTTTTACTACTTTGAGATTATTTTGAAAAATCTTTTCTTCATATATTTTTTGTAGATATGTGTAACAGACTTGCTGTGTGTGTTTTAGGGGGCCGTTTTAGGTTATTTTAGCTCTTATGCTAAAACAGTGGGGGAGTCATTAAAAGTGAGAAAAATATTGGTATATATTTGTAAACTGAGCTTTTAAAATTAAAATAGTTCCAGGATATTACAGTCTGATTTCATAGACTCTGTAAGATTGCTTTAAATGTATTGCCTTCTTGACAGCATAATCTCCAGATTCTTCTTGAATATGTCATTAAAATAATTTTACATATGACTAGTTGGACTTTTTCAGTATTATATTTCATGTTAATTAGCATATTTGCATTTGCTCATAATATCATTCCTTTGGCTTTTCTTTAGTCAGATTTTTTTAAGTGTACAAACTTGGCATCACTAGAAGAAAAACAAGTAAACTGAGAATAAGAAAGTAGTGACATAAATAGAGAAGAAATATGCTCAATATATCTCTTCCAGCTTCTACACAGACTGGAGGATGGAGAAAATAGCTAGTCCTGGGAATTGAAGCACAGAGCAAAAGCTGTAATAGCCAGCAGTCACGTTTTTCCTTATCTGTAAAATCAGAAAGTAAAATTACATCGAAGTGCTAAATTATATTTTTCCAAATATCTTGGCAGTCATACTTTAGCAGATGAGTTACTTTCCTAAAATTACTCAACACCATCATTCATTCTGACAAAAGCCAGTGGTACAGATGCACCTTTGGGACTGTGGCCAAGGTAAGACCAGCATTTTCCAGGTCTGCCCACTCAGGTTTTGAAAGACTCCATGAAATAAGCCTCATACTCCAAGCACTGGCCCTCCCATCCTTAGCAAGTACACTCTGGCTGAAGTGTATGGGTTGAGGGATCTAGTCTTTGGAGCTCAATATAAAGTCATAAAGACACTTTATGAATTTATAAACCAGCTATTTCCATTCAAGAACCTCTTACAGAGTTTTATGATATTTTAAGCCTAGTTATTGAAAAATGGATATAGTTCATTCTCAATTTCAGGATTCCAGAAACACATATACCAAGACAGCATGGAGAAGCATCACGCTTTCCCTCAGCAAGCTTTAAGGGAAAACTGGGTCTGGAATGAGCCATCAGTACACTATTTGCAGGATGTTTAAAATTGTGACCTTGCAATCATCTACTGGTTGTCCCAAAAGAAATAGTCTGGCTCAAATTTCTCATTATCAGTAAAAACCAAAAATATTTAGGGCAGACATATTAAGGGAAGAAAATGTTAAGAGGAAAATTGGAGATAAAAATCATCACTGTCTTTAATTCTATGATTCAGACCAAGGAAATTGTGTGGTTTACATCTCATGTTCCCAACTCTATCTACAAATGAGATTATGCTTTCTGAAGAATGTACTTAATAATTTTAACTTTAGAAATTGCTAGAAAGATCTAGCACTGTTTCTGGGTAGTTACATTTATTTACTGTTACTTTCTGTATACTGTCTAACTTGAAACTTTTATAGTTGAAATTTTTACTGTCCCAAAATATGCTCTGAGGAAAAAAGCAGCTTCAATTTTTCAAATGTTTCTTAAAGGGACTTAAATTTAACCAAAACCTAATTTGCCTTTTCTTAATATAAGTAAAGCATGATTGATTGCTAAACCATTTGGAATTTTATTTAACAGCAAATATAAAGAACCAAGTTGAAATAGCCCAGAAGATAGGTGGCAATTAACTTTGCATTCTTTTTCAAACTGTTTTATTAATTAGCTCTCTAGACTCAACTAGGTTATATATCTTTTGAGTAGTGGATTATATTCATTCCATTTGTAAGCTCTGTGGATGAGATTGGCATGTGGCCTAAATCCTGTCCACATTGTTGTGTTAAATAGCATTTTTATCTCTCTGGTCCTTCCCTCCACCCCAGTGGAAAGTTTTATCCATTTTTCTTGCAGAAAGGGAAGGTCACAGGTAGTGTGGTGCCATCTTTTTAATTGTTAAACCCACTAAAGCTGGTCATGCCTGGCGGCAAGCTCTTTCCGGTGTTCTGGTCTGTTAAGCATCCTGAGTTTCTTTGCTGTTTATTTACGTGGATTGTTTTCAGCTCTGTCTTTGCTTTAAAAGCTGATTAAAAGGGAACTTTAAAAAAATGAAAAGAAAGTAGTTTTTGGTGTAGGCTTTTTCATTCTGGAATCTTCCCTCGTCTTCCCGCCCACCCCTCCATCATTACCTTCCCCCTGCCTTCAACAGCATGTACATTTTTTCGTGTTAAAAGTGTTTTAGGAAGCTCATCAATACTGCTCGCTCAGCTTGGAGACTGAGATAACTGGATTACTCCCCCAACACCAATTGTGTAAATCATCAGTGTACAGTTCTACTTATGATTTGAGAATGTTCCTAAACAGGTGCCCATTAGAGGATGTTGGTACTAAGACAAAACCTTTTGTCATTTATCTGACTCACAAGCACAACTCTTTTTAGAGAATTACTGTCAAAGTTAAGTATGAGAATCTACCATTCAATGAGTAAATCCCTTTTTAGTATATACCTTTCAATTCAACAGTAGAGACTGCATCTATTTTAAAAAATAATCAATCACATACTTCTGACATTTTCCCTTTGCCTTTCCTCAGTAGCAAAGTTATTTGGATAACAAACAAATACAAAACCCTCATCATGAATAGCTGTCAATCTCCTGTTTTCAACAAAAGCTTTATGTATTACTGAGACCTACAGTGTCCCATTTTGTTATAGGCAGAATAGACACTATGCAGAAGGGTATGGGTTAATAAGCACTTTCTGGATTTAGTGTCTTTGATGATTAACTCTTGGATTACTGCTTTGGGTTACTAACCCACTATCACTGCCCTGTGCAGAATTTCCAACATGGTATCTTCTTAGGTGGTTGCCTGCCCCTAGATGCCCTGGTAGTAAACAATGTGAAAATTTGTAAGCACTATGGTTTTCAAATGAACTGAAAGTAAAAAAGCTTAGTCATTGCTTCTTTTTTCCTTTACCCAAGGACCATTTTTTCCTATTTTTGAAATCCTTACTCAAGCATAATTTTATTGATTTTAGAGGCAGATGAAGGAAGAAAGAGAAAGAAACATCTATGTGAGAGAGAAACATTGACCAGTTGCCTCCCATACATTCTTTGACTGGGGATTGAACCCTTAATGTAGGTATGTGCCCTGACCAGGATCAAACCCACAGTGTTTTGGTGTATGGGATGATGCTTCAAGCAACTGAACCACTTGGCCAGGGCAGGACCATTTTCTTAATGAATATCTAAGTTGATCTGTAAATAATCTGTACAAACTAATTTTTTACTTTATTTTTTAAAGATTTTTAAAAATTTATTTTTAGGGAGTGGGGAAGGGAGAGAGAAAGAGAGGGAAAGAAACATCAATATGTGGTTGCCCCTCACATGCCCCCGACTGGGGACCTGGCCCACAACCCAGACACATGCCCTGACCAGGAATTGAACTGGTGACCCTTTGCTTCTCAGTCTGGCATTCAGTTCACTGAGCCACACCAGCCCAGGGCTAATTTTTGAGACATACATCTTTAGGTCTTTAGTTAGGACCAACTCTTACATAGAAACTCTGATTCTTTTTTTTGCAGGAGGTAGTCAGGGATCAGAGACCCTCCTTGCCTCTCAGTTGATGTTCCCTGAGGGAACTTTCAAAGCTCCAAGTTTAAAATATATTTTGTTTAACGATGCCCTGGCTGGTTGGTTCAGTGGATTGAGTACCAGCCTGCGAACCAACGGGTTGCCGGTTCAATTCCCAGTCAGGGCACCGGCCTGGGTTGTGGGCCAGGTCCTCAGCAGGGGACATGTGAGAGGCAGCCACACCTTGATGTTTCTTTCCCTCTCTTTCTCCTTCTCTTCTCCTCTGTTTAAAAATAAATAAATAAAATCTTTGAACAAATAAATAAAACACATTTTGTGTAATGAAAGAGAACTCTTCTATCAAAGTAATAATAGTTTCAGAAAGTGGAAACTTGGCGTCTATTCCTCATGGCCAGAAGGTATCAAAGTAAGCAATGAATCTAGTGACTTCCTTCCTTCCTTCCTTCCTTCCTTCCTTCCTTCCTTCCTTCCTTCCTTCCTTCCTTCCTTCCTTCCTTCCTTCCTTCCTCATTTTAAGGAAGTGCTGAGAATCCTTACTCTGTTATTTTATTTTATTTTTTGAAGATTTTATTTATTTTTAAAGAGAGGGGAAAGGAAGGAGAAAGATGGAAACAGCAATGTGTGGTTGCTTCTTGTGCTCCCCCTTCTGGGGACCTGGCCCACAACCCAGGCATGTGCCCTGACTGGCAATGGAACCGGTGACCCTTTGGTTCACAAGCCCACAGTCAATATACTAAACCATACCAGCCAGGGCCTTACTCTGTTTTTTTAAATAAATATTTAAACACTTTAGTATTTTTAAAATATTTTACTTATATATTTTTAGAGAGAGGTGAAGGGAGGGAGAGAGGGAGAGAAGTATTGATGTGAGGGAGAAACATTGATCCATTGCCTCTTGTGGGTGACTGGGACTGAACCTGCAGCCATGACTGGAATTGAACCAGCAACCTTTTGCTTAACAGGATGATGCCCAACTAACTGAACTATACTGATCAGGGCTAAAATAATAGGTTTTACTGCCCTGGCTGGCATAGCTTAGTGGATTGAACTTGGGCTGTGAACCAAAGGGTTGCCGGTTCGATTCCCAGTCAGGGTACATGCCTGGGTTGCCAGCTAGGTCACCAGTGGGGGCCACACAAGAGGCAACCACACACTGATGTTTCTCTCTCTTTCTCCCTCCCTTCCTCTCTCTAAAAATAAATAAATAAAAAATAGGTTTTTCTAATAAGATTTTATTTATTTATTTTTAGAGAGAGGGGAAGGGTGGGAGAAAGAAAGGAAGGGAAACATCAACGTGTGGTTGCCTCTTGAGTGCCTTCTACTGGGGACTTGGTCTGCAACCCAGGTATGTGCCCCTGACTGGGAATCAAGTCCGTGACCCTTTGGTTCACAGGCTGGCACTCAATCCACTGATTCACACCAGCCAGGGTGTAAAACAATAGTTTTATTAAATGAAATAGTATTGAATACCATAAAATTTACCCTCTTAAAATAACACAATTCAGTTTTTTAGTCTCTTCATCAAGTTGTGCAACAGTCACTACTATCTAATTCCAGAATGTTTACCTTACCCCTAAAAGCAACTGCACCCATTAACAATCACTCTCCATGTTGCCCTTTTCCCTTCTCCTAGCAATCTCTGATCTAACTTTCTGAATCTATAGATTTGACCATTTGGACATGTCATATAAATATAATTGTATAATTGTTTCCTTTGTGTCTGGCTCTTTTCACTTAGCATATTTTTAAGGTTCATTCCTGTTTTAGTATGGATCAGTATTTCATTCCTTTTGATGACCAAATAACATCCCGTTGTAAAAATATACCACATTTTATTTATCCATTCATCCATCATGGACATTTGGGTTGTTTCCTATTTTGGGCTATTATCAATAATGCTACTATGAACTTTAGTTTACATTGTGGACATACATTGTCAGTTCTCTTGGATATACCTAGGAGTAGAATTGCTGGGTCATATGGTAGCTCTATGTTTCACATGTTGAGGAATGCATAACATTTTGCATCCATGTTGTGAAATTAATTATGAAACAACTTACAGTCAATTATTGTTAGGCCTGTCTCTTTTACTAGGTTTTAAATTTCTTGAGACAGGGATCACACCTGTTCATCTCTGAAACCCCCCTCAGTCCAGCACCTACCGAGTGACAGTAGGTTCTCAGTTGTTGAGAATGGAGCTGAGCAGTGCAATGGCCTTTTGCCTATGACAATACTCCTGAGACTCAGATTCTGGCTCCAACCTGCCCCCCTTCCTTGTAACAAGTGACAACTTGTCAGGAACACAAACTCTGTTTTGCCCACAGAGCACCCCAGCTGATTGCTGAGCCTCCTTATCTGCTGTGGGGCAGGCCTTCTTCTGGATCTGGAGATATCTCCAGGCTACTGCTTGCACGTAGCAGCACTAGGACCCCACTCTGGTTTATGCAGACACTTTAAGGAAGATCGTTCTTTTTAAAATATATTTTATTGATTATGCCATTACAGTTGTCCCATTCCCCCCTTTCATTCTCCTCCACCCTGCACACCCCTCCCCCACCATTCATCCCTTTAGTTCATGTGCATGTGTCTCGAGTTCTTTAGAGTCTATATTTCCCATACTATTCTTGCCCTCCCCCTTGTCTGTTTTCTACCTACTGTCTATGCTACTTATTCTCTGTACCTTCTCCCCCCTTCTCCTTCTCCCACTCCCCTGTTGCTAACTTTCCATGTGATCTCCATTTCTATGGTTCTGCTCTGATCCAGCTGTCTGCTTAGTTTGCTTTTGTTTTAGGTGTGGTTCTTCATAACCGTGAGTTTGCTGTCCTTTCACTGTTCATCTTTTTTACCTTTTTCTTAGCTAAGTCCCTTTAGCATTTCATAAATAAGGGCTTGGTGATGATGAACTCCTTGAATTTGACCTTATAGAGCATCTTGGTTGTAGGTCTTTGGAGTAGTTCTGTCCAGCCCCTTCTTGCCTGTAAGGTCTCTTTTGAGAAACCAGCTGACAGTCTGATGGGAACTCCTTTGTGGGTGACTGTCCTCTTATCTCTTGCTGCTTCTAGGATACTCTCCTTCATTTTAATCTTGGCTAATGTAATGATGATGTGCCGTGGTGTGTTCCTCCTTGGGTCCAACTTCCTTGGGACTCTGAGCTTCCTGGATTTCCTGGAAGTCTATTGCCTTTGCCAGATTGGGGAAGTTCTCCTTTATTATTTGTTCAAATAAGGTTTCTACTTCTTGCTCTTCCTTTTCCCCTTCTGGTACCCCTATAATCCGGATGTTGGAACGTTTAAAGATGTCCTGGAGGTTTCTAAGCCTCTCCTCATTTTTTTGAATTCTTGTTTCTTCATCCTTTTCTGTTTGGTCATTGTTTTTTTTCCTTCTTGTCCACTCAATTGATTTGAGTCCCAGTTTCCTTTCCATCACTATTGTTTTCCTGTGCATTTCCCTTCATTTCAATTAGTTTAGCCTTCATATGTTCCTCTAATTTGTGGCTATAATCAACCAGTTCTGTGAGCATCCTGATCACCAGTGTTTTGAACTCTGCATCTGATAGGTTGGCTATTTCTTGGTCGCTTAAAAGTATTGGCTCTGGGGCTTTGAGCTCTTTTTCTGCCTGAGCCATAATGTTTTGGTCAGGTCGCGCCCATTATGTATGAGAGGTGGAGCCTTAGATGTTCACCAGGGTGGGGCAACCCAGTGGCTGGGTTGTGATGCTTATGTGGGGACGGGGTCAGAGAGGGGCAGTGGCATTTGTTCTCGGATTTCAGTTTCCTCTGCCACTTCCCACAGGCAAATTGGGCCCTTCTGGTGCTGGTTCCCGGGTGCGTGGGCTTGTGCACCCTCCAGGACCCTGTGGGTCTCTCCAACAAACTCTCTGTGAGCCTGGGAGCTTCTCCCGGCACCTCAACCCCGAAAATCTTTCCAACTGGTGCTTTCAGGCTTTAATTCCCGGCACTGGGGCCCTAGCCTGTGTGGTCTGTCTCACTGCTCGCTCCTTCGCCTGGTTTATCGGTCTGGCTAAGTGGTTCATTGTTGTCAGACTTCCTTACAGTTCAGTTTTCTGTGTTTTGGCTGCATTTTTGTTACTAAAACTTTGTTGTCCTTAAACTTGGTTGTGCGAGGAGGCACAGTGTTTCTACCCACACCTCCATCTTGGTCGGAAGTTCTAAGGAAGATTGTTCTAAACACCACTGAAACCCAAGCTGAGGCAGGGCTGATGGAAACCCTAGCACTTAGGTATACGCCCCCTGTTTGACAGGGTTCACATGTCTACTTTAAGGAGATTTGGGCAAGGAGGCCCTGAAGTGCCTATTCAGGCTTCGACTTGGATCATTGTGTAGGAGGTTTAAGAAAGCATCTTTATGATTTATTCTGCTACCTTTCACTAAGAGCCTGTGATTTCTAATAATGTCTAATTCAGGTTAAATTTAAGAGACAAAGCTGACTTCTACTGAATTGGCCACCTTTGATGTTACAGTACAGAGGAGGGAGGAGGGGAGGAACAGATGGAACAAAAGTCATAATTGCCCAAATTTACAATAACTTCCCAGCAGCAGCTGGCACAAAAGAAATGTTAATGCAATAAACCGTAAATGGAAAGAAGCTAAGCAGAATTTATGGTTGGTGCAAACCTGCTCCCAATCACCGGAATCTCCTTCCTACATCCGTGAGCATTTCAATAGCCACAGGAGAATTGAGTTCATTTGACAGTCAGTGACTACTCTGCATCCTTCCTTCTACGATTGCAGTTCGATTCCCAGTCTGGGCACATGCCTGGGTTGCAGGCCAGTTCCCAGCGGGAGACTCACGAGAGGCAACCATACATTGATATTTCTCTCCTTCTCTCCTTCCCTTCCCCTCTAAAGATAAATAAGTAAAATCTTCGAAAAGAAAAAAAAAAGTCAGTGACCACTCTGCATCCTTCCTCCTTCATATGTCTCACACCCTTTCAGCAAATAGATTCCTGCAAAAATCTGGAAAATCTGATAAGACTGTTTGTGAGGAAAGATTAGTCATTGAAGGGTCACACCTGAAGTCCTGGCTGTGCCAAGACTACATATTAGCTGTGAGCATATGCATTACAGCTGCAACCAAAGTGTGCATTCTCCTTTTACTCCTCTGAGCCCGGGATTTCTGCAGATACAGCAGATGGCTAGAGTGTTTCCATGTTTCAGCCACAAGGTGAGAGGACAGTATGTCATTTGCCAGTCAGGTACTTACCTATCCATCAGGGTCCACACTATAAATGGCTGTTTTTCACATTTGGGTTCCTGCAGCTTTCATTTCCATTTAGGCTCACACATACATTTACCTGTGTTGTAATGTGTGGGGTTTTGTTGTCTTCTTGTCCAGACTGCTGTACTGTTTGGTTTTTTAATTAGCTGAGGAGCACAGTTTAAATGGAAAATTGCCTTCCAAGGTCCCTGTTCCCTGGTTCCATGCTGTGAGGGGCTCCCTGTAATTAAACACATTTTAAGGGTTGTTCTCTTTAGATGTTCTCTGGATGTCACTGCCTTCCCCACTAGCTGGAGAATTCTGCTTCAGACTTGAGACTTAAGTATTAATATTAATACTAGGTATAATTAAAAGAAAACTCACATATCAATTGATTAAATATGGAGGATTCCCCCCCCTTTTGGTAATTGAGGGGAAACAATTATTATGCCTTTTAGGGCTAGCAAGATGACTCAGGATTGTGAGGCATGGTGAGGAAACTGGATAGGAAGTCAGGAGATCAGGAGCACAGATGTCAGCAAATTTGCAGTCTTCAGTCTCAGGTTGCTGGTCCCCACAGTGAGAAGGACGGAGTCCCCTCCCTGATCTAGAATTCATTCTGGGATTCCAACTTTCAAAACAAAGTATCCATATTTGAAATTCTGGCCACAGTTTCAAATGGTACATAGTGGTTCCACAGGGAGGGACATGTTATTGGGGCCTCTTCCTGGTAGGGGATCAGTTCATTAGTAATACACAAAGGATGAAGGAAACCTTTATGAAGTTTAGGCTTAGAGGCTCAAAATGAATTTAGAATACGAATTTAGAATAATGGTCTGTAAGTCAACCATTAGAGAAAGTCTGACATTCTGTGTAGAATGGCAATCTCTCCTCTGTAAATCTTTTCTGAAAAAGATGTCGCAATTGTTTCTAATAAACAAATGGACAGAGTTTTGGGGCATATAGAAGTCTGATATCAAAAATATGTATAAAAGATAACTCATTAGGCAAACTTATGGGATTAAAATCCACCATTTGGGCCCTTAGTATATACGACACTTGACACATGGTACAATCAATGTCATCGCTTCCTAGGAGGGTCAGACTTGGGCAAGAAATAAAAGAATGAAAGAAAGATGTAAAAAGAAGAGAGTATGTGTAGCAAAGGAGCTATACATACTCAAAGCTACACATACTCAACCTCTGTTTTTTCCACAAACATACATAACTATATTTCATTCCATGTCTTCTCCTGACTCTACTTGCCCTATAATAGCAGAGCTCATACTTTTTCTATGTATTTCTGCTGCTGGTACTTTCCCAAACTATGGGCCATAGTACTCTAATGTCCTAACCCAGTTGGTCAAGCTCTTTGAGCTGCTTTCTCATTTTTGAGTTTTAGTTGATGTTTAAGGGGTATGACAACAGAAAACATATGGGATTTGAATGTGGATTCAGAGAACCCCTGAGTTATAATTATAGCACTCTGGTTTTCTTATCTGCGAAATAGTCACAGACTCTCGGAAGTCAGGCTGTAGAGAGGTGTGCAGACAGTGGGGTTCTATACAACAACCTTCCTATTTCATTTCATCTGCAAATGTCACAAGCTTGTGATTTTTAGTCTTACTTGGATCTTCTTTTGTGCTGATGGTAGCTCCGCTTTATCCCGCAGCTGTTTAAATCTCAGGGTTAGCAGGCCAGTGGGTTAGCAGGTATATTTAGCCACATGCATTTGTTTTTAATGTTAATAGGAAAGAGGCTAATTAAGAGTGTTAACATGGTTTAACATGAAATATTATGAAGCCTCACAGGACACATGAAACACTAATCCATACAACACTTACATAATCACATGCTTATGAAAATTCTGTAGACCGTTTGCCTGGCTATCATGTTTCATGTGTTGGTATCAGATGGGCTCAGGGTGATCATGCCTCGATGGAGTTTCTAGTAGAGGGATTAGTGTCATTTCTGGACCCCCACCAGAATTCTGTTGAGGCTATAAGTAGTCATGCAAAGTCATAGGTTAAATGATTTGGGAATAAAATATCATTTGACGTGACAGAAATGAACCCTTGGAGGCCCACAGTGCCCCTGGGAGTTGCTCTCACTTACAGTTCTTGTGTTAAGTAATTTTATTAACTGAGGCAAAGAGATGCATGAGGTGACAAGAAAAATATTTTTTGCTAACATTTTAATCCTAATCACAAAATTTATTTGTGTGGCTTTATATGCATTTATAGCTCTAAAGCCCAGGAAGTTAATGAAAGTAAAAATTAGAATGCACTGTTTTTCTACCCAGGTGTTATTTAAAGCATTGTATGAATTGTCAAAAAGATTAATTATTGTTGCTTACAGCTAAATGGATGATGAATTTTAAAATTATATTACTACTGTGTGTCAGCATAAAAGCTCTATGTCCCAAGTGTGTCACCTTTTTCTGTTGCTGTTGACAAGGTTCACATTTTATATAGCACACCGCCAGAAGGTGTTGACATATATTCAGATCACTGATTAAATGTTTTAAAAACGTGCCACTCACAAACTAACCCTGATGTTCTATGAAAGAGTCATTTTTAGGGATAAGATTTTTTTCTTTGTCATTGACACAGAAGAAATTTTAAATATTACCTTTTTTGTTTTGGAAAAACCTATGTGATTACATTTTCTTATTTTAAATTGTGGCACAGAAGAGAAAATGTTTTTCAGCATTCTTGTTGCTTCTCCTTATAGGAAAGGCAACAACACAGTGTAAAAATACCACAAGGAAGGTGCTAAATGGCTACTTGTAACCCCTCCTTTTTGGGCACAGGACCCATGAGCTGAGGATGGTTCTGAGGTTGTATTAGTATTGTAAAATCTGGTGTCGTGACTCCTTTGCAATTCAGTGCTAATGACAGCCCTTGTGCTACAAAGGATAACATACACAGATGACTTTTACATAGCAGCTGAGCAGTGCAGAAGCCTCCGTATTCCTTTTCACACTGTAATGCTTGAAGACACCACTAGCAATGGCTTTTGCATGTTGTGGGTGAAATAGTCTGGCCTTTAGACCAAGGCTTCACTGAATCCAGATGTATATTTTTTTGTTACAGTGATAGATGTGACACCTCAAGAGCCAACATTTTAATGCTTTTCAGTGTATTTGTGCGACACTGTCAATATATTCTATTGTATCTCTCAATATAGCATGAAAGAACTTTAAAGCAAATAAATTATTTTTTAAATTATTTTATTGCTCAATAATTTAGTATTCATTAAGGAAAAGTTGGATATTTTTTCCTCCCTGTTTATCAAGATTGCTATGTCATTGTCAGTTTGGAGTGTGAGTTTCTCCCTTTCTGTACAGAGGAAGTTAACATTGTTTCAGTGATGTTGCAGAGGGGTGATGTCAAACAGCCACCAACCAGCCCACATCAATTGTCACTTCAGCCCAGCATTGTGCAAGCTCAGAGGTGTTTCAGTGACAGCCAAGGTTACCCATTGGGAACCAAATCTTCAATTGATCTCTGTGACCAAAAGTATATAAGAGGCTATGAATCACTCATGGCAGCAATAATGATAGCTGTCATTTATGAAGCACTTAAAGTATATCAGGAACTCTACCAATTTCACATATGAAGCCTATCTGGAAGTTATCCAGCCATGTAACATGAAAAATAGAGACACTTATTGAAGAAGATACAAAATACAAGAAACATTGTATGTAGGACAGTGATGCCTCAGTCCCCTTCAAACTAGGCACCTTGAGACCTCACACAGCTTTCCTAATCACCACAAGCTGCCTGGTTGTGAATCTCACTGAAGGTCTGAAATCTTTTCACTTTCAAAGGTGATTTGAGTTTTTGGAAAAGCCAGAAGTTACAGGACACCAAATCTGGTCTGTTGGGGGTTGAGCCACCTGGGTGATTTGATGTTTCACCAAAAAACTCTACGTGAGACATGATGCATGAGTGGGCATAGGAGCACAGGCTTTGCCGTGATGAAGCTGCTAGTCACCAGTTGCCTGTAGCTGCAGTTTCCTGGATCATCTGAACAGTTTCTGTGGAGGGATAGGGATGTTCAAGCTTAATGCAAAATCCGATGCAGATTTGTTGCTGTACTCGCTCATTTTGAATGTGATGGCCACATAGTACACATGCTCATTCAGCAGTGTCTCCCATCCCCACTGACGAGTACAGCGCAGTTGTCATTGTTCATGTGTACACATGCCAGTCCACTATCCTTAGCTGCCAGGTTACACTGATGTTGTGCAAACCGTTCTTGTTATATTAATGATGGCTGGAGTTTTTCTGGTCAGACCTTGTATATTGTCTCATTCAATTTCAACAACATAACAGCAGCTATGTGAGGATGTGTGTTTACCCCCTTTTTTGCAAAGGTGTGAAGCAAGACTCAATCACACCTTGGTAAATGGCAGCCAACACTGAACTCAGGTATGTCAGATTTTAGAGCCACATCACATTCATTCAACAACTACTTACTGATTATCTTGTATTAGCCACTGCTTTTCATCACAGATCTTTTAAATCTGTTTTTTTAAAGATTTATTTTTTTATTTATTGATTTTAGGGGGAGAGAAAGACATTGATTTGTTGTTCCACTTATTTATGCATTCATTGGTTGATTCTCGTATGTGCCTGACTGGGGATTGAACCTCCAACCTTGGCATATGGGGACGATGCTCTAACCAATGGCACTACCCTGCGAGGATAATCTGGTTTTGTTTTAAAATTTAATTTACTTTTTGGGGGCTTTTAAAGAATTGGCTCATCGTTGAAAAAGGAAGCCTCATGTAGAATTCCCTGCAAGTTCAGGATGAAAGACTGAGAGCCTTGAGTTTTCCTGCTTTAAAGCAGGTGTGAGGGGGAAAGATTAAGATGCTTCCTAGAAAATAGCCCCTTCTAACTTCATCTCACCTACTTTGGGTATCTGGAGATGCCTTCAGAGCTTCTGAACTTGTATCTAAACACTTTGCTTGGAAGCAAAAGTTTGCCAGTTTGATTCTTGGTCATGGTGCATTCAAGTCCCCAGTCTGGGCATGTACAAAAGGCAACCAATTGATGTTTCTCTCACACGTCAATGTTTCTCTCCCTCTCTTTCTCCCTCCCTTACTCTCTCTCTAAAAATAAATAAATAAAATATTTAAAAAATATTGTGCTTAGTTACACAAGGAACTAATAACATTGGTGGGCTGCATAGAGGTAAACTGGGGGCAGAGGGATGGGGTAGGTGAGAGGAACACTTTTCATTGTGAACTCTTTGGTACCTTTCTGGAACCATGTGAATATAATACCTTTCAAAAGAAAAGGATACTTTCCCTTAAAAAGTATAATCTAGTTGAAATTAAAATTTCAATGAATTCAGACTATCATGCAAACGTTGGCAGTTCCAAATTTACTGTTTTATTTTGTAGGTCGCTCTTCTACCACACAGTGTGTGTTCCTATTTGTATCTTCATCCTTCCTGGGCTACCATCTCCACAGTGACTTTCTCTATTTGAATAACTAGAGCCTCTTAGTATGAAGTCAGGTGATTTTTTTTCTTTCTACCTCACAACTCTTATTTTTTTTAATGTGTAGATCTATTTAGATGGCATTTGTTTCATAAATATGTTCTTTTTTCTACTTAGGAGATTTGTTCAGAAAAATCTTCATATTAATTTTTTTATATGAAGTATTTGGGTTTTTTTTCTTCAAACACTCTACTTCTAGTTTTAGAGCAGAATGGAGGATTTGACCTTACTCTTCTATTTGCTGGTTGGGAACTTTTCTACTTTTATGTCAATAGGCATTAAAAAAACACTGTGCATGTAGGACAATGTGTAGCATTCATAAACACAGGTATAATGCCTATATGTTCCATAACTTTTGTATTTGTAAAACAAAACCAAAGTTTATGTATATAGAAAATCTGTGTTTGCAATTGCCAGTGACTTGGAGAGAAAGTTGATGTTGTGAAGGAGAAAAGCCCTGCTGGTGATACTTACCCCTCATGAGCAAGTAAGCCTTCTTTGAGAGCTTGTGATGTTCAGATCATCCCTCTTCTTCCCTGTGAATGTGTCATTCATCTCTTCTTGATGTTCTTTTCTTCTTTACCTGACACATTATAGGGAAGAGTAAAAGAAAGATTTATTCAGATTATTTTGATGGTGTCATCCTCCTTTTGGAAGTTCAATAGTTTAATTATAGAGATGTTCTGGAACATTTAAAGTCTAGTTCTGAATTTTAAAATAGCCCAATGGAAGACTTCCAGCCAAGATGGAGACGGAGGTGCCTCCTTGCGCAACCAAAAGAAGTACAACAACAAATATAAAAAACAAAAAACAACCAGAACTGACAGACAATTGAACTGTATGGAAGTTCAACATCCAAGGAGTTAAAGAAGAAACACTCATCTAGACAGGTAGGAGGGGCAGAGATGGGCTTCTGGGCCAAGGTGGCTGCTGGCAGACCAGGCTGGGCAAGGGAGTGGCTTGCAGTCTGGGTAGTCCCACATTCACAAGTGGATAAACTGGGACTAACAACTGGGGAGTGAGACCTCGCAACACAGGGCTCCAGCATGGGGAAATAAAATCTGAAAACCTCTAAGTGAAAAAAACCTGTGAGGGTTGAGGCGTCAGGAGAAACTCCCAGCCTCAGAGCCGAGTTTGTTGCAGAGACACACAGGGTTATACCTAAAACATAACAACCCCCCACCCCCACCCAGGAATCAGCACCAGAAGGGCCCAATTTGATTGTTGGTAGCAGGGGAAATTACTGAAAACCAACAGAGAGCACAGTGGTACTGTTCTCTTTTGGACCCCTCCCCCACATATAGTGTCACAACCCAGTGACATGGGTTGCCGTGCCCTGGTGAACACCTAAGGCTCCACCCCTTAATACATAACATGCATGCAGAAACAAAAACAATTGCCCAAATGAAAGAACAGATCAAAGCTCCAGAAAAAATACAACTAAGTGACAAAGAGATAGCCAACCCATCAGATGCATAGTTCAAGAGACAGGTAATCAGGATGCTCATTGAATTGGTTGAATATGGTCATGAATTAGAAGAAAAAGTGAAGGCTATGAAAAGTGAAATAAAGGGCAGTGTACAGAGAACCAACAGTGATGGGGAGGCAACCAGGAGTCAAATCAGTGGTGTGGACCAGGAGGAAGAAAGAAACATTCAACCTGAAAAGAATGAAGAAACAAAAAGTCAAAAAAATGAGGAGAGGCTTAGGAATCTCCAGGACAACTTTAAATGTTCCAACATCCCAATCATAGGAGTACCAGAAGGAGAAGAGGAAGAACAAGAAATTGAAAACTTATTTTGAACAAATAATGAAGGAAAACTTCCCCAGTCTGGGGAAGGAAGTAGACTTTCAGGAAATCCAGGAAGCTCAGAGAGTCTCAAAGAAGTTGGATCCAAGGAAGCACACACCAGGGCACATCACAATTACATTACCCAAGATGAAAGATAAGGAGAGAATCTTAAAAGCAGCAAGAGAAAAGGAGACAGTTACCTACAAAGGAGTTCCCATAAGACTATCACCTGATACCTCAAAAGAAACCTTACAGGCAAGAACAGGCTAGGAAGAAGTTTTCAAAGGCATGAAAGGCAAGGACCTACATCCAAGATGACTCTATCCAGCAAAGCTATCATTTAGAATGGAAGGAAAAAAGTGCTTCCCAGATAAGGTCAAGCTAAAGGAGATCATCATTACAAGCTCTTACTATATGAAATGTTAAAGGGACTTATCTAAGAAAAAGAAGATAAAAAATATGAACAATAAAATGACAACAAACTCACAGCTATTAACGACTGAATCTTAAAAAAGAAACGAACTAAGCAACAAGTAGAACAGGAGTAGAATCACAGAAATGGAGATCACATGAAGGGTTATAGCGGGAGTGGGAGGGGAAGAGAGGGGGAAAAGGTACAGAAAATAAGCATAAATTGTAGGTAGAAAATAGACAGGGGGAGGTTAAGAATAGTACAGGAAATGTAGAAGCCAAAGAACTTATATGTAGGACACATGGACTTGAACTAAAGGGGGAAGATGTGGGTTGGAGGAAGTGTGTAGGGTGGAGGGGATTAATGGGGAGGAAATGGGACAACTGTAATAGTATAATCAGTAAAATATATTTAAAAAAATAAAATAGCCCAATGGGAATGGGTTGATTTCCTCTAAATCTATATATGATTATAAACTAATTTTGGTGGTAGGTAGGACTTAAAAATAAATAATGATCCTATCCATTAACTTGTTTGTCTAATACAATGCATTTCTTTCTCTGATAGGTTATGTATTCATATTAGGATCTGTGAACAGGGAAACCAACCAATGTGTTGAATACTTTTGATGCATGAAGCATTCAGTAATGTACAGACAATCCCAAAAGGGATAGGTCCACAGCCCAAGAATGGGCTGTTTGACAGTCAGCACTCAATAAATGCCTGTTGCTTAAATTGATGAAATTAATGCAAAAGGAAGTAGCACACTACAGTAGACCATTTGATTGTTCCCAGTTTTTTTAGAAGGAGGAGTATTTAGGGATGAGGTTCGAGGCTGGGAGGACCCTCAATTGAGTAAGGTACTTGCTCACTCAGACTCACTTTCCTCACCCATGGATATTAGAAAAGGAAAATAAGGAACACGTCATGAATTTGTGTGCCATCCTTGTGCAGGGGCTATGCTAATCTTCTCTGTATCATTCCAATTTTAGTTTATGTACTACCAAAGTGAGCACTGTTCCAGATTACTAATCACATTGTTGTCAACAGATTGAGTTCCTTCATCTGCACTGGTCATCCTTAGCTTTTAGCCTTTTATCTCCCTTAGCATTGTGCACACAGCCAAACTCAGAAAACATGGAAGTGATCTCAGTTATCTAAAGCATTTAGAAACTCCAGCTGCCTTCACCTCACCTAGCAAATTGCAAGGATGTGTCTGTTTACAATAGTTACATTGTTTACAACATTACATATAAGCAAAATACAATGAAGGTATTAAACATAGAATTACCACATGATCAGCAATTCTATTTTTGGGTATATACCCAAAAGAATTGGAAAGAGGGACATTTGCATACCCATATTTACAGCAGCATTATCATAATAACCAAAAGGTGGAAGCAACTCAAGTCTCTGTTGATAAATGAATGGATAAACAAAATGTGGTATATTCATAAAATGAAATATTATTCAGCCTTGAAAAGGAAGGAAATTCTGGCAAATGCCAAAACACAGGTGAACCTTTAAAATGTTATACTAAATTAAATTAGCCAGATGGAAAAGGACAAATGTTGAATGATATTACTTACACGAGGAACCAAGAGTAATCAGACTCATAGAAACAGAATATATAATAACGGTTACCAGGGGCCAGAGGAAAGTGAAGAATGGGAAGTTAGTTTTTAACAGGTATAGTATAGAGTTTCAGATTGGGATGATGATAAAAGTTCTGGAGATAGATAATGGTGATGGTTGCACAACACTGTGAGTGCATGTAGTACCACAGAACAGTATACTTAGAAATGGTTAAAATGGTAAATTGCATACTCTATATATTTCATCACAATTAAAGGAACAAAAACACAAGAAGGCAAAGCTATTGGAAAAGGTACACTATACCCATGAACCAAATATATCCAGAAAAGCAAAATATAAAAAATGTTTCAAAACTGAATACATTTAGTCTACCAATTTCTAGGCCTCTCGCCTGGTCTGCAGCCTAAGAGGCCCATTGTTGAATGGCTGCAGGTATTATGTCTTCGTCAGGGAGCCATAGGGGCTGTACTATGGCAGGAATGGTTTTAGGATTCTTGGTAATTTGGGGCTATCTGTGCCATGTTATTTCTGAAACAAAAACTTATCAATAGAGTATCAAAGAGGTATGGAGTAACTGCGTCTTTCTTGAGCATTCAGCATAAAGTCAGTTTGGTGAAGGGAAAGTCACACATACTCAAGTTCAAATCTTTTATGATGTTCTGTTAAATCAAGATGTCATTAAACTGATCACAGGTTTGTTTTTCTTCCAGCACAGGATCAGATCTCCATTTCTTCTACTGAATGTCAGAAGGGGCAGGTTGCTACACTTTGAGTCAGAGATGCATATTTTGAAATTTAATTTTAAACTCAGGCATCACATTTAGGTCCCAAGACAGGATGAGAGGCTTGGATGATCTGGGTGACTTCTATTGACTGACTTACAGCTTGTCTTTCTTCTTAGTGAGTTCAGTGGCAGGGCCAGGGATATAGTTTAAAGTATTTCTCTCTTTCAACTTTTTTTCCCCAAGCACATTTAGTTGAACTTGAGTGCTTTAAGTGCAACTGTGTCATAATTTTCTTTTTAGAGAGAGGTTTGGCCGTGATTTTTGGATTAATGATTTTGAATGATCATTTACAGTGGTATGTTTTATAAAAAACACATTTTCAAGTTTGAAATGCTGGTTACTACCATTCTCACTGTAATGGTAGTTAGTAGTGTAGTAAATGAAGCCTGGTGGTTTGCATAATTGCCCAAATTGTGTTTTTTCTAAGGTTAGCTCCTTAACTATCATTTCTCTCACCTTTGAAAATCACTTCACAATTGCTTTATTTGTGTTGGGGCACTTACAAATCATTAATGCATGTCTCCTGACACCAAGCACATTCTGTTGGACTTTAAAGCTAGTGTACTTTCTGTAGACACCACTTAGTATTCACTGGGCTTAAGGATGCTATGGTAACTTTGGACAATGGCCCAACCTCACTGTATAGAAATTCTGAGCCACCCACCAAGTTTGTTCATTCTGCATTGAGGTACTCATTCATTTATTCATTTGGGCATTTATTGATTGGTTCTATTACAAAGATATCTGAATGAGTGGTATAATGTCTTCTTACATACAGAGTGGAAGGTAGTGGTTAGCACTTGAGATCCACAGGGACCAGGTTCTGAAATCCCAGCCCCATTAATTATCAGCTGTTTGATCTTGGGAAAATTACTTAAGTTCTCTGTGTCTTATTTATAGAATGGGAATAATTGGTTAAGAGGATTGTATGAAACATGCATTGCACAGTGTCTAACACCCAGTAAGAACCCAATAAATATTAGCTGTTATTACAGGTTGATTTGTGTCTCTTCCCAACATTTATGTGTTGACATCCTAAATCCTAAAGTTACTCAGAATGTAACTTTATTTGGAAATAAGGTTGTTGCAGTTGTAATTAGTTAGATTATATCATTAGGGTAGGACCAAATCCAATATGACTGACGTCCTTAAGTAAAAGGTAAATTTGGCCACTGAGATAGAATGCTTAGAGGGAAGAATATGTGAAGAAACAAGGAGAAAATGGCCACAAGCCAAATACAGAGGTTTGGGACAAGTCCTTTGCTCTACACTCAGAAGGAACCAACCCTGCCTTATTTTCAGATTTCTAGCCTCCACAATAGCGAGATAATTTCTACCATTTAAGCCACTCAGTCTGTAGTACTTTGCACAGCCAACATTCTCATCCTCAGCTGTATTCTGTGTTTCTCATGGACCTGAGAACCTAACTCTGCCACTTTCCTGGCCAATGGGAAATATACTTCCTTTTTTTCAGCTTGTATTTCCTCCCTCCCTCCCTCCCTCCTTCCTTCCCTCCCTCCCTCCCTCCCTCCCTCCCTCCCTCCCTCCCTCCCTCCCTCCCTCCCTCCTTCCCTCCCTCCTTCCTTCCCTCCTTCCTTCCTTCCTTCCTTCCTTCCTTCCTTCCCTCCTTCCTTCCTTCCTTCCTTCCTTCCTTCCTTCCTTCCTTCCTTCCTTCCTTCCTTCCTTCCTTCCTATAGTGTACAAAAAACGTTCCTAGTGAAAACAGGTGCTCAAAAAAAATTCCTGTGCTCTTTCATTCCTGTGTCTTTCTGAAAAGCTGTTGTTAAAAAGTTTGTTTTCTCTCTTACCATATTTCTTCTTACTTTCTCAGCTTGATTTCTCTTTCTTTGAAAGATCATAACCCCTTACAAGTTTTTAACTCCTAAAGATTGCCCATCCTCTCCCAAATTCTTGATAAGAGGTGGGAGTTTATTTTGCAGGTTTTGATGTGTGAATTCTTTCAATAAAAAGGCATGCAGATGAGGAGCTGTGTGAAATTAAGCACTAGGAAAGATGTGCTCAGGAAGAAAGCCTTCTTCCTGCATTTCTGTAGCTGGCTTCACTCCTACCTCTCTTTAAATTGGTGGCATAGGTTTTTCCTTCTTTGTTTTTAAAGAAACTTGAGATTGGACAGTGTTTCTCCTTCTCCTCCAGAGACCCAGAGCAACGTGGCCAGGTTGCATTCTGGACTGGGCAGCACTAGCATTTGTTCTTCCTGGGAACCGTCTGCTACTTTCCTCTGCCCCAGTGGAGCTAGGGGAATAATAAAGCTGTTATTATTTATACTGTACAGCATTTTTGTTAGTGCTCTGTCATTGAAATTTATGAGGTCAATATAGGACAGGAGGGATTTTATGAGTTTTTTTCTATCCTCACCCAAGGATATGTGTATTGATTTTGAGAGAGAGAAAGAGTGAGCAATATCAATTGGTTGCCTCCCTTACACCCCTGACCAGGGATCAAACCTGCAACTTTTTGGTGCAGAGGACAGTGCTCCAACCAACTGGCCAGGGCAAATTTGTGAGTTTTTATCTAGTAGGAAGAGAGGCAAAAAAAAAGGTGTTATTTTACCATGAGTGCTGCATTTCCAGATCTCGTCAATTTTCCCAGTCCTTTGCTGTACTCTTTTCCTCCGCTGCTTTTTCATGGGTTATGTAGTGACCTGTGAACTTGCCGCCCTTGTCCAGCCCATTTCCTTGCTGCCACCACATCCTATTTATTGTCTTCTCATCTGGCGCTCCCCATAGCTCCCAACCAGTTTCCCTGTCACTGGGGAATATATAAAATCCATCTTGTCTCTGTGTGGTTGTCTCTAATTTTCCTCTATTTAAATATCCTTTTCTTAAAGGCAAAAAGAGTAATCTTACTGTGTGTCCAAAAGGGCAGGACTTGACTCAAGGATCACAGCTCTCTCAATCTTCTGCCCCTCCAATTTGAAAGGAACCTGCTTCCTGCCTCCCAATTTCTTCAGATGAAAAGTCATTCTTTCTCTCTAGTCACCACCTCCTAATTTCTTTCTTCTTGGGGAATCTTGGCGCACCAATTCAGTCCCTCCCTCTTCTGGTTTTTTACTCCTTGCCCCTTTCTCCACAGCCTGCAAAAATATTCTACACACATGTGTTAAAAATGAAAAAGAATGGCTCTCTCCTTCTCTCCCACACCCCCATCACTCCTCCACCCAGCCCATGCCTTCCTCCCTTAGGTGTCTCTTTGCTTTTCCTTCTCCTAAGCTCCAAGGGCCCTTCTTTTGCCTCTGTGACTTGTTTCCTAAGCCCATTCAGCCCAGCAAGCTCACTTCTTCCACAGTTCACTTTCTTCTACCTCTGTGACCTTCTAAATAAACTTTTGCTTGAAAAAAGGTAAAGGATGGAGACAGAGAAAGAGGAAAAGAGAGGGAGGGAGGGAGAAAGGAAGGAAAAACAAACTTTCCTAAGCTGTTGATGTTTCCCAATTTCTCCTGATGCCTAACTTCTTGAACGGTGGTCTGTGTCCACCTTCCCTACATTCCATTCAAGTCCCGTTGAATTTTCAGGCCATTAGGACTGTGTTCACCCCTCTAACTCCAAAACTACCCCTAAAGACTCAATTCCTTCAGAATGGCCAAATCCAAGCTTATTTTTAATCCTCATACTAACTTACTTTTTCCAGCTCTTTGGTGTTGTAGATCATGCCCTATTTCTCAAAACTCTCTTCCCTCTCCCCTGGTATCACAGATGCTAATCTTCCTGGATTTTCATCCTTTTGTTGGAACATTCCTTCATGTTTTCCCTAAAAGGGGGTTTTCATCCTTCACTTAACCCTAAAATCTTTTTTCCTTGGAGGAAAATGTCTTTTCTATACTGAACTTGTTACTTTCTAGGCCAGCTACATTTTTATGTTTCTCTTGCAGATAATTTTGACTTTTATCACTGTATCTCCAAACTATGTCTTCTTTCTTGGCTTATTTCTTCATTTGGGGTTGCATACATACATACTCTCTAGTAGTTATGTGAAAAACGATTCTTGAAGAGAAAAAATTGTGACTATATGTATCTGAAAATGTCCTCAATGTTCTTTAGATTTCATGGAGAACTTTATCTTTGGAAAACATTTTCTCAGAAAATGTTTAAAAGCATTGATTCCTTATCTTCTTGATTCCTTTTTATTGGGTTGGCCAAAAAGTCCATTTAGTTTTTCTGTAATTTTTCACCAGTAACTGTTGATTTGGATATCCTGAGTATGTCAGCTGTCTCTTGCATGGTGTAATGTTGATCTCAATTAATGTCTCAATTTTGATCATTATCAACTTCAACTAGTCTACCCAAGCATGGAGTATTGTCCAGCAAGAAATCTCCAGCATGAAACTTCACAAACTACTTTTGACATGTTTGGTTTTTTTTTTAAGATTTTATTTATTTATCTTTACAGGGGAAGGGAAGGAGAGAGGGAGAGAAGCATTAATGTATGGTTGCCTTTCGTGCACCCCCTGCTGGGAACTGGCCTTCAGGGAACCGGCCTGCAACCCCGGTATGTGCCCTGACTGGGAATCGAACCGTGGTTGTCTGGTTCGCAGGCCCGCGCTCAATCCACTGAGCTATACCAGCCAGGGCCTTTTGACATGTTTGATCAGTCAGGGCACCTTTTCCATGCACTGCACAAATTTTTTTTTTTTTTTTTGCATTTTAGTTGCATCTTTACCTTTCTGAAAATAATAGACATCATATGCCAAAAATGTTGCATATTTTTCCATATTCATTACTAAAATGGCTACACAAAATTTTACCAATTTTAATAAGTTTTTAAATATATTTTATTGGTTATGCTAATAACCAGTTGTCCCATTTTCTCCCCTTTATTCCCCTCTTCCCTGTACACCCTCACCACCTACATTCCCTGCCTTTAGTTCATGTCCATGGGTCATATATATAAGTTCTTTGGCTTCTATATTTCCTATACTATTCTTAACCTCCTCCTGTCTATTATCTACCTACCATTTATGCTACTTATTCCACGTACCTTTTCTTCCTCTATCCCTCTCCCACTCCCCCTATGATAACCCTTCATGTAATCTCCATTTCTGTGATTCTGTTCCTGTTCTACTTGTTGCTTAGTTCGTTTTTGTTACTGTTTTTTTTAGGTCAGTGGTTAATAGCTGTGAGTTTGTTGTCATTTTACTGTTCATATTTTTTAGCTTCTTCTTCTTAGAAAGTCCCTTTAACATTTCTCTTTTCTTTTTTTTTTTCCTTTAACATTTCATATAGTAAGAGGTTGGTAATGATGAACTCCTTTAGCTTGACCTTATCTGGGAAGCACTTTATCTGCCCTTCCATTCTAAATGATAGCTTTGCTGGATAGAGTCATCTTGGATGTAGGTCCTTGCCTTTCATGACTTTGAAAACTTCTTCCTAGCCCCTTCTTGCCTTTTTTTGAGGAATCAGGTGATAGTCTTATGGGAACTCCTTTGTAGGTAACTGTCTCCTTTTCTCTTGCTGCTTTTAAGATTCTCTCCTTATCTTTCATCTTGGGTAAGGTAATTAGGATGTGCCTTGGTGTGTGCTTCCTTGGGTTCAGCTTCTTTGGGACTCTCTGAGCTTCCTGGACTTCCTGGAACTCTATTTCCTTTTCCAGATTGGGGAAGTTCTCCTTTATTATTTGTTCAAATAAGTTTTTGCTGTTTCTCTTCTGGCACTCCTATGATTGGGATGTTGGAACATTTAAAGATGTCCTGGAGGTTCCTAAGCCTCTCTTCATTTTTTTTTTTTTGACTTCTTATTCCTTCATTCTTTTCAGGTTGAATGTTTCTTTCTTCCTCCTGGTCCACACCATTGATTTGACTCCTGGTTGCCCTCCCGTCACTGTTGGTTCTCTGTACACTTCCCTTTACTTCACTTTTCATAGCCTTTATTTTATCCTCTGTTTTGCAACCATACTCAACCAATTCTGTGAGCATCCTGATTACCAGTGTTTTGAACTGTGCATCTGATAGGTTGGCTATCTCTTTGTCACTTAGTTGTATTTTTTCTGGAGCTTTGATCTGTTCTTTCATTTGGGCCATTTTTCTTTTTCTTTTTTGGGGGGGGTCTCAGTGCACCTGTTAAGTAGTAAGGGGCGGAACCTTAGGTATTTGCCAGGGCAGGACAACCCAAGTCACACTGGGTTGTCACCACACTGGGTGGTGACACTGTATGTGGGGGAGGGGTCCGAGAGGGAACACTGCTGCTTGCTCCACTCTCTGCTGGCTTTCAGTCACTTCCCCTGCTACCCACAATCAAATTGGGCCCTTCTGGTGCTGATTCCTGGGCAGATAGGTCTGTGTATGTTCTAGGACCCTGTGGGTTTCTTCAATAAACACTCCTGTGAGGCTGGGAGTTTCTCCTGATGCCACAACCCTCACAGGTTTTTTTTTTAGTCAGAAGTTTTGAGGCTTTATTTTCCCACACTGGGACCCTGGGTTGCCTGGTTTGTCTCACAACCCAGCTGTTCCTTCCAGTTTATCTGCACGCAAATGTGGGACCACCTGCTCTGCCAGCTGCCACCTTGCCTCAAGTCCTCTCCGCCCCTCCTACCAGTCTAGATGAATGTTTCTTTTTTAACTCCTTGGTTGTCTGACTTCCATACAGTTCAATTTTCTGTCAGTTCTGGTTGGTTTTTGTTTTTAAATTTGTTTTTGGCCTACTTTTGGTTGTGTGAAGAGGCACAGTATGTCTACCTATGCCTCCATCTTGGCTGAAGGTTTCAATAAATTTTTTTTATAATGCATGCTGATATGACAGCTGTCACAGTACAATCTAACAAAATTGTTTCAAATGAAATTAAAGACAACTGAGTGGTACTAGGACCATCTCACAGAAAAAAAAGCAAACTTTTTGGCCATTGCAATATATGAATTTTTTTCGCCCCTCTTGAATATTCTAAGATCTCTTTATTCCTGGACTTTTCAAAGTTTGCAATGATATACTTTGGTGGGGTCATTTTTAAATAATTATGCAGGTATTCCATAGGCCTTTCAGCCTAGAACTTGTCTTTCAGTTCTGGGAGCTTTTCTTGTATTTCTTTGGCAAAGTTATTTTTTCTATTTTTTTCTTGTTCCTCTTTCTCACACCCTCATTGCTAGCTAGAATGTTGTGCCTGTTTTATTCTTTCATTTTTTATCTTTCCTATTTTCCATTTTTTGATTCAACTTTTTAGAAGCTTTTAAGTTTATCTTCAGCTACTTTCAAAAAAATATTTTGCTTTCATATTTTCACTTCTGACAGATTTTCTACATTTTCTAATATTGTTGTAAGTGATAGTCTTGTTTTTTATGTTTCTTTTAGACTATTAATAGTGTTTTCTTAGTTTTCTTCTGCTCTCTGCAGTGCCTCTGTTTCTCTTCAGTGCTCTATCTGGTTGTTTTGGTCTATCTTTCATGTTAATGCCTTTCACCAAATGTTGGATTTGTAGCTATCAGTCTATATTTGAGAGTGAGGAACTTGAAGACTGATAGGAGAATTCTATTGTGTGTGCTAATTGATCATCCTCACTGCAGGGTTCATCAGAGGGCAACCTGACACCTTCACCAGGGTATCACCAAATATCATTGTGACTATTGGGCTGTTCTCTTGGGCCTTTCATGATTACTCAGAGAGGAATCCTTGAACCTTTTGTTGTGGGGATAAAACCTGGCTGCCAGCATTCTGAAAACCAAGGGGGAAGGGATGCAGGGAATCCTCAGCATTCCAAATGCAGACTTTCACTTAGTCCTAATTTTCACCTCCTCATCTAACTCCTCCCCATTGTTTTGCATCCATAAATTGGAAGCTGTTTTGGTTTAGTTTCTTCTATTACTTCCTTTGCCTTATTAGAATGGGTAACTTACTAGGGAGGTTGTCTAAGTGCTCTTTGTACATATTTTCAAACAATCCTATTGTTTAAACCCATGACCCTACCTTCAGAGGTACCAGGACCCTCAGTTCTAAGTGTTCTCAGAATTCTGGTATAGCAAGAAGCTTGATTCTTTTTGGTCTGTCACATCTCTTTGTACTATTGGCAATTGTTAATAGTTAGCCTTTCCCCTGTTGATTCACTTCCAATTTTCCAAATTTGTTGACATCTGTTATAAGGGATTTTCTTCCTTTATTATATCTGTTCCTATGGATTTATACTCCTTCCCCCTTAAATGTGGGTTTTTGGAAGGAAGTAGAGATAAACACTTATTGATCAGCCATGTTTCTGCTTTTGATTTTAGTATCTTGATCTAGTATTCTGCCAACTTTATGAACTAACTTCCCATTCTGTAATTGAGCTAACTGGCCCGTGAATGTGGTACCTTGGTGCATGACCCAACAATTAGTATTGGAAGAAACAAGTTTTCATTTACAAAATTCCTACCTCGGGGGGGCTGGGAGCACTCCTACTTGGGGCCTTGTTCCCCCATTAAACCCAGCACTTCTCTTGCTCCCTACCAGGGTATAAGCCCCAAATAAGCCCAGTAGTTCCCCAAATTCTTATTTTAGGCTGGCTTCACAAACACTTTTCTAGTCCCTCTGGAAAGTATATTCAATGGGCTTCAAAGTTGCTATCCTATCACAGCATCTCTCTGCTTCAGGATCTTGGGTACATTGTTGTCAGCCTTCTTGTAATAGTCCAGAAAGCATATGCCATGCTGCACTGAATCATGGTGGAGTCTGGGAAGGCACAACTCCCAAGAGAGTGGCCTCTCCCTATGTCCCAAGTGTCCAGATAGAGTCTGGTCTGCAAGGCAACCCATCAATGTCTTGTGAGGGAGAGTACTTGGTGGACTTCAGAGTCTGCTGGAGCAGGCACGATCAGAGCAGCAGTATGTCTCCTTTCTTACTACACCAGGCCACATGGTGAAATCCTGTCTACAAACTACATAGCTGCCACTTCACTACCAGCCGAATGGCTGAAATTTCCTCCTGGCTCATGGCTCCTTCCTTATGGCTACTCCTCCTCCTTCCCTCTCCTCACTCTGCCTTCATGGCTCTCCCACATAGCAGACCAGCTTTCCTACAAACTGCCTAGTTGTTACATCGTGGCTTTTTCTCCTCATGGCTACCCACCTTTTTAAAAAAAAATCCTGACCCTGAGCTTCCTACATCACTTCCTATGTGGCTCTTCTCACTGTGAGCTACGTTTGCCAGTTTCCCATATTTTCTTTTCTGTAGGCTGCCATCTCTAGTCAGGGCAAGCATGACTCAGTGACACAGGGGAAACTGCCTCCCTGCCTGTATCATGAGTCAGGATACATTCTGAGAGTCACATACACCTTTTGCCCTGGGGCAGTACCCCAACTATTAACTAGCTATCAAATTGCCATAGATATGCAAAGTTATCTAAAGCCTGTCATCCACCTCTTTCTTTCTCCCAACTATGAACAATGGGGGAACATCTCTGTTTCTGGGACCTCTTGCTCTGTACACCATTTCAATTCTACCCTCCCCTCAGCCCTCTATTCTACTTTTTGTCTCTGTGATTTTGAATATTCCTACTACCTTATGTAAGTGGAACCATAAAGGATTTGTCTTTTCGTGACTGGCTTATTTCACTTGCCCTGATGTCCTCCATGTTCATCCAAATTGTGTGTGTCAGAATTTCCTTCCTTTCTAAACCTGAATAATATTACATTGTGTTTATATATTACATTTTGCTTATCCATTTATCTGTGATGAACACTTGAGTTACTTCCACATTTTAGCTGTTGCAGGTAATTCTGCTTATACATGCGTGTACAACCCTCTCTTGAAGACCTTGCTTTCCCCGCTTTACAGTATACCTAGAAGTGGTATTGCTGCATAATATGGTAATTCTACTTTTAATTTTTTGAGAAACTATCATACTATTTTCTGTAGTGATTCTACCATTTTACATTTCTACTGTTAGTGCACAAGTGTTTTATTTTCTACACATCGTGACCAATGCTTATATTCATACTTTATGATAGTAGTATGAGGTGGTATTTCATTGTAGTTCTGATTTGCATTTCCTAAGTGATCAGTGATGTGGAGCATCTTTTTATAAGCTTACTGGGCATTTGAATATCTTCTTTGAAAAAATGTCTATTTAAGTCCTTTGCCCATTTTTGAATTCTGTTGTTTTTTGTTGTTCAGTTTTAGGAATTCTCTCCGTATTCTGGTTATTAATCCCTTATCATAAATATGAGTTGCAAATATTTTCTCCCATTCTGTTGGTTGCTTTTTTGCTCTGTGGATGGTCTTTTCAAGCAGAAAGCTTTTTAGATTAAATTTTACCAAATGTTTTTCCCACATCTTTTGAGATGTTTAAAAAAACTTCTCTAATCTGTTAATTAAATGGACTAATATACTTTCTAATGTCAAATTATCCTTGCATTACTGGTATAAAACATAATTTTTCCCCTTTTATGGATTTCATTTGCTAAAATTCAGGAATTTTACATTTATGTTTATAAATGAGACCAACCTATAATTTACATTTTTTGTATTTATTCTCTTTGGTTTTAAAATCTCTTCAAAATAAATTGAGAATTATTTGAGGAACTTTTTCTCTTTTTTTTTTAATTTTAAATTTTTTTATTGATTGTGCTGTTACAGTTGTTCTATTCCCCCCTTCATTCCCCTCCACCCTACCCCCCCATCCCCACTGTTATCCCCCCTTTAGTTTATGACCATGTGTCTCAATTCCTTTAGATTCTATATTTCCCATACTATTCTTGCCCCCCCCATCTATTTTCTATCTACTGTCTATGCTACTTATTTTCTGTACCTTCTCCCCCCTTCTCCTCCTCCCACTCCCCTGTTGCTAACCCTCCTTGAGATCTTCATTTCTATGTTTCCACTCCTGATCTAGCTGTCCTCTTAGTTTGCTTTTGTTTTAGGTGTGGTTGTTAATAACTGTGAGTTTGTTGTCCTTTCACTGTTCATGTTTCTTTATCTTCTTTTTCTTAGATAAGTCCCTTTAACATTTCATATAATAAGGGCTTGGTGATGATGAACTCCTTGAATTTGATCTTATCTGAGAAGCACTTTATCTGTCCTTCCATTCTAAATGAAAGTTTTGCTGGATAGAGCAATCTTGGATGTAGGTCTTTGGATTTCATGACTTGGAATACCTCTTTCCAGCCCCTTCTTGCCTGGAAGGTCTCTTTTGAGAAATCCGCTGACAGTCTGATGGGGACTCCTTTGTAGGTGACTGTCCCCTTAGCTCTTGCTGCTTTTAGGATTCTCTCCTTCATTTTAATTTTGGCTAATATAATTATGATGTGCCTTGGTGTGTTCCTTCTTGGGTCCAACTTCTTTGGTACTCTCTGAGCTTCCTGGATTTCCTGGAAGTCTATTTCCTTTGCCAGATTGGGGAAATTCTCCTTTATTATTTGTTCAAATCAGTTTTCCACTGGTGGCTGTGCCTTTCCCCCTTCTGGTACCCCTATAATTCGGATGTTGAAGCATTTAAAGATGTCCTGGAGGTTCCTAAGACTCTCCTCATTTCTTTGAATTCTTGCTTCTTGACTCTTTTCTGTTTGGCCATTATTTGCTTTCTTCTGGTCCACTCCATTGATTTGAGTCCCAGTTTCCTTTTCATTGCTATTGGTGTCCTCTGCAATTCCATTCATTTCAATTAGTTTCGCCTTCATATGTTTGTCTAATTTGTGGCTATAATCAACCAGTTCTGTGAGGATCCTGATGACCAGTGTTTTAAACTGTGCGTCTGAGAGTTTTGCTATTTCTTCATCACTTAGATCTATGGGCTCTGGGGCTTTGAGATATTCTTGCGCCATTTTTGGTCTGTTCGCGCCCTTTAAGTGTGAGAAGTGGTGCCTTGGACTCCCAGGTCGCTGGGTTGTGACGCTGTATGTGGGGGCGTGGTCAGAGCGGGGAAATGGCGACCCCCTCTGCTGTTTCTCACAGCTGGGTGAGGATTAGCGTCTTAGGTGGTTTACCTGGGCCGGGCCACTCAGAGTCGCTGGGTTATGACGCTGCATGTGGAGGTGGGGTCAGAGCAGGGAAATGGTGGCGCCCTCCACTGCCACTAGCCGGGGGACCCGCCGGCCCCAGTCCAACCATTCACTCCCTCACCTGTCTGCCCGTGCACAAATGCGCGATCACAGTCAACACGCAGCACCGCTCCCCTGCTGTCTCCCCCGTGCGGTCGCTCGCCTGGTGGCTCGCTCGGTCACTCACTAGGTCCAACCCTGCGCCTGGATTCTGCGCATCTGGATTCCACGCCTGAGTCCGGCTGACTGAGACCTGTGCAATCTCGCTTCACTAGCCACTGGTTTCGCCCCTTACCGGTCAAGCTGAAGAATTTGTTGTTAACGGACTTCCGAAAAGTTCAATTTTCCGTGTTCTGGCTGTGTTTTCTGTTGCTAATATTTAGTTGTCTCTAAACTTGGTTGTGTGAGAAGGCACGGCACATCCACCTATGCCTCCATCTTGGCGGAAGTCCACTTTTTCTCTTATTACTCTTGTCTGGAACAGTTTGTTTTACAAGTTATGAATTATCTGATCCTTAAAGGCTTGTTAAAACTTGTTAGCGATTATATAATTTGTGTTTCGTAGTTCTTGTTAAGTCACTTTTGGTTGCTGGTATTTATTTAGGACATTATCCACAACATCTATTTTCAAATTGCCATAAAATTGTTTCTAGTATTCTCTTATTTTTTAAAAACATTGTATTTATTTATTTTTAAAGAGAGGTGAAGAGAAGGGAGAGGGAGAAAAACATCTATTGATTGCCTCTTCTACACACCCCAAATAGGGACTGAACCTACAATCCAGGCATGTATCTTGACCAGAATAATTGGTGACCTTTCACTTTTTGGGTGGACACCCAACAAACTGAGCCACACTGGTCAGGGCTCTCTTATTTAAAAAAAATTTACTGCATCTGTAGTTTTAGTTTCTTAATAATATTTATTTGTGCTTTTTCTTGATCTTACCAAAGATTTGTCAATTTGGTCTTTCCAAAGTATCAATTTTTTTATTTTGATGCTGCTATTCCTTATCTTTTATTAACTATTTAGTTAATTTAACTCTTATTTTTATTATTCTTGCTACTTGCATTGGTTAGGTCCTTTGCTCTTTTTGAAAATAATGCCCTGAGTACAAAAACATAGCTTATTAATATATCTATAATATGTGCATTTTTAATTTATTGATTAGAGAGAGGAAGAGAGAGAGACATCAATTTGTTGTTCCACTTATTTATGCATTCATTGGTTGATTCTTGTATGTGCCCTGACTGGGGATTGAACCTGCAACCTTGGTGTATTGGGACAATGCTCTAACCAACTGAACTACCTGGCCAGAGCTACAATATATGCATTTAAATTTATAAGTTTCCCCTAAGAGCTGTCTGAGGTAGTTTACAAATTTAGATATGTAATGTTTCATTTTTCCATATCTTAAATATTTGTGCTCAATTATGATTTTCTAGAGCCATGAATTATTTACAAATATATGTTTAAGTTTTCAAAATAATTGATTTCTGATTTCACGGCACTGTGGTCAGAGACTGTGTGGTTTGTACATCAACTATTATTTCCCGAAACTTCCTTAATGGCCTTGTAAATGGTCACATTTTATAAATATTCCATTTTACTTGAAAAGGTGTATTGTCTAATTTTTCAGTCAAGAAAATTTTTATGGTCCATTAAGTAGTGCTTATTAACATGCTCTTTATGTCTTCTATAGTCTTACCAAATTTTTGTCTTTTAGACCTATCACTTTTTGCACCTGGTTGTGAGTTTGTCATTTACCTCTGAAATTCTGATAATTTTTGCATATATTTCAGATGTCTACAATTTAAGGATGATTATTCCTTTCTGATAAAGTGTTCTTTTTATCATTAGATAATGATCTTCTTCCCCCCCAAGAATGTTTTTTGCTTCTATATCTGTCTTGTTTGATATTACATTAATTAATTCAGCCATTCATCAGCAACATGTATTGAGAACCTAGTCTTTGCCAGGCAAACTATGGCCAAAACAGGCAGTGTCACCTGACAAAATGTTTATCACCATATTTTTGAAAAAAATTTTCAGTTTTTCTGTGTCATTAGTTTAAGGTATGCCTCTTATATACAGAATGTAATTGAATCATTATGTTTTACTTTACATTTATTCTCTGTATTTTAATGAGGATATTTAATTAAAATTTTTAATATTAAAAATTATTTAATTTTTATTGTATTTTTTCCATTACCATTTATTCCACATATACCCTTTTCCAACTCTACCCACTCTACCGACCTGTATCCCTGCAATCACCTTACTGTTGTCCATGTCCATGAGTCTTTTTTAATTTTTGCTTGATCCCTCTACCCATCAACATACCCTCAACAGAGCCATCAGCCTGCTCTGTCTCTATGAGTCTGTCTCTATTTTGCTTATTAGTTCAGTTTGTTCATTAGATTACACATATGAGTGAAATCTTGCGGTATTTGTCTTTCTCTGTCTGGATTATTTTACTTAGCATACTGTTCTCCAAGTGTGTCCATGCAGTTGCAAAGGGTAAAATGTTCTTTTTTGCAGCCAAGTAGTATTCCATTGTGTAAATGTCCCATAGTTGTTTTGTCCACTCATCTACTGATGGACACTCGGGCAGCTTCCAGATATTGGTGATTATAAATAATGATGCAATGAATTAGTATTTCGGGGTCTTTGGGTAAATTCTAGAAGTGAAATTGCTGAATCACAAGGCACTTCCACTGATTTTTTTGAGGTAACTCCATACTGCTTTCCACAGTGGCTGCACCAAATTGCATTCCCACCAACAGTGCACAAGTGTTCCCCTTTCTCCACATCCTTGTCAGCACTTGTTGTTTGTTGCTATATATGTTAACCATTCTGACCCTTGTGAAGTGATGTCTTATTGTGGTTTTAATTTACATTTCTCTGATAATTAGTGACTTTGAGAATCTTTTCATATGTCTATTAGCCGTCTGTATGTTTTCTTTGGAGTAGTGTCTGTTTAGGTCCTTTGCACATATAAGTTCTTTATAAATTTTGGATATTAACCTTTTATCAGATGTTCTTCCATTCAGTGGGTTGTCTTTTTATTTTGTTGATGCTTTCCTTTGCAGTACAAAAACTTTTTTAGTTTGGTGTAGTCCCAGTAGTTCATTTTTTCTTTCCTTTTCCCTTGTCTGAGGAGATATACCAGAAAAAAATATTGCTATGAGCAGTGTCTGAGATTTTACTGCATATATTTTCTTCTTGGGTTTTTATGGTTTCAAGCCTAACATTTAAGTCTTTAATCCATTTTGAATTTATTCTAATGTGTGTTATAAGAACGTGGTCTTAGTTTCATTTTTCTGCATGTATCTGTCCATTACTCCCACAACCATTTAATGAATAAACTATTGTTATCCTATTGAATGTGCTTTCTTCTTCTGTCAAATATTGATTGACTCTAAAGGTATGGGTTTATTTCTGGGCTTTTTATTCTATTCCATTGATCTCTGTGTCTGTTTTTATGCCAGCACCATGCTGTTTTGATTACTATAGTCCTATAGTATAGTTTGATATTTTGTAATGTGATTCCTCCAACTTTGTTCTTCATTCTCAAGATCAATGTTGCTATTTAGAGTCTTTTTTGGTTCCATATAAATTTTTGAAACGTTTGTTGTACTTCTGTGAAATATGCCATTGGTATCGATAGGAATTGAATTGAATCTATAGATTGCTTTGCATAGTATGGACATTTTAATGACTTTAAGTTCATGTTCCCATTCATGAACATGGTATGTGCTCTCACACTTATTAAATCTTCTTCAGTTTCTTTCTTCAGCATTTTATAATTTTCCAAGTACAGGTCTTTTACATCCTTGGTTACGTTGTAAAAGAATAAAATACTTTCTGAAGCAATTGTGAATGGGATTGTTTTCTTATTTTTCTTTCTGATAGTTTGTTATGGGCATATAAAATGCATCTGATTTCTAGTTACTAATTTTATGTCCTGCTACTTTATGGAATTCATTTATCAGTTCTAGTAGTTTCTTGGTGGAATCTTTAGAGTTCTCTATGTATAGCATCATGTCATCTGCGAATAATGACATTTTTACATCTCCCTTTCCAATTAGGATGCCTTTCATTTCTTTTTTTTTGCCTGATTTCTGTGTCTAGGACCTCCAATACTATGTTGAATAAGAGAGTTGAAAGTGGAGGTCCCTATCTTGTTCCTAATCTTAAGGGGAACACTTGTAGTTTTTTCTTGTTGAGTATGATGCTGGCAGTGGGTTTGTCATAAGTGACCTTTATTGTGTTTATTTCTATTTTGCTGAAGTTTTTTAAAATCATAAATGGGTGCTAGATTTTATCAAATGCTTTTTCTGGCCCTGGCTGGTGTGGCTCAGTGTATCAAGAGCTGGCCTGAGAACCACATGGTCATTGGCTTGATTCTCAGTGGGGGCACATGCCTGGGTTGTAGGCCAGGTCACCAGCAGGGTATGTGAGAGGCAACCACACATTGATGTTTCTCTCTCTGTCTTTCTCCCTTCCTTCCTCTCTCTAAAAATAAGTAAATAAAATCTTGTAAGAAATACCTTTTCTGCATCTATTGATATGATCATGTGGTTTTTATTCTTCATTTTGTTTATATGGTATTTCACATTTGTTGATTTGGGAATGTTGTACCAACCTTGCATCCCAGGAATCAATCCCACTTGATCATGGTGTATGATCTTTTTGATGCATTGCTGTATTTGGTTTGCTAATATTTCGTGGAGGATTTTAGTGTCTATGTTCATCAGGAATATTGGCCTATAATTTTGGGGTTTTTTTGTAGTGTCTTTATATGGTTTTGGAGTTAAAATAATGCTGGCTTGGTAAAACAAGCTTGAGAGTTTTCCTTCTTTATGAATTTTGTGGAATAGTTTGGAAGGGAGAGGTGTTAGTTCTTTTTTGGAATGTTTGGTAAAATTAACCAGTAATTCCATCTAGTTCAAGGCTTTTGTTTGTTGGAAGTTTTTTGATTACTGCTTCATTTTCACTAGGTGTAACCTGTCTATTCAGATTCCCTGATTTTTCATGGTGGAGTGTTAGAAGATTTCATGTTTCTAGGAGCTTATCCATTTCATTCAGGATGCCCAACTGTTGGCATATAGTTGTTCGTGATTTTTTCTTATAATCCTTTGTATATCTTTGGTGTCAGTTGTTATTTTTCCTATTTCCTTTTTAATGTTATTTATTTCAGTCCCCTCTCTTTATTTTTTCTTGTTAAGTCTGGTTAAAGGTTTATCAATCTTGTTTATGTTTTTAAAGAACCAGTTCTTGGATTCGTTGATCTTTTGTATTTTTTAGACTCTATTTCAATTGTTTTCTGCTCTGATCATTTTTATTTCCTTCTTTCTACTTACTTTGGGCTTTGTTCATTGTTCATTTTCAAGTTCCTTTAAGAGTAAGGTTAAATTGTTATTTGAGCTTTTTCTTGTATCTTGAGATAGTCTTGTAATACTGTGAATTACTCTTTTAGGACTGCTATCCCTGTGTCCCTAAGATTTTGGCTTGTTTTTTTCCCCATTTTTATTCGTTTCAAGGTATCTTTTTATTTTCTGCCTTGATCTCATTGTTGACCCCATTCATTGTTTAATAATAACTAAACGTTATTGAACTTCCATGTCATTGTGTTTTTTAGTTTTCTTCTTGTGATTGATTTCTAGTATAATAGCATTGTGATCAGAGAAGATGCTTAGTATGATTTCAGTCTTCTTAAAATTACTGAAACTTGTTTTGTGTCCTAACATGTGGTCTGTCCTAGAAAATATTCCATGTGCACTAAACAAGAATGTATATTCTGTTGCTTTGGGAATGAAATGCTCTGGATATATCAGTTAAATCCATTTTATCTAGAGTGTCATTTAAGGCCACTGTCTCCTTGTTGATTTTGTCTGGAAGATCTATCCATTGAAGTCAATGAACTGTTAAAATCCTTGACTGTGACCATCCTTCTATTGAGCTCTCCCTATATGTCCATCAAGATTTGCTTTACATATTTAGGTGCTCTTATGTTGGGTGTATAAATGTTTACTAGGGTATATCCTCTTGTTGGATTGCTCCCTTTACCATAATGTAATGCCCCTCTTTGTCTCTTACTGTAGCCTTGGTTTTAAAGTCTATTTTTTAAGATGCAAGTATTGCTACCCCAGCTTTTTTTCCTCTTTTTGCATGAAATATTTTTTCACCCTTCTTTAGTTTGTGTATATCTTTTATTCTGAGATGGGTCTATTGGAGACAGCATATATGGGTGTTGTTTTCTTATCCATTCATCTACTCTATTTCTTTTGATTTGAGTATTTACATTTAAATTGATTACTGATAGATATATACTTATTGCCATTTTACTTTATTTAAAAAATATTTTATTTATATTTAGAGAGGGGTAGGGAAGGAGAACAGGAGAGAAACATCAATGTGTGGTTGCCTCTCACACACCCCCTACTGGGCACCTGGCCCACAACCTAGGCATGTGCCCTGACTGAGAATCCAACTGGCAACCCTTTACTTCACAGTCAAGTGTTCAATCCACTGACCCACAACAATCAGGGCTGCCATTTTATTTTTAACTATTTCCTTTTTTTCCCTTTTTCTTCTTAATGTAAGCCCTTTAACATTTGTTGCCATACTGGTTTGGTGTTAACAAACTTCTTTAACTTTTTCTTGTCTGAGAGGCTATTTCTCCTTGAGTTTTAAATAGTAGCCTTGCTAGGTAAAGTAACCTTGGTTGTAGGTCCTTGCTTTTCATCACCTTGAATATTTCACGCCACTCCCTTCTGGCCTGAAATGTTTCTGTTGAGAAATCACATGACAGTCTTATGGGAGCTTCATTGTTGGTAACTAACTGCATTTGTTTTGTGCCTTTTAAGATTCTCTCCTTGTCTTTAAGCTTTCCCATTTTAACTATGATGTATCTTAGTTTGGGCCTCTTTGGACCCATCTTGTTTGGGACTCTGCACTTCCTGGACTTTTGTGTCTTTTTGTTCACCAGGTTAAGGAAGTTTTTGGTCATTATTTCTTCAAATACGTCTCAAGCCCTTGCACACTTTCTTCTCCTTCTAGTATCCCCATGATGTGGATGTTGTTACACTTTATTTTTTCCCAAAGGTCTCTTAAATACTTCTTTTTTTAAATTCTTTTTTCTTTTTGCTGTTCTGCTTGAGTGTTTTTCTATTTTGTCTTCCAAATCATTAATTCAGTCTTCTGCTTCATCTAATGTACTATTTATTCCTTCCAATGTATTATTTATTGCAGATGTTGTATTCTTTATTTGAATGCTTGTTTTTCATGGTTTCTACGTGTTTTTTAAATATATTTTATTGATTATGCCATTACAGTTGTTCTGTTTCTCCCCTTCATTCCCCTCCACCCTGCACACTCCCTCCCCTACCATTCCCCCCTTTTAGTTTATGACCAAGTTAATCTCAAGTTCTTTAGATTCTATATTTCCCATACTATTCTTGCCCTCCTCCTATCTATTTTCTACCTACCATCTATGCTACTTATTTTCTGTACCTTCTCCCCCTTCTCCTTCTCCTACTCCCCTGTTGCTAACCCTCAATATGATCTTCATTTCTATGGTTCTGCTCCTGATCTAGCTGTCCTCTTAGTTTGCTTTTGTTTTAGGTGTGGTTCTTAATAACTGTGAGTTTGCTGTCCTTTCACTGTTCATTTTTTTTTAACTTCTTTTTCTTAGATAAGTCCCTTTAACATTTCATATAATAAGGGCTTGGTGATGATGAACTCCTTGAATTTGATCTTATCTGAGGAGCACTTTATCTGCCCTTCTATTCTAAATGAAAGCTTTGCTGGATAGAGCAATCTTGGACGTAGGTCTTTGGATTTCATGACTTGGAATACCTCTTTCCAGCCCCTTCTTGCCTGTAAGGTCTCTTTTGAGAAATCCACTGACAGTCTGATGGGAACTCCTTTGTAGGTGACTGTCCCCTTATTTCTTGCTGCTTCTAGGATTCTCTCCTTCATTTGAATCTTGGCTAATGTAATTATGATGTGCCTTGGTGTGGTCCTCCTTGGGTGCACCTTCTTTGGGACTCTCTGAGCTTCCTGGATTTCCTGGAAATCTATTTCCTTTGCCAGATTGGGGAAATTCTCCTTTATTATTTATTCAAATAAGTTTTCCACTGGTGGCTGTTCCTCTTCCCCTTCTGGTACCCCTATAATCCGGATGTTGGAATGTTTAAAGATGTCCTGGAGGTTCCTAAGCCTCTCCTAATTTTTTTGAATTCTTGTTTCTCCATCCTTTTCTGTTTGGTCATTTTTTTTCCTCCTTCTGGTCCACTCCCTTGATTTGAGTCCCAGTTTTCTTTCCATTACTATTGGTTTCCTGTGCATTTCCCTTCATTTCAATTAGTTTAGCCTTCATATGTTCCTCTAATTTGTAACTAAAATCAACCAGTTCTGTGAGCATCCTGATCACTAGTGTTTTGAACTGTGCATCTGAAAGTTTGGCTATTTCTTTATCGCTTGGATTTATTGGCTCTGGGGCTCTGAGTTGTTCTTGAGCCATGTTTTGATCTGTTTGTGCCTGTTATGTATGAGGAGCAGAGCCTTAGTTGTTCACCAGGACAGGACCACCCAGGTCGCTGGTTTGTGATGCTATATGTGGGGGTGGGGTCAGAGAGGGACAATGGCAGTCCCCTCTGCTGCTTCCCGCTGCTGGGGCCTTCACAGTCCAGCTCACTGCTCGCTCCTCTACCGGTTTATCGGCACGCAAATGTGTGACCTCGGTCAGCCCTCAATGGGTCCGCCCACTGCTACTCCACACCTGGGATCTGCCCACGGCTGCTGGCGCACCTGGGTCGCACACCTGGGTCGGTCAGTGGATCTTTCCTGCCCGACCCCGCTCTGCTGCTGGCCCTGCCCCTGGCTCTGCCCCTCTTGTCGGTTTAGCTGAAGGGTTCGTTGTTGTCAGACATCTGTAAAGTTCAAATTTCTGTGGTTTGGCTGTGTTTTTGTTGCTAAAACTTTGTTGTTTTTAAACTCGGTTGTGTGAGAAGGTACAGTGCTTCCACCTATGCCTCCATCTTGGCGGAAGTTCTGCATGTTTTGTTATGCTTTTGAGCATCCTATAATCAGTACTTTAAACTCTTATCTGACAAATTGCTTGCCTCCATTTCATTTGGCTCTTCTTCTGGAGAATCCTCTTGTTCTTTCATTTGAGGCCTGTTTCTTTGTCTTCCAAATTTGACTGCCTCCTTGTTATTATTTATGTATTAAGTATGTCAGCAAAGACTCTGGTGCATGCCTATGTTAGATGTTTCCTATGACTGGCCCTGGGCAACCTGTTTGGAGTTATCAGCAATTCACGCATTGTGGGTCCCTCTCTTAGACCTGACTATGTGTAGAAAGAGCCAAGCTGTGCACAAAGGCCAGCTTTCACCAGCACCAGACCTGGGGGAGGGTCAGGTAAAGTCGCAAAGCTCCCAGAAGTCCACTGTCACCCGCAGGCTTTCTGTTAGGCTTAATCATTGAAAGTGCCTCCAGCTATATTCCTAAACAGCTGGGCTTAAGCTGTATAGGGTAGAGTGAGAAGGATTCTTGTGGGTGGGGTTAATGCTCCCCCAAAACCCAGGCTTATGCTGTGTGGAGGGGAGTGCTCTGCTCAAGAAAGGTGGCTTCTGCATTATGGGGAATGACTGAGCACAGAAATCCTGGCTGCTGACTCTTCAGCTCTTTCCCCAGAGCCACCAACCCTAACTCTTCTCACATGGCTCTAGTCCGCTCTGCCCTCCCTCTGCCAGAACCCTTGATAAGTGACTGCAAACAAAATTGTGTGTGTTGGCCCTTTAAGAGGTTCTCTGCATCTCTAGCCATCTCTCTGTGACAGAGAGAAACCCTGCTCCTTTTCACAGCTGGATGTTATTTGGGTTCCTTTCCTGGTCTGGTGCTGTAGTCTAGGGAGCCCAGCTTGTGGTTTGGGTCCCACACTTCCCTAGGGGAACCTGCCCCCTGCCCCAGCCACTGAAATATCTCTCTGGTACTTCAGCTGCAGGCATGGGAGCCCATCCAGTCCTATTGTGCCACCTTTGCATTCTCTACCAGTCTCATTATGGTTATGTGTTTTCTTCTGTAAGTCCTTGGTTATAAGTCTTCTGTATAGCTAGTGTTCAGTTGGTTCAGGATAATTTTTCTATAATTTAGTTGTAATTCCAGTTTGGTCCTGGGAGGAGGTTAGTATAGCTTCTACCTTCTTTTGCCATCTTGATCTGGGGGATATTTAATATTTGTATTTGTTGTGATAACTAGTGTAGTTAAATTCATTTTTCTAAGCTTATTTTACTATATGTACTATGCTATTTATTTGCCATATTTTCCTCTTTTCCTGTGTTTTATTAGATTTACTTTGCTTTATTTATTCCTTCTATTCCCTTATATTCATTTTGACATTATACATTCTATTTTTTCAGTGATTACTTTTAGAATTTTAATGGCATATTTGATTTAACAAAGTAAAAAATTAACTAATATTTCTCTATACTCCTTCTGAACAAAATGTCCTAGACAGAATATTTTAGCCTGACACACATCTCCCAATCTTACATGTTTTCTGGCTATTATGTTATCTAAGTTTAGTGCTTCATTTTTGGTTGTTGATTTTTTTAGTAGTTTGTTTTCAATGAAACATTATTATTACTGCTGCTGATATTCTTTTTATAGTAAAGGCTCCTTTAGATTTATTTACCTGTTTATGGTCTCTTTGCTAATATTTTTCTCTTGAATCCCACTCCCTTCTGGATTCAGTCTCTTTTATTCTGAAGTAATAATTCTTTGGTCAAATATCTCAATAAAGAACTGAGAGTAATAGCTTCTTTCAGGCTTCCCCTAGAAAATCTTTTTATTTGGTTCATATTTTGAATGATAACTTAGCTGAATTCAAGGCTAAAGGTTGTTTTATTTCAGTGCTTTGAAGATATTGTTTAATTATTTTTGTGTTTATTTTGCTGCCTAGGATCATTATATTATGCAGCAAAATTGTTCCTTCTTCATGAGTAATCAGTCTTTTTCTCTCTATTAAAAAAAAACAGGCATTCTATAGATTCATTGCTGTATGTTTAGGTTTTGATTTTTGTCATTTCTCCAGCTCATGGCTGTGCTTCTTTAACCTGAGAATTTACATATTTTTTTTTTCAGTTCTGAGTATGTCCCTGTCACAAATCCTCATTCTTCCCATTCTGTCTTAGACATTTATTTATATATTTTTATTTATTGATTTTAGAGATGGGAGGAGAGAGATAAGGAGACATCGATTAGTTGTTCTACTTATTATACATGCATTGGTTGCTCCTCATAAGTACCCTGAGGGTACTTAGGGTTGTGGGATTGAACCCACAACCTTCGTGAATGGGGATGATGGTCTGACCAGCCAGGGCCTGACATTTATTTTAAATGTCTCATTTTGTCTTTCTTGTTTCCTATCTCCATGACTTCTATCACCTACCTCTCTGTAACACAAACTATATAATTTCCTTTCATTCATCCTGTAGTTTACTAATTCTTTCATCAACTCTGTCTACTACTGTTTTATTTATTAATTTATGGCTATATTTTTATTTAAAAAATGATACTTTGTTCTTTTTTTAATTATTTTTTTTAATTTTCAATACTGTCCTATTATTTCAATGGGTGCTATTCCTTCCTGAATTAATCTTAAGACCTTCAAACATGTATATTCTGAAATATACATGTCTCTCCTAAGTTTTCACTTATTTCAAGTTCCCAGATATCTATTCATCCTTATGTTACACTTGTTAACTCTTCTGCCTGGTGGTTTATTCTTCACATGCTGAGATTCTTTATTTTGAGCTCATCTTTAGCAGGGATTGTTTTGCCTGTGGGAATCGATGTGCCCTGGTTTGTGTTTGCTTGCAATATTGCTTTGCATTTTTCTTCTGAAAACCAAGAGTCGGTTGTTTTAGGGTCTTGAAGTCAAGTTTTAAAAATTTTATTTCTCTATTAGTGACTTCAACCCTTCTAGGTGGTATAAACTTCATGCCTGTATTCGCTTTTAGCACAGGGTCATGGTTTAGACGACTCATACAAAGGCTTTATTTCTTTTCAGAGCTCAGGCCAGGCCTCAAGCTGCCTTGCTATTTCTTTGGGGGACACAATTCTTCCAGTTCCCTATTCATGGATTGGATAGCTTTTTAACAGGTCTAGTTTGTCCAATTTCCTCACCTTGCACAGGCCCCAACTGGTATCTTCTGTCCCAATTGGGTGTTGATACTCCAGGCTCTAGTTCTTGTTCCAGGGCTAACACCTCGCTTTGCACACAGCATTAGTTCCTAGAGTTCCTGCTTTATTTCAGCACTTGAAGATTTCATTTCCTTTTTTTTCAAGCTCAGTTATACATTAAATCTTTTTAAAAGAATTTTTTTGCTTTAGATTATCCAATATTATGGTGTATTTTAATCAGAAGTAGGATCTGCATCTACTCAGCCTGCCCTAAACCTTACTTATCTTTGTACTTCTCAGCTCAGAAAAGTAACTGCTCGATACTAGGCGCTAGATGACTGACTGAATGAACGAATGAATGAATTTTTCACCTGCAGAAACAGATGGAAGCAATGCTCCAGTGAGTAACGCCTCTAATCCGTCCAAGCAGAATGTGCTTTGCCATGAGGATATAAGTAAAAAGAGTTCCCATTAAGCAAAATGAAGAGAAAATAAGACTTCTTATGTGCTTTCTCTTAAAGTCCCAGAACAATGACATTTACTGCCTCACTCTGCTTGCTATCCAAAGGTGGACCGAAAGTGGACTGAGGAGTGGTTCCTGTATCATTTGCTGGTGGCTCAACACAAGCATCTTTACAAAGAGGAAAGATAAAAGCATCTCCGAAAACAGGATGCTAGGCCTGTTTATTTCCCTTTCTCTCCCATTTTAAGAAAAGTGTGCCTTTGATGAGATATAGCCAAGGGCTCTTGTTTTACATTTTACATCAACCACCTTTGTTAGAAGCTGGTTATTGATGCCATGCCCTGTTTTAATTCACACTTCTCGGCTAATCAATTACAGCATTTATCCACTAATCAGGCATTCTGACAGGGTCAATAACTGCTTTTGGGGGGTTTTGTGAGTGGCTGCATATTATCAAGCAAAGAATAATGCCCAGGAGCTCACTTTAAAACAGTGTGACTTTCCCAGGCTGGTGGACTTCCGGAGCAATAAACAACTAGTGGGGATTTCATATGGTGTTTTTTTTTTTTTTAATATATTTGGTTGATGGGATTTTCTCACTGAACACTTCATTAACAGGACTAAACATTAATGAAGTGTGGACAGGTGTGCCTTCGTTTAAGAAAAACAGAAGCATCAAATGATAATTATTCCTATCACATACACATGACTGCATTTACCTAAAAGTATAAGCTTCCTCCCTTCATATTAAGTGTTTTCAAACAATGTTTTCTTGGAAGTGAAGTTTGAGAGCAAAAAAACTTAAAGCCAAAGTGTTTTGAGCTGCTACTAGATAAAACCAATCCAAAATTTAGAGCAGATATTTCTATAATTATAATGTGAGTCAAGCAGAAAATATTTTATAAACAACAGCTGAGTTTATATACAATATTCCTTAAGCCAATCTTTTACATAGAGTGCTTTAAACCTTTGTATCCATATCTGCATACATGTATACACACACAGCTTCAGGATCCCTTGGCCTTTATAATTTTTTACAACATAAGCAGGTGTTGTAAAGTCTCATAGAAATAAAAAGTTTCCATTTTGGCAAGGGTAAGAAACAGAGATGGCAATGTTTTGTTTGTTTAAGGTTTTATCTATTTACTTTTAGAGAGGGGAAGGGAAGGAGAAAGAGTGGAAGAGAAACATCAATTTGTGGTTGAGAGATGGCAGTGTTTAATTGGAGAGTTACAATTTGGATATTTAAGTTTACCATTCATAATGATGGTAACAGGTTTCAGTGATCTTTTTTATGACAGATGTACTAACATTTAATTATTTTTCATCAAGAGTAGAGAGAAAAGACACTTCTGTAGATTTTTCAATTCTCCTATGTGTCACTTAGCTGTCCTCACCATTGTCTGAGCTCCTTTTTCTCATCCTTTTGGCTGCAATGAATTGTGTCATTCCCTCATGATCAGCACTTTTGTTGTCTTTGTTTTTTGCTGTACCTCAGAAGTTCATCTTTTCTTTCATCTCCTTTCCATTCATGCATGAGGGAACAGTTGTGCCCTGTTGTGGGGATGTTCCGCTGGGTTTCAAACAGTAGGGTTTCTTTTTCTTCTCTTCTAAGTAGTACAATGGGGCTGAATGTCTGTTGCAGAATGCACACACTAATATGCCAGGTTATTTGGTTTCAAAGAAGTCAATAAAAATACTGCATTTAGGTTTAGTTCCTGGCTTGCTTTTTCCCTGTTTGCCTATCAAGTTTTCTGTTATAAATCTGTTTGTTTCTGATAGAAAAATACAATCTTCCATATTAAATCAAAGCGTAGAATCAACAAACACTCAGAGAAAAATGTTCTGGCGGTGGAGTATTTTCACACTAGCAGATCTGGCAGTCTGTACCCACTCCCTTGGTAAGAGCCTCAAGACACCCGCCAGAGCTAATTAGTGGCAGCTACAACTCAGAGAAGATGAAAAAAAGAACCGATCCCAAGTTGGTCTTGGCAAAAGTTTCCAGTGAAAGAAATTAGCTCATCTCTGCATTTAGAGGTGTGCAGCTCTGACTGTTTTTGTCCAGATCACCTTGCCTGATTCTTGTCTTGGGGGGAGGTGAGTATGAGCGTGAGTGTACCTAGTTATACACATAGACCCTAAAGGCCATCCTAGCAGAAAAAGGCTAAAGACACAAAAAGCTAGCAATGTCTTAAGATACTTTGTTCTCATACTCAGGAACAATCTTCAAAATCCTCCTTAATGAGGTCATAAAAGAAAAAAATGGAACAAGTGTTCCTTGTGTGTCTCACTGGGGCATGCCATCAGGGTCACTTGCCACCAGTATCCTATTTAAAAAGGGATTGGGGTATTTCAATCAAGCATTGCATTAAGAGAGAGACTTTGATTAATTCCTTCTCTTCTCTTTTGTGCCAGATAATTTCAGTAAATTTGTGATACTTTCTGTTTAGACATTGTGGAGGCTTAAAGTTCTTGATGCGTCATGCTGAGTATTAGCATTTATTGAGCCTACTTGGCTATGGTGAAGAGGAGCATATGCTGCAGACAGCTTTCTAATCTTTGACAAGCAGGACCTGTCTTAAACATGACCGTTATCTGAGGACTTGGCTTAGGAAAGAGCCCCATCTTAGGTTGGTGGCACAAAGAAATGGTCTAAAAGAAGGAAAGACCTAACTGTAAGTAAGATGGTGATTTATTACTTTATTAACCAATGTCACTCCCAACAAATTCAATTTTAAAAAAGATGGTGATTTACTGTGGTTAACTTTTAAAAGGGTACCAGATCTGCCTGTTACTAAGAAACTCAAGGCTTGAGGAAGTTTCAGGAATGGCTTTCAGAGGAAATAACAGCAAGAAAGGGACAAATGAGGGCTATCAATTTGTACTATCACTGAGGCTGCTGGGGAGAGTAGAATATTGGGCCCCAGATGATCGGGATCAAATAGGAAACTCGATTCCTTCCTTCCTTCCTCTCGTCCTCCCTTCCTCCCGTCCTCACTTCCTCCTTCCCCCTTCCCTCCCTCTCTTCCTTCCTTCTTTTCTTTCATCTAAACAGCTTCGTTCAGAGACTATCAGAGACATGAAGGGATGTTTTAGTACTATGCTATAGAAACCCAGTGGTGATAAGTCTTTTGGTTGTTTTGATCACAAGACAGATTAGGATGTATTTAAAGCTCTTAGTTAAAAATATTCAGTCACATACCCACTATATTTTATAAGCTGATTTTGGAAAGGCAGTTAATTTACTTTATTGCAAATGCAAGGTCTATTAGGTATTCATACACTTAGGTGTCATTGAAAAGTTGGATTTGGGTTCTGATGGACCAGGACAGCTCCCAATCAGGTATTTAGGTGGTGTGCAAATACCCTTTTCTTTGTGTTTTATTCACTATATACATTGGGTTGATTTTTAGGGCTGCTACTTTTCATCTTGTTAGTTCAGCCACTGCACATGTGCATGAAAGCAATAGGTTAACAGTCCTGACTGAAGAAGGTAGTTTTGGGTATAGATAGAATCCCATCTTTTCCTGTTGAAGGATTTGTTTTACAGTTGAAATAGGGGTAGTTGTATTTACTTTAATGAAATTATGCATCAGATATGTTTAAGTAAACAAGGCAAAATTGTCAGAATTAATTTTTAGAGTATGTTTCATGGTAATTACTACTACTATCTTGCTAAAGGCTTCATAGCCAATCATAAGAGTTTTAAAATTATTGTTTTAAAATCAATAAGATGTTAGGTTCTTACAACCAGATGTTAGGCTGGTCTAACATTCATTGAATGTTATTTATTAAACTCCTACTTTCTGTGAGGCTAATGGTATTATAAAACCATTGTTATAATTGTCAATGTAAGGGGTTTTTAATTATATTTGCAATATTATTATAAGTAGTGGAAACCCCAAGTATCCTAGTTTTTGATAATTAGCTTTAACTCTTTGGGGGCAATCATGTTTTCTCTGAAGCATGTCTGTGAGTAGATTACTCAGGCCTGACCATAGTTCTTGGGATGCTTACCTGAAGTAGTTGGACTGATAGATTTTTCCAGATTTGTAACTGGAGAGAGAGTGGAGGCAGAGTGGTGCCATGGAAAAGACACAGGCCGTCACTTACTTTTCTTACCCTGATAGGGAAGAGCAACTGCTCAGGGCTTGGTGTGAGAACTCATTTCTCTGAATGTGGGAAAGTGGCTAGCACAGGCTTGGCCCACGCCGTGCCCCTTCCCCACCCTGTGATTCCTAAGAAATAGGCATCTACAGGACATCAAGTTTTTACATTCTGAGTCCCCTCACGCATGTTGAGGGCCAGCAAAGCTACCTGCTCATTACTTCTCTGTGCCACCAAAAAGGGTGTGAGGAATATATTCAGAACCTCATTTCTGTGAAAAATACCTCAAAGATCTTTATGTCTAGGAAATACCTGCCCCCACTTGCTTATTTGGAGCATAATTGCAGATATTTAAAGTATTTCCTACAGTGGAAATCCTCCAAATGTTTCTTTTTCATAAAATCAGCATGGTGATTGCTAAAAAGAAACATGCCACAACCTTAACTTCCTCAACAAAATCAACTTGCTGCCACATTTCTTCAGGGTTGCAGGTTCTTTTTCAGATAAGGATTTCAGAGGGAGGGCAGGGCAGAAGGCCCTCTCATAAAATCAGAGGAGTATGGTCCTCTGGGCACCTTGTCTTCTGAAACTAAGTGAAAAGAATGAATGAACATAAGCACATTTCACCCTCTCCCAAACCTCCTTCAGGTCTGATCTAGAATCCAAAAAGTAGCAAAAGTGGTCCACCTAGCAAATGAGCCATTTTTCTTTGAAACAGGCAAGTAAGAGATTTGGATTTAAATATATAACTAGTTCTCTCACCTACAACCAATAAATGCTAGATGAAGAAAATTGTCCTTTTAAACCTTAAAATAGATCTTACAGGAAGTAATGCCTTCTTCATTTACAGAGATGATTAGTATTAATATTAACAGATCTTATTATATTGGTTTGAATGTGTTTTGTGGTGAGTATTTCCCCAAATCAATTCAATATAAATTGGGCCCTTCTCAACACTTAAACACAGCAGGTTTTTGAAATATCCAAGATAGTTGTTTTTCTGCTTTGGAATGCTGAAAACTTCTTTTTGCATACTTATGTTCTAGAAGTTCTACAGGGTCTTAATATTCAAGTCAGAGAAAGCAGAACAGTAAGGACCAGCCAATGTCTTCATCCTGTAGATCAGGATAAAGACCTGCATTAAAAGTTCTTTCTTGTCTTAAACCGAAAACAACAGGCACTGGAAAGTGATCTGGACTGATTTCTCTTGCCTTTTAAAAAAACATGACATAAAGAGGTGAGAGTGTCTTTGTGTGCTGTGCTGTGCTATGTCTTACACATTGTTGGTGACCAGCAAAGGTATCATCCATTTATATGGGGACAATGCCTATGCGATTTTAGCCCTAAGGCCCTCCACCTGTAGGTCATTTACTCAAGCTTTCTTCTATGGCCTGTTAGATTGGACTCTTTTGTCAGTCATTTGCTTGAGTATCAGTTGTGCTTAAGGAAAAGACACAATGAATGGTAATTGGTGGTACTTGCCATTCTTTGAGGCATAGTATCACCTGTGTGCCTTTGGACACATGGGTCTGTTTGGAGCCGAATATTTTCAGAGTTTGATGGACTTTGGAAATGTACATAAATGGGGGGGAAGGAAAAGAGGCCAGAGGATACATCCTCACTCCTCTCCTCCCCTCCAGGGGATACCTAAAAAAGTGCAGATGGCCGTTAGCCCATTGATGAGTCATTGAAAAGATCCTTCTTGTTTCTCTGTCAGTTAACACAGCATGATTTTCATCTGTTGGTTAAATTAGGAAGAAGAAAGCAGCACTGCATCCTGGACCACTTTCAGCCTATACTTTGTCTTGTAGGTGTGACTGTCCTGACTCCAAGTGCTACTCTGCCTCTCTGCTATGCATGTTGTGTTAATATTGTTAATGTTGCCAGACCAGCTGCTGACCTGAGTGTGGCAGGGGATGGAGTGCTGTTGGGTCCCATCTTTCCAAGGTCTTGTCACCATAGCTGTGGATCTCAAGGTGCACCTGTGGGCACTCAGGAAGTTGGCTGCTTGTTTGGGTAGTTAAAGCCTCAGGTTCCTGGATCAATGTATCCATTCAATATCTGGATTTGCCTTTTAAAAATTGACTAGCAGTATGCAAATGCATGAACAGTGTGGTATGCATGGCCTTCCTGGGGGCAGCCATGGTACCAGCTGACCATTTGGTGGCATTGCTGACCTCTTTGTTAGTGATAACCTGAAACTTGAAGCACTTTGCCTTCATCTTTATTAGGATGGGCCGCAGTAGGCCCAAGAGGAAGGGCAAGATGGTGGCATTCCTGTGTGGAGATGGGGTGGAACTGGGGGACAGGGCACCTCTGAGCAGTGGCTTGCAGGGGATTGGCCATACACAGTCCTCACAGGCCAGGAAAACAGCAGTGCAGCTCAAAATGCTCCTGCAGGGAAGCCAAGGGGCAGGTGCCACAGCCTGGAGCCCCAGTGGAGAGGACCATGGAAACCGTGGCTGGGAGGGTAGCAGAGCAGCAGCAGCCTGTGAGAGAGCCAAGGAGCCCCAGAGTAAGATTCCCTCAGAGGGGTTTGGGGAAGAGGGTCATCTGTATGTTATACAATGTTAATAGAGGCCAAATATGGCAGGCTGTACTATATAAAGAAAAATAGACATGGATGGAAAAGTTATATGGGTTGGTATAGTCAAAGCAGGGCTAGCAAATCATTGCTTAAATGGTTAAGACAACTTTAATTTCTTTACTTAAATAAAAAGCCTAGCAGCAGAATAAATGACTCTCTAGCTTGCTTTTTAAAAAAAGGAAGAATGCCTGAAAGCATTGAAATAAAACTTAACTGACGATTCCACTGAAAGAACAGAAACATTCACAATTGATTAAGCTGAGATAGGTGATGAAGGCCTATTCACTTGCTCTTTAATTTTAAAAAATGCTTTACAATAATTGTTACCAATATATAATGAAGAAAGGGAAGTGTATTTAATGCTAATTTAATACATTTAGCTTTTGCATTCATTTATTTACTCATGTCTAAATTTAACTAGCCTCTATTATATGTCAGTTTAGTGCTGGGGTCAGCAAAAAGAACACTACTGAAAATCATAACTCCTTAAAATCATGGCTCTTAAAACCAGTCCTTTGCTTTTATTCCCCCTCCCATCCCTACCAACTATTACCTCCTGTTCTTTCTTATCATTGTTTATCAGAAATTTAGATTAATTTAAAAAATCTTGTAATTCCAGTAACATAATATGCAGTAGGAATGGTTAGAAAAGAGAAAAATCTCTAAAAAATTTTAATTACTGGGGCACTGGCTGGGTAGCTCAGTTCATTAGAGTGTCGTTCTTATGTGCCAAAGGTTGCAGGTTCAATCCCTAGTTAGGGCTCATACAAGAATCAACTAATGGATGCATAAAAAAGAGGAATAACAAATTGATATCTCTGTGTGTGTCTGTCTCTCTCTCAAGTCAATATATAAAAATTTAAAAAAAAATAATTTGGATCATGGGGCAGGGGAGGCTAGGATGGGGGAAAAATAATAATAATTTGGGCCTGGCCAGATAGATCATTGGGTTAGAGTGTTGTCCAGGTGTACTAAGGTTTTGGGTATGATCCCCAGAAGAATCAACCAATGAATGCATATATGGGTGGAACAACAAATTGATGTTTCTCATTCTCTCTCTCTCCCTACCTCTCTCTAAAATCAATAAATAAAACTACTGGTCAGTTAGCTCTATCCAGGAAATTAACAGACTTGTCCGTGTAGACATGGAGAGCACTCAGGCTGAACTGAATCCCTGTTGTAATTTGAATGCTGGAAAATGCTTTCTACTTTATTGTCAAAATTACTGCCTTAACTTCCTCCCTCTCTTCATTTGCCTATTTGCCTTGCTTTTTATTTTGTGTACCACCAGTGTACAACATAGTGGTGTTTAACTACTTCCTGAAGGCATTGTTAGTCATCAGGAGCTCTGGTTCATTACAGATGCAGATAAATGGGGGTTCAGACCATGGACTACAAGCTGGACTAATTTGGAAAATCTGGTTCCTTTCCTCAACAGAAACAGCTCATGCTCCTTCTATAAAATAGCTGTGTACATGTCGTACTCATTCTGAACAACTAGAATTTGTCAGTCCTGCTTGAGGCTAGGACTGGAATTTACTTCACAATGACAAGGCAGCTTTACCTAGTAAAGCTAGGTAAATATCTTTACCTAGTAATATCTGTCCCTGTGAAAGGCAGGAAAAAGCTGCACAAGTTCTGTCACCCTTTCTGCTTGTGGTGTGCCCTTGACTTTCTTTTCTATGACTGTTATTGAGTGGACTGTAACCCTGAATCTTTCACCAGATGTTGTCTTGCCATCTTAAAGGGAAGAACAAAATTATAATAGATGTTTTTAATGTGCTCAACTTTTATTTTGTTCAGATCCAAACTGAATGAGGCGAAGAGGTTAAAATCTTTTCTTATTCCACCTGAGTAAGCATGAAAACCTACAATCCTTAATCTTTTAAAAGAAAAAAAAAAACTTCCTCTGTCTGTGGGATTTCTGATTCATTTTTTCTACACTGCTCCCATGCTCTGCATTTTTTTAGTCAAATACTGTCTGGACCTTTGTGAGCCAATAACAGCCATTCTCACCTCTCTCCCCTCTCCTTCAACGCCCCCTTCCCCGTGGTCACACAAAGCAAGGAGTCCACAAAAGATGGAGTTTCTGGGTTTTGTATTTAAAAGGGGGATGAAATGATGGATATACTTAGGAACACAAAACTGATCTGTTAAAACTTTATCAAAAAAGAAATTTATTGGTGTCAGGATAGAGAGATTAAGGAACATGGGAGAAATTGTGATTTAAAAAGAATTAAACAAATAAGAGAAACTAGAGCATTGCTTTTCATGATTCACACCAAACAGGCTCTTCTTCCTTCCTCCCATCCTCCCTCCCACCCTCCCTCCCTCCCTCCCTTTCTTCCCTGTCTCTGTTTCCTTCCCTCCCTCCATCCCTTCCCTTTTTTAAATTTTATTTTTTATTGTTCAGTTACACTTGTCCCCATTTCCCCCCCATTGCTCTCCCCTGCCCCATTCAACCCCTGCTCCCAAGACAATCCCCACCCCATTGTCCTTGTCCATGGGTCAGCAGAGAGGGAGAGAAACATCAGTGTGAGAAAGAAGCATTGATCAGTTGCCTCTTGCACACATCCCGTCTGGGATTGAACCGGCAACCCAGGCAGGTGCCCTGATAGTGAATTGAACTGATGACCACTCACTTTGTAAGACTACACTCAACCTGTTGAGCCACAGCAGTCAGGCGGATCGGCCTTCCTTCCTTCCTTCCTTCCTTCCTTCCTTCCTTCCTTCCTTCCTTCCTTCCTTCCTTCCTTCTCTCCTTCTCTCCTTCCCTGCTTCCCTCTCTCCCTCCCTCTCTCCCTCCCTGACTTTTTTGTAGTGTAGCACAAACTGGTAGGTGTGGCAGCAACTTCAAACCTCCTAAATTATCAAGTGATATTTTAAAAAACGAGAATCCCACAGGAAGGAGGAGAGTAGGAACCTGGAAGCTTTCTAGTTATTGATGTCTGTGAGTAATAACTAGGGCTGATACACACATCTGTGATTTAAAGCCACAGATCTGAGTCCTGAGCATTTTGCCCCCTGTTGCCCTGATTGTGGTCAGGGTACTTCTCTGTGACTTGGTACTGTGTCTGTGAAATTCTGGGTTTCAAGAGTATATTTGTCTATGGCTAAACCCCTAGAGAAAAGTTCTAAACCAGGGTCCACAGGCCAAATCCTGCCCACACCACCTGTTTTGGTATGGCTCTCAAACTAAGAATTTTTTTTTAGATGAATGATTTGATGATGGAGAACATTACCTTTGAATTCCAATTAAGGAATTCAAGCCCAAAGAATACCCTTTTTTTTTTCTCTCATGAGTAACACTGTATTACAAAAAAACTGTACTCTGTAAACTACTAATTTTGTCAACAAAACTTGTATGGAAATTTTTCTTCTGTCTTGTTATTTGAGTCCTTGTATAATGTGTCCATGTTTGTCTCTCAGCTTACAAAGTCTGAAATATTTACTCTTTGGCCCTTTCAGAAAAAGTTGCCAAGCCATGTTCTAATAGAATATAGAGACAGTTGTGAAGAGGAAAAAAGGGCATTTTTGTTATTGTTCTTTGGATTTTTCTTTTTTAAGAGTAAAGCTTTTCTTGCTATTATGAATGTGAATTAATATGCTTTGGTTTGTGTAATGCCCTGAGAAAACTGGTATCAGTAGTGAAATGTGGCATAATATGGTCAGCAGCTATATGTTTGAAAATGTAAAATTACAGAGTAAAATAAACCTGTTTTTCTATATAAAATAGAAGGCAATAATAATACTTATTTCATAGGATTGTTGCAAGGGTTTAGTGCAATGATGCAAATAAAGGACTCAATAGATGTTAGAAAAAAAGAACAAAGTCTAACCCTAACACTGGTTTGTTTGCCTTCATATGACTCCTGGTACCTTCTATTTTAACATTATGTATCTGTATACAGACAAATGTCCTTGGTACACTTGGAGGTACCTACATAATGCTCTCATAAATTTCAGGTAATGGAAAATATAATCTGGTTGTGTCTTTTTTGACATGATTCTGATTTTAAAGGAAGATCCTATCTGTTTAAAATTGAGTTATTACTAAAGTCCTGTACATTTCTAAGATGATTTTTAAAGCATAAATAAATCTTATCAGAGAGCAAAAAAGGGAGTTTTGCATTCAGAAAAGTTTAGGATGTTGGGTGTCACTGATTAGTTTTACAGGTCAGAAAAAGGAGACTGTCTTGATATTTCAAATAGCTAGATCCTCCACATGCATGAAGCAGTGTTAAGAGTTAGAGGTGGGCATGGCATTTGGAAAGAAAGCAAAACTGGTACTGATAATTGAGGAAAGGAAATTGGTGGATTGCCTGTGCTCTTCTTTATTCTGCTTGCTCAGAATGTACTTTTTGCCTCTGGAGTTTGTCATCCAGCTCCCAAACCCCTACCCGTTGTCACCACCTCTGAGAAGCTGCTTTCAAAAAGAAAATGAAAGAAAAGTTGCTTGAATGGCAACTCTCTCTCTCTCTCTTTTTCGGATTTTATTTCTTTATTCTTAGAGAGAGGGGAAGGGAGGGAGAAAGAGAGGGAGAGAAACATCAATCAGCTGCCTCTCTCACGTGCGTACCCAGGCATGTGCTCTGGCCAGGAATCAAACCAGCGACCTTTCACTCAGCAGGATGATGCCTATCCAACGGAACTACACCGGGTAGGGTGAGAAGCCTTTCTGGAGTTCCCCCTTTTACCTCTCAGTTTCGGGCCACTGCATTCCAATCAGTGTTAGCATCTGCCCTCTTGCCTTAGAAACCTCTGTCTTTGCAGCTAGAGCTCAACCTCCCCTAAGGCTGATTAGCTCCTCATTTACAGATCCTCCCCCGCCCCCTTACTCCCAATCCTGCTTGCTTTAGGTGTCTAATATCTATTTGGTGAATCAATGAATTATGAATAAAAATTTGTCTAACATTAAAATAAAATGAATAGCAAAATTCTTTTGATTTTTTTCTCTTTTAAGATGTAGCTTAATGTGCATAGATAATCATGAAACATCATTGTACAGCTGATTACAAATTCACTCATAAGGCAAAATTTATATATGGCTCATCAAGCTATTAAGTTCTGAAGACCTGGGGCCAACATCAGAAAGGAGATGTAAATCTGACTACTTTATTTTCTGCAGTGCTGACCTGCAGCATGGAAGCAGGCTCCCAGTACCCTCAGTGTGTTCCTGAGATGTGGCAGAGTACCTGCCACCACAGGCGCGCGTGTGCGTGCGTGTGTGTGTGTGTGTGTGTGTGAACAGCATACCTGAGCAGAGTCCTGGGTGCCCTGTTCCAGACCCATGTGTCTAGCTTATGGAGGTCAGGAAAGTGGAGGGGTAGTGTCTCCTCCTTAATAGTAGCTATTATTGATTGGATTTGCTGTGTTCCAGGCACTATGTCAGGTGTGTTATCTGCATCATTTCATTGACTTCTCACAACAATACAGCTCATAATATGAACCTGAGATTTAGAGAGGTTAACTAACTTGCTTAAGGTGTTACCAGATCGAAGTCTGCTGGATTCCAGAGCCCATGCCCCTCACTGCTACTCCTTCCCTACCAGTCACCTCCTTTCCAGGGAAGTGGGAAAGGTCTTCCGAGCTAGTAACCATTGCTTTCTTCTCAAAACACAGGCTAGAGCACTCATGTGAGCCAGGGTGTTATTAATGACTGTCTTGGCCTCTTCATTGAGCTCAAGAGCCACTGATCTCTCAAAGTTAAAAATTGTGTCCTGGTCACCAGGTCCCCTTGTTCCTCTCATAACTCAGAGGGGAGTCATCATACCTCTGTGGACAGGGCTAGGCTGCAAGTTGAAGGTGACGGGTGAGGCAAACTGCAACACGGGAACTGTAACCCTTAGAAAAGGCTAGCTTTTGTATACTTGAGTCTCTTCTAACCTTTTTTTGGTGGATTATATGAAATCACATGCAAGTTAAATCCACTGAGTGCCACATGCTGGAAGTTTCAGGCAATAAGAAATGAGCTTCACGCTAATTGAGAATAAAACTAAAGAAGGAAGTTTTATTGTTAATCAAGGGCTTAATTGCCTCTGGGAAATTTTAAATAAATGCTGTGCTGTACTTAAGAAGCAATATTCTGTAAGTGAGCTGCAAAAATTCTTTAATTAAACCATCATGGGTATTCCCTGATTGCAATATCTGCCTTTATCTTCATAGTTAAACCTTCTTGATTCATGTAACAACTCAACCAGGGATTGAATGAATTAAGGACTCCTTGAAAGAACAAATCGATTGCATAAAATTGATTGAAATTATTTCTGAGACAATTTTCATTATGGTTATTTGTATTGATCAGAGCATATTTTTGGTGCATTTTCTGTTTAGTGGTCTTGTAGAATAAACTATTTTTCAGCCTGCAAGGGACAGATTGTGGCTGTGGTGTAGTATAGGGCAGGGGTGTCAAACTCTTTTTCACTGGGGGCCATATCAGCCTCGCAGTTGCCTTCAAAGGGCCGAATGTAATTTCAACTCCTTAACTGTTAAGGAGTAGTTATATTTATACAGTCCTAAAGTGATTTTTGGCCATTTCAGTACACTGAAACATTTGCCTTCTATTTTCAGGGTTCTTCATTTAAAACAACTGAGCCCAATAAAAGTGGTTTCATATTCAAATAAACACACTTACAAACACAAATTGTGAACTGAGTACTTGAAAAAAGGAAATGAGGGGAGGAAAGAAAAAATATTTGAAGTCATAGTTTCATAAAGTCTCTGTGCTCTTCAACACATGTGCTGGTTCAGGCCAGGCTCAAAATGACAGGTTAGGTCTTGAGACCACTGGTCCGTATGTCCTGTGAAAACCTTCTCATCCTCCAGAACCCCTGATATGGGCACACAGAAAACCAGTGTGGTGCCTGCAAGCAGCAGAAGGACCCCTGTGATGGGTTAGATGTGAAATCACACTCAATTCAATGACAGTGCTTGGAAACCTAGCATTGGGAAATCACTGAAAATAGAAATTCCTCGGAAATTCTACTTGATGATTCAGAGCAATTCCTTCTAATTTTCATGCGTTGAGAAGAACTGTCTCTGTATAGATTTGGACAGGGACAAGCAAATCTCACAGTCTGTGAAAGAAAGGAAAAAATGCCATGTACTCCAGAGCAAAACTAGCTGCCTTGCTCCTCAACATATTTGCAAGTGATTGAAATTTGTTTAAAGAGATATTTATGAGCCCAGGCAAAGGAAATATCTTGGTGTGCTCTCTCATCAACATTTTAAAATTCTTTTTTATTTTTTATTATTTTGTTTTAGTCATATAAGATATATTTGTGAAATCACTTTCTCTGGCTCTAGTATATCTGTATTTTGGAGCTCAGTGGTAACACATCCTAAGAGATGTGAGGTTCTCATGATAAATTCGTCCCTGCTCTTTGCAGTGTTATGATGCCTATGATCATGTTTCCTTAAGCACCCTTTCACTCCCTTGTTAGGCTTCAGAGAGTCTCAGGTCACCTGAAGAAAATTGCCATCTGAGCATCATATTGCAGGGCTCTGGTGTTTGCAACTTTTGTGGCTACATGGGTTCTGTCTGATTATTTTTCTTCTCTGTCTCAGGCTTGCTGTATGTTGGGCTTGCAATAAATAGTTCATAAGCTTTGGGAGAAGGTATCATGAACAACATGATGCCCATATTATGACTTAATGCATTGGAAAGTCTGCATGTATAGATTTTGCATCTCTCAAACTGAGATTTTTGATTCAGAGACAGATCATCTATAGACACTTCCCTGAGGTCTTAGCTGCTTGAGACACAGATTGTAATCACAATAATTATTACTGCATTTTCAAGTTCTGCTCTCCAGCTTGACCTGGAAGCATTTAGCCAGTGTGCACACTACTGGATCAATGGCAAGAATTGAAGGGCCGGTTGTGGAGCTGCTCCTGGCAGACTGTAGTAGGCACCATCCCTGCGGAGCTCCAGGGAAGCATCAGGGACAAGGGAACAGTGTGGAGTTCTGGGGCAAGAGAGGAAAGAAATATGATATAGATAAAACACCTGTCAGTGGTACTTGTTATAGGAGACAGAGTGCAGTTCAGACTTTTGCTGAAAATTCATTATCAATGAATTTGTTTTTCTTGTTTAATTGAGTTTTGGGTATTCCTAAAATGTCTCCTGTTCAGAGAAAGTACCTGCCTATCTTGATCCAAGCTAGTGAAAAAAATCTGTAGGACATGAAACAGACATTTTGATAAATCAAAAATAAAGGTTTGGTGGTTTTTTTTTCAGTGCCTTACCCCTCCTCCCCTCCAAAAAAAGTGTAGCTTAACTTGAGCAACACAGTTGGGGGGTGGGCAGGGAAAGCACTGATGCCCGATCATGAAATCAGTTATCTGGGAAATTTGACAGTGATGGTACAGAGAAAGAGAATCAAGCTTAGGGGTACTTCTGTCATCCATTTGCTATTCTCAGTCCCCTAGAGTGTGTTACCTCACCAGGACAGCCAAAAGGTAAGGGTGATAAGAATATGGTGGGGGGGGGATATTAGCCCCATGACCCCCACCGGTTGAGGTTTAATGATTTTGAATAAGCACTTCGAGACAAACTGAACACTGAATAATAAATAGGTTTGAACTTCTAGGAAATACTTATTTTAACAATACAAGAACCATTTGAGCATCTATAGCATTTCTAACACCCTGATCAATATAATTGAAAAAGTATGGGCAGCAGATTTTTTTTAATGATAGATTTTTTAAAAGTTTGATTCTACTGCCCTGGCTGGTGTAGCTCAGTGGATTGAGCACGGGCCTGTGAAGCAAAGGGTCGCCAGTTCCATTCCTGGTCAGGGCACATGCCTGGGTTGCAGGCCAGGTCTCCAGTAGGGGACACATGAAAGGCAACCACACACTGATGTTTCTCTCCCACTCTTTCTCTTTCCCTTCCCCTCTCTCTAAAAATAAATAAATATTTTAAAATAAAAGTTTGATTCTACTAAAGACAGAAACAAAATTTGTTCCATTTGGCATCAGTAGTTCATATAAGGTTAAACTTTTGAGTTTACTTTTGCAAACTCAAAGACAGAGTACTTTTACATTTTCAGTTGTAGGTTTTTGCACTCACTTTAAAGTGTTAGAATGTTTGCATGAAGAATGAGGACAGCTTTGTGCTTAAATGAATGACAGTTCACTTACGACAATCATTTTATGATTTGAATGACAAATCATATGACACTCACATACTCATACATTGTAGTTTTAGGCCACAATTACATTCCCCACCAATCTGTATCTTAGAAAGCATTTCTAGATGCTGCTGTGGAAACTATTCTGGAGATAGAGAGTGGAGCATTTCCACTCATCAGCTGCTTCCCGATGCACCTTATCCTGAGAGTAACCTAGTGTCTTTCCTGAAAAGTTCCTTGACATCCAGTAGGCCACTGAGGCATGCACTCAGCTTTTTTTTCCTGAAATTCTTTCATAAATCAACAGGAAAATTTCCTTCCCATTTTTTATTATAAAAGGGGAAATAATAGTAAAATTTAAACACATTATTATTTTAACATCTAGTTTTATATCTGTTGAGAGTTATGTTTTCACTTAAGAATGCTTTAGCCAAGAATAAAAACCAGAGGATTTTGCCTGTTTCCAGCTTGCTGCCATTGATGGCTCTTCGTTATATGTATGCAGCCGAAAACATTGTGTTAAATTCATGTTGACTTAAAAAGCCAAATATGAAGTTGAAATGGCTAAGTACTTAACTTTTTAAAATAATTTAAGTAAATTGCTTATAAATCTGGACCATACTTTTAAAAAGTACTTCTCATACCTTGCCTTTACAAGAAACTGTGGAATTAGACATACCACAAATTTACTTTGTATTTTGCTTAATAAGCCAAAATTTTCAGACAGCCTCTACTTTTATGTCATAGATCCTACAGCTTGTTTCATTCACGTTGAAGAGACTCAGCCAGTAGTATTCACATTTTTTTCTTTAAGTGCAGAATTTGATAGGGACAGGGACTGGTTAAGTTGAAAAGCATCAGTTTTCTTTTTCTCCTTCCATTCCTTCTCTTTCATTTTGTACCAGAGATTGTGGGATATTTTTCACTACTTCAGATTTTTGCTCTCCTTTCTTTCTTTTTTTCTTTTTTTTTTTACAATTCACACTAGAGGAGGGTGGTGGGCTTTTTTGTTATTATTTGGTTTTTTTCTCCCATATTTCTCCCTTTCCTTCAGATATTGATGCTGACCAAATTTAAAAGAGTACAGTGTGTAGGATCCCTGCAGGGCCATTTTACATATTTGGACCCATAAAGGGCCCCAAGCAATAACTACGTGAATTGCTTTTAATTACACAATATAACTGCATCATTTTACTTTGGATTCTTTTTGATAGATGCTGCAAGGCAATCATAACCATGGATGATGGGATTAAGTACCTCTTGAAGTGACTTTAGCTTCTTGTGAGAACAAAGGGAAAGAAGAGAACACTTAGTCCTTTTTTGCCTGAGCTGCCTTTTTTTTGCTTGCATATAAAGAAATACAATTAATAAACATTATCCCCAGAGGTAAATTGAAATGTACATGCAGACAAGAACTGATCTTGACTGCAATTAGACATATATGATACGAGGTATTCTGACCATTTATTAGTGTTAATTGTTTGAGAAACAAGCCCAGAAAAAATGATTAAAATGTAGGTGACAAAACGAGGATTATTAGCATGTGTGATAAAATGTGCACTCTGCAGCTGCACCAATAAAATGCTTTGGAAAGTGACTTTGATTAGACAGATGCTTGTTTTGGCTCCATGGTGAGCCCTTGGTGTTTGCTCAAGACCTGGTGATGTTTATAACAAACAAGTTATATCTTTCTTTCTTAATTAGTGGAAATTACTATGCAAATGTTGGTGTTTTGTAATTTACTATTCCATTGGTTTCTCTGCCTTTGGGTTGTTATTGCAGTCTATTGGTCTTGCTGGAAATGGGATAAACTGAGTTCTACAGTTTTGTTTCTTTGCTCTGCTTTCTTTAAAATGCTGGACACTATGGAGAACTACTGCAAAGTTTCCTCTCATTTGTTTTTGAATAGCCACCCATCATATCTAGATGTGATTAGCTCTGCTAGATCCAATTGTATTTGGATAGAGGGCGCATCAGATATTAAACTGATAATAACAGATACTACACTTGATCTTAACCAAAAGGCTGAGAAGTGATCCAATTGTATTTGGAATTTGTATTAAGGTCACAGAGATCTGGCAGGGGTAACCCAGTCAAACGTTTACTGGGAGCTGGTGTGCCCATGTGGACAGTCAGGATTCTGCTCAGTCCTGCCTAACCTGAGTTTAGGAGGAAGGCAGAAGGGACCAGTGGTAGAAGGACCAATTCAGAATTGGATGGCAATTGGATTCCCCTTGGAAATGTACCTAAGAGTTTATGGTTAAGCAAAGAAATATGAACTCAGCTAAATGTGGAGTCAGCAAGCAATTTCAGAGTCACAGATGGAAGGGAAAGTAGATATGGGGTGGAAGAATGGAACCAGGTTGCTCAAGAGGACTTGGGGAATGTGCCAGACAAACAGAAGGGAAAATCTGAGGTCAGTCTAAGAAGGAATGTTTTGGGTCTTGTAACTTGCAGCTCCATGTTCCTTTGTCCCTGGCTTGCATTTCTGAAATAAGAGTCAGAGGAAGAACCATTTGGAGATTGTCTATTTGGTGCCATGAAAACCTGCAACAACTTTTCAATCTCAAGTGGTTTGTCTTTGTCACTCAACAAATTTCTGAGCCACCTACCTCTTAACATACCATTAGCATTTTCCAAAGGAAGATAAGTATCAGTGTTAGTGTAGATTACATATAAGATTAACTTAGTTTTTAAAATTAGTTAGTGCATTCCACAAACAGATTTTAAAAATTCTTTGACTATCTTGGTTTCTGGATAACCACCTCTTGCCATTATCAAAGAAAACTGTGAATCAAGTCACAAATGTACCATAAGATAGATTATTATGGACATGCAGCTTTGGGAAGGATTCAACTCTTAATATTTAATTTTATTCTTTTTGAATTTACAATAAAAGTGTGTCTGAATCTGACCAGTTCATTCTGTTAAAAGCTAAGTAACAATACAAAGTCAGTAAGAGTAGATTTTGTGGGGAACTAAGAAAAGGGGGGAAAGAAGCTGTTTGCATTTTGAACTGATACATTTCTGAGTATGGCACTGAATTAAGAAAAAGAACATACCTTAAACTCCCCTAAAATTAGAGCAAATTCTAGGAAGTCATGCCTTAAATAGATATTTAAAGGAATTAGTACCCTTAGCACATTAAATATACTTAAAAAAAACTAGTAGAAAAACCCTTCATGATCACATCCATATGTTTAGTTTTAATTTTCATCACACTTAACTCTGAATAATTAAGGAAGAAAAAAACAATCTTAATCTTATGTGGGTCCCACACAATCAAAAGCACGTACACGTGATTCATGATCACAGCTTGTATTCACAGCTTTCATGTGTGTGGTATGGGTCTGGCAATTAGACTCAGACTGTGTTTTTTCTAAAAATTATTCAGTGCTAGAGAGAAATCAATATTAAATCCTTCCCAAATCTACAAATCAGGATAATCAAGGAACTATGGCTAATAAAGTACCAGAATTCCAAGTTGTGTAACACTTTGGCCTCATTTGATTGGGATTGACATGAAAGAAATTTTTGAGAGAGTCTATGAAGAAATAGAAAATGGAGATTCCATTAACCAGATTATTTTCATGACAGTTACCCGTCCTCTCCCACCCCCACCAAAAAAAATTAAGATACAGGGAGAACTATTTTTTCAAAATTGCAGAACCATTTTCTGGAGGAACAAAATTCCCCATGATTCATATAAAAGATTCTGGTTGTGGAGGAGATGCACTAACCTGACACATTTAGCAACCTTCGAGCTTTTGAAGAACTTCATAAAAGAAATCAGTGATTACTTCTGTCTGGTTGACAGTCTTCTTTCGTGACCTTTCAAAAAAGTAAGGGAGAAATTGATCTTTCTGGTTCACATTTGCTCAGTTAACTCAAAAGTTGTACACAAGCCAGGAAATAATCTTCTCAGCTTTGAATTTATTTTTTGAGATAGACTAACCCAGTACTAATGGAATCTGTAAATGGATAAATTTTGTGAATGGTCTTCTCTGTGAAATTTTCCTGTGGTGCTATCTATGGTATTATTTCCTATACTCTCCACTGGCTGTTTCAATACATTAACTGCTACATATTATCTTTTTTGCAGGTAGTTTCAGGATCAATCTTCTTAGGCAGAAATACAAACAGTGGAAATCTAAACAGAAGGCTGTACTCTGAACATTCACTTTTGGCCAGTATTGGAACAAGTATGCCCTTCATTCCTGACACTCAGAATTTCACCATCAAAAATACCAGATTGTCTCTACAGAGACCAGGGGAAGACAAAGGGCATGTTTTTTAGGTTTCAGTTAGAATTTACCCAAAGCTCCATATTCTGTGCTTGACAGGTGCTATCTCTCATAGCTTCTGACTCTGGGATTGCATTTAGAAATCCATCTATCAAATCTCTCTGGGTAGAGGGCCCTAAGTGTCATTCCTGGACCAAGTTCTCAGCAACATCAACAGTTAACTATTAATGAACAACATCTTTAGACTTCTTTGTGTTTCCAGAAACCCCAGATTGAAGCAGCCCAGAAAACAGAAGAGATGCTAATTGCATTGTGTTCTTAAATGTGTTCAGTGAAGGAGTGCAGGTTTCCCTCTTGACCTCAGTTCACTCCAAGGGAAAAGAAAAAACAAACTCCAGTTTTCCGTTTAGATAAAACCTCCACTCCTTATTCTCTAACCAAAAGTGAAGCAAGAAAGTGAGATTACGGTGAATACCCATCCACAGGCACATGCTCTATTGTTATCCACTCCTCAACACAAAACAAAGACCTTTGGTTTTATTTAGCCTTGCAGAAAAACAAAGCTCCTCTCCTCTCCCCCTTCCTTTTCTCCTTTCTTTGCCCTCATCTCCACCTTCCATTCTTACCTCCCACTTTCTTATCCACTCCCAACTTTACCTTCAGGACCCATCCCTTTCCCCTCCCTCCTTCTCTCCCTCTTCCTACCCTCCCCTCTCAAATAGCCTCTCCCCACCCTTTGCTCCTTATTGTCTCCCGGGCTGATTTAGACTTAGCTTGTATAGATCTCTTTCCTTCCCTTCACCTTCTTCTCAGAACCACGGCAGTGTTTACGGTCAGAGGTGCTACCAGGCACCCAAGTGCCGAAGGATAGAGTGACTGAATGGTACTGCTGCCACATTTATTAATAATGTCTAAGCCACATGGGTTATAAATGTGGATCTTTGCTTTCATGGAAAACTTGCTCTCTTTTCTGGGATTCATTAATGGTCATACAGTTGTGTGAGGGTTCTTTCATTCCTGGGATTTGCCCCACTCACAGCTGTACACCTATCTGGAGGACCAGACTTCTGCAGACTCCTGGGTGGCAGTGAGGGTGCTGGACACACAGCTTTTTGTCCATGTTTGCATGCCCCACGTCCCTTATTGAGCAAGGGCCAGCTCATGCTAAACTCAGTATTTATTGGCTGTGTGACCAGTACTGAATTTGATCAATACATAGCATTCATATGATTTTGTAATTTAATTTTTTTTATTGTAGTAAAATATACAAATTATACAAGTGTTTTAAAATTCCTTGGCATTAAGTACACTCTCCTTGTTGTGTAGCTGTCACCACCATCTCCAGAAGTTCTCCTCTTCCCAAACTGAAACTGTTCCCATTAAAAAATAACTCCCTATTCTTCTACCCTATTCTACTTCCTTTCTTTTGAATTTGACTATTCTGGGTACCTCATATAGGTGGAACCTGTTTGTCCTTTTTGTCTGGTTTATTTCACTGAACATAATGAGCAACTTTAATTTTTGACATGGTATTTATTTGCTTTCTTACTCTCTGTGAAAAAAAAAAAAGACCTCTATCACTGGGCTCACTTGCTTTGCCTCAAGGTATTGTGATGGTCTGAGAAGGTGGAGATCTGCAATGAAACAGCGTGATACAAACTTTACCAAACTGGCAATAAACAAGGATTCTGTTTTCTTCTCTACTCCTGCTAAATCTGTTTCTCATTTGGCATCCAACCCTTTTCGTGGAGTTCCATGGCAAGGATAGGCCAGGAGGCAATTCCCTCACCAGTGCCCCTCCTTGTATGTGGCACCCTACAATGGCTGAAAGGCTGGCACATGGCCCATGGCCCGTGAGTTGCCCCACTATGCCTTAGGTGCTTCCTTAGCAGCAAACCCATAGTGTACCACAAACTGCTATCCTCTGTGTATCTACTTTGGACACTAAAGACAATTTCTTCATTTTAGTATAAAATAGAGCACTTGATTAAGGTATGGTATAATTGCATTGTGAGAGACTTTGCCCTGAAAATACCTTTTCGACTTTTCTGAAGTGGGCTGCACAGTTATTTGTATTTGTGCCACATGTTAATCTCCCGAATTGCCCTGTTTGGCCAGTGAGAGGACAGATCACTCTCATGCCCGAGGAAAGCTCCATTCTTCTCTGTGCACTGTTGCCATAGTAACTGAAACAGTTTTTTGAAATAGGGAAGGAATCTCTCTGGGCACTTGGGAACTTACTAAAGTGAGAACATAAGTAAGCCTCAATCATTGAATATTATAGATAGTGGCATAAATAATTAGTTATTAATAGTCATAAGCATGGTTGAAATTTGTAGGTGAATTTTACTGTCTCTTGGGGGGCACAGTGAATGGGCTCTCATCTTCACTCTCAATGCACAGATTCTTCCATCAACATCAGAATTGTCATGCAAGCTCTGACCCTTGGGCCATACAACATGGAACACAATTTTTCCCAGTATATAACCTTAGAAGAGGCTATCCCTCCTCCAGTCCCCTCAAAGGATTGAAAAGACAGGCCCAAGTAGAGGAATCTGCCAGGAATCTGTCATATAGCTGTGGATTTATGCAAACTTTTCTGTAAAAAAATTTTATTTATCAACCTCTATCAGATGTTACAGTCAATCTTTTAAAAAGAAATTAAAGGGCTATATCATTTCTGTATAGTATCCTAAATAGAAATATATCGATGCATTATTTTAAAATAATGCTTTATGTGTTTTCTTCTTATGACTTAAATTTATAGACAAATGAGAATTTATCAAAATTTATTAGAATTTGTGGAGGCAATTTTTTCCTTTTTTTTAAGATTTTATTTATTTACTTTTAGAGAAGGGAAAGTGGGGAGAAAGAAAGGGAGAGAAACACCAATACGTGGTTGCTTCTCACGCACCTGCCTCTGGGAACCTGGCCCACAACCCAGGCATGTGCACTGACTGGGAATTGAACCAGCTACCCTGTGGTTCACAGGCCAGCCCTCAATCCACTGAGCCACACCAGCCAGGGTTGTGGGGGCAATTTCTAAAGGTCAAGGATACATTATTCTTCTTTTCTGGTTCCAAAACACTGCTTTAGTCATAACTGGACTTGAATGCATCACAGTGTATTTTAGAATACCATTTGAGTGGAAATGTAAAGTGATATCACCACTGTGGAAAGCAGTATGGTGTTTCCTCAAAAGTATAGAATTACCATATAATCAATTGCATAGAATACCAATTCCACTTCTGGGGACATATCCAAAGGAACTGACAGCAGAGAATAAAACAGATTTGTACACCAATGTTCATAACACCATTATTTACAACAGCCTGAAGGTGGAAATAATTAGTGTCCTTCGACTGATGAATGAATGGATAAACAGGGTGTGATACATGCACACAGTGAAATATTACTCAGCCTTACAAAGGAAGGGAATTCTGACAGATGCTATGCCCTGGATGAATCTTGAAGACATTATGCTAAGTGAGATAAGCCAGTCACAAAAAGATAAATACCGTGTGATTCCATTTCACTGAGGTACCTAGACTGGTCAAATTCACAGAGGCAGACAGTAGAATGGTGGTTGTCAGGAGCTGTGGGGAGGGGAAAATGGAGAGTTGGCATTTAATGAATGCAGAGTTTTCGTTTGGGAAAATCAAAAATTCTGGAGAAAGGTGGTGGTAATTGTTAAACAACAAAGCAAAAATGAATTTAATGCCACTAAATCATAACTGTTAAAATAGTGAATTTTATGTTATGTATATTTACCACAATAAAAAAAATAACTGACCTGGTAGGGGGATAAAATAATAGAATGTGGATTAGTTCAAGGCAAAGATACTGATCTTGAAGAATTATTGTGACTCAGATTGTTTCATCATTGCCCACATGAAGCTGTGATAAAAATTCCCCAGGGCTTTGAGTCTCCAGCCCCTTCCCTGGCCACCTTCACTGTTTTCTTTAAAAGGTCACTTCCTAGGCCCTGGCTGGTGTAGCTCAGTGGATTGAGCTCGGGCCTGCGAACCAGACAATCGAGGTTCGATTCCCAGTCAGGGCACATTCCTGGGTTGCAGGCCGGTTCCCTGCAGGCCAGTTCCCAGCAGGGGATGCGCGAAAGGCAACCATACATTGATGTTTCTCTCCCTTTCTCCTTCCCTTCCCCTCTAAAGATAAATAAATTTTTTTTTTAAAAAAAAGGTCACTTCCTGAAAATTGCAGGGACTTCCCTTTACCTTTGTGCTTTTCCCAGGGATCTGCCCCTCTAGTTATCTAGCAAACACTAGAATGAGATCTGGGGTTGAGAGCTGTGTCCAGCCAACATGCCCCAGTTCCTGATCTGTATGTGCTATAACATAAAGTCCTCTCATCCCTAGTCACCAATATAATTTGAAAAGCCAGTTGACTTTTTTGACAAAAATAAAATATTATATAATATTACAATCTAATTGATATTTAAAAACTCCAATTGCTACATTAAAAACATTTTACCTAAATAAGAATACCTTTGTTTAATAGTTCAACAATGATAGGCCAACAGTGAGTTGGCCCAGAACTTGTAAAAGTGTCTGATATACTGATATACAGGGATTTTTTAAAATATGAGTTTATTATAACTTCAGAAACAAAACAGCATGAGTTTGGACACTTTGCTGGAGCACTGGTAGGTTCTCAGCAAAATAGAGGCTGGATTAGTTGATATGTGTTAACTTGGGATTCTGTCTGTACTAACTTCAATGTAGTCCTTCTTTCTCAAGATTTGGGAGTTTCCCTACAGATCGAGTTTTTGATTGTTTTTATTACAAAAGAGTTTGTCAAATAGTTTTTCTCCATCTATTGAGATGATCATATGGTTTTGTGAAAACTGTAAATTGAGTCAAATTGGTTCCAACTAAGGGGAAATGTGACTTTTTGGTAAAAACATAGAGTCAAAAGATTCAGTAGTGTACCCTAATGGCAGACGATAGAGCTGGCCATAGCAAAACTTAACTGATGCAACTGTTTTGTTACCACAGGGATCATGGGTCATCAGAAGCTATTAAGTTATAGTAAGGGTACAGTCTTTCTCACCTTATTGCTATATCCTTACTGCATTGCACTGAAGACAAATAGAAAGTTTCTAAAGAGTCAGGAAGTGAAAGGAAGAGAGAGAAGATAGAAATGAGGAAAGTAAGGGCAGAAGTAGGCTATGGGGAGTGCTGGGCAGGGGCACTGGGCACAGGGAGCACACATTAGACCACTCTAGCTAAACACTGGGCTCTATATGGATATCCTTTGTGGGCTGTATGTAGACAGCCTAATTCAGATGTGGCAAAAATATAACTTCATTTTCTCTATTATTTTTTAAATTTTAATTGTTGTTCAAGTACAGTTTTCTGCCTTTTACCCCCATCCCAGCCCACCCCCTCAGCCCTCCCCAACTCCCTCCCATTTCCAGTGCCCCCGCTTTTTGTCCATGTGTCCTTTATACTTATTCCTGCAAACCCTTCCCCTTTTCCCCTGAAATTCCCTCTCCTCTTCCTTCTGGTCACTGTCAGCCTGTTCTCAATTTCAGTGTGTTTGGTTATATTTTGCTTGTTTGTTTGTTTTGTTGATTGGGTTCCTGTTAAAGGTGAGATCATATGGTATTTATATTTTACCACCTGGCTTATTTCACTCAGCATAATGCTTTCCATTTCCATCCACGCTGTTGCAAAGGGTAGGAGCTCCTTCTTTCTTTCTGCTGCATAGAATCCCATTGTGTAAATGTACCATAGTTTTTGGATCCATTCATTTACTGACGGGCACCTAGGTTGCTTCCAACACTTAGCTATTGAAAATTGTGCTGCTATGAACTTTGGGGTGCATAGGTTCTTTTTAATTGGCATTTCAGGGTTCTTAGTGTATAATCCCAGCAGTGGAATTGCTGGGTCAAAAGGTAGATCCATTTTTAGTTTTCTGAGAAAATTCCATACTGTTTTTCATAGTTGGTTGTACCAGTCCCCAATCCCATCAACAATGCAGTATGGTTCCCTTTTCTCCACAGCCTCTCTCTCCAACACTTGTTGTTTGTTGCTTTGTTTATGATGGCTATTCTAAATGGTATAAAGTGGTATCTCATGGTGGTTTCAATTTGCATCTCTCTAATAGCTAGCGATACTGAGCATCTTCTCATGTGTCTCTGGATTCTCTGTATGCCCTCCTTGGAGAAGTGTCTGTTCAAGTCCTTTGCCCATTTTTTAATTGGGTTGTTTGTCATCTTAAGAGTGGGGTCATGTGAGTTCTTTATATATTTTGGAGATCAAACCCTTGTCTGAGGTATCATTGGCAAATATGTTTTCCCATATGGTTGGTTCTCTTTTTATTTTAATACTGTTTTTTTTTAACTCTGCAGAAGCTTTTTATTTTGATGAGATCCCATTTGTTTATTCTTTCCTTTTTGTCCCTTGCTCAAGAGGACATATCAGTGAAAATATTGCTGCGTGAAATATCTGAGATTTTTCTGACTATGTTCTCCTCTAGGACTTTAATGATGTCACAACTTATATTTACAACTTTTATCCACCTTGAATTTATTTTTGTGTATGGTGTAAGTTGGTGCTCAAGTTTCATTTTTTTGCATGTAGCTGTCCTAACTTCATTTTCTGTAGTTAATCTCATTTTTGTCTGAGATATCCATGCCTACTCAGGAACATTTTACTTTTTCAATATGTGTCTACAGAAGCTGTTTGAAATAAAAGTTTTTGGCCAAGACGGAGGCAGAGGTGGAGACGCCGTGCCTTCTCACACAACCAAGTTTAGAGATAATTAAATATTAGCAACAGAAAACACAGCCAGAACACAGAAAACTGAACTTTTCGGAAGTCTGATAACAACAAATTTTTCAGCCTGACCAGTAAGAGGGGCGAAATCAGCAGCTGGTGGAGTGGGGTTGCACAGAAAAACTCGGTCAGATGGACTCAGGCTCGGGGAACCCAGGCGCAGGGAACCCAGGCGCAGGGTTGGACCTAGTGAGCGACCCAGTAAGTGACTGAGGGGAACCAGCGACGGAGCAGGGCTGCGGGTTGACTGTGGTCGCTCATTCGTGCACAGATAGACAAGCTAGGGAGTGGGCAGTGAGACTACGGGACTGAGCAGGCCCCAGCTGTTAGCAGCAGCAGAGAGCACTGCCATTTCCCCGCTCTGACCATGCCCCCACATATAGCATCACAACCCAGCGACCTGGGAGTCCAAGGCTCTGCTCCTCATACTTAACGAGCGCAAACAGACCAAAAATGGCTCAAGAACATCTCAAAGCCCCAGAGCCTATAAATCTAAGTGATGAAGAAATAGCAAAACTTTCAGATGCACAGTTTAAAACACTGGTAATCAGGATCCTCACAGAACTGGTTGATTATAGCCACAAATTAGACAAACATATGAAAGCGAAACTAATTGAAATGAATGGAATTGCACAGGAAACCAATAGCAATGAAAAGGAAACTGAGACTCAAATCAATGGAGTGGACCAGAAGAAAGCAAATAATGGCCAAATGGAAAAGAGTGAAGAAGCAAGAATTCAAAAAAATGAGGAGAGGCTTAGGAACCTCCAGGACATCTTTAAACACTCCAACATCCAAATTATAGGGGTACCAGAAGGGGGAAAGGAACAGCCACCAGTGGAAAACTTATTTGAACAAATAATAAAGGAGAATTTCCCCAATCTAGCAAAGGAAATAGACTTCCAGGAAATCCAGGAAGCTCAGAGAGTCCCAAAAAAGTTGGACCCAAGAAGAAACACACCAAGGCACATCATAATTATATCAGTCAAGATTAAAATGAAGGAGAGAATCCTAGAAGCAGCAAGAGATAAGGAGACAATCACCTACAAAGGAGTTCCCATCAGACTGTCAGCTGATTTCTCAGAAGAGACCTTCCAGGCAAGAAGGGGCTAGAAAGAGGTATTCCAAGTCATGAAATCCAAAGACCTACAACCAAGATTGCTCTATCCAGCAAAGCCTGCATTTAGAATGGAAGGACAGATAAAGTGCTTCTCAGATAAGATCAAATTCAAGGAGTTCATCATCACCAAGCCCTTATTATATGAAATGTTAAAGGGACTTATCTAAGAAAAAGAAGTTAAAAAAACATGAACAGTGAAAGGACAGCAAACTCACAGTTATTAACAACCACACCTAAAACAAAAGCAAACTAAAAGACAGCTAGATCAGGAGTGGAAACATAGAAATGAAGATCTCAAGGAGGGTTAACAACAGGGAAGTGGGAGAAGGAGAAGGGGGGAGAAGGTACAGAAAATAAGTACATAGACAGTATGTAGAAAATTGATCGGGGGGCAAGAATAGTATGGGAAATATAGAACCTAAAGAACTTGAGACACATGGTCATAAACTAAAGGGGGGTAATGGTGGGGATGGTGGGGTGGAGGGTGGAGGGGAATGAAGGGGGGGAATAGAACAACTGTAATGGCATAATCAATAAAAGTAAATTAATTAAAAACAAAGAAAAGTTTTCAAGGAAAAACACCATTCATGATTTATAAATCAGTCAGTTCAGTCAGGAGGTCTTCTCCACTTTGCCACACCCATAGACCCTTTTATTTCTGTTCCTCCACTACCTTATAAAAGTTGACAAAGAGGGAAAGTTTTAGCCTCTAGATCAGGTTGTGGTGGATGACCTGTTTCTGAATTGAATCTTGTTGTTGAAACTTCCTGAACTTGAGAATTTACTTTAACATATGACAGAGGAAAAAGAAATAGACAAAAGGAAATATTACATGTACAGCAAAGAGAAGACATTAAAGTGGCTGGGGAAAAAAGGTTAATCAGACTATGGCAGCATTAAAAACCAATAGCATCAATGTTGGTGCTCAGGTACAGTCAAACGCATTTTTCTCTAGTCACCAGATTTCCAGTGACAAGGAAGAGGACTATATTTGTTATGCCCATGGTCTGATAGCTGACTATATTCCTAAAGAATTAAATGATGACTAATCTAAATATTTAAAGCTTCCAGAACCTTCAGCTTCATTGCCAAAGCCTCCATCAAAAAAAGTAATCACATGAACCCATAGAAGCAAAAGAAGATTACACTAAGTTTAATACTAAAGATTTGAAGACTGAAAAAAAAATAGCAAAATAACTACAGCTCAAAAGTCTTTGGCTAAAGTTGACAAGAGTGGAATGAAAAGTATCAATTCCTTTTTTGGTACAAATTTTTTTTTTAAAGTTGGAAAGATTTGAAACTTCGAAAATGAAATCCAGCAAAAATATTTGTCTTTTACAGTTCGATTTTTGTCCTTCCTCCATATCACTGTATTTCATGACCCTCAGTCACCACCCTTTGAGGGGCAAAAGAGCAGTTTTTAGATTCACTTGTACATTTTGTTTGATTTGAATTTTAGGTTCTTGAATAAAATATGGGAAAGTAATTGTATAAGTAAATGACTTGTGGACTTTGGAGTCTTCTTTGACACACTGAAAAGTAATCAAGTGACTAGAATTAATTTCTAGCATCTCAATTTTCTCAATAAACCGACATGTGACAAAAAATAAAGTTTCTTTCTCATAAACACAGTCAATATTTAGTTTCAAAACTCTCCCCTGCCCTCTCCTTTCTGGGTGGGAAAGATCCAGGGATAGCCTCTGCAATGACTTCATGGCAGTCTTCTCATCCGGCTCTGATGGAGAGTAACATCTCTTGTGGCCCTTGGCCACTGTTCTATAGTGCAGTACTAATGATGGTGGACTCACTGTCTGTCCCTGGGGCAGATGATGCAAGTGATGCATGGGGTTTGGTCATGGCCCTGCTCTCACAAGTACTGCTTAGGGCAGAGACTCATCAGTGTCCGTCATCTTCCCCAGCCCTGGCTGTCCACCCTGCCTCCTCAGTATGTGAGCCTCACTCCTGCAGGTACACTGTAGAGGGGTCAGGCAGAAACTTCTGGATTTCTTACATATCCTGGGAGATTAGGAGCATCCTGCTGTAGCCTCCCCTGTTTCTAAACAACCCATATTACTGTGTTTGCTTTCCTCCACTGCTCCCATAAAGTTTCCTTCCAGTATTTGAAATGGGAAGTTGGCACAATGGTCTTTTGCTTTCAGCTTCTGCCCTCAGTTTATCTTGTTTTGTTTTGTTTTTTACCTCTCTAGCCACCTTTGCTACCTGCAAAGGTTCTGGGATGGGGGAGTGAGCCAGGCATAATCCTCCCCTAGTTTCATCACTTGCACTCTCTTCCCCTCAGAATTTCTGTCAGCATCCAAAGGGCCTTCACCCTGCCATTGGCAGGGCCTTCCTTCAAGTCCCCCATCCTTTCTCACTTTGCTCCTAGGAGCTATACATTCAGTCCATCAGACTGTTGGAAATTAGATTTCATTCCTTCTTAAAAAGGCAAGTTTGTTTTCTCACAGTGGACTTGATATAAAAATCTAGCTTAAATTCTAAGCCCAGCAAGGACTTCTTGGCATTCACCCCACCCCCCCACCCCCAAACCTTTGCAGTGATGGCTACGAATGGGAAATGAAGAGCATCATGACTTCCAAGTGAGAAAACTACCACTCTTAAAATTACCATTCCCCAGTCACTTGATTGGTGGCAAGTTGCATAATTGGTACCCAACTCCCCTGCCTAAATCTGGTAGGATTACATTCTGGCAACTGTTCATGACCAACAACCCAAGTCCTTTTAGGATTAATAAAACACTTGGTTGTACTTGCAAACCCTGGTGCAGAGGTTCTCATCTTTGGCTGCACTTCAGAGTCTCCCTGGACCTTTAAAGAAAATCCAATGCCTGGAATCACTGTGGGACTCGGGTTTAATTGGTTTGGGTTGTGGCCTGGCTTTTTTTTTTTCTAAGTTCCCCAAGTGATTGTAATGTGCAGCTGAAGTAGAGACCTCTGTACTACTTCCCACCTAAGTAAATAAACTACTAACTTGAGTTTGGAAGTCACATACTAAATTGTAGATGCTCAAATGGACATTAGCTTAGTTGATTATTACTTCTATTTTTAATATTGTTAGGAATTTTAGTGTTTATTTTTTTAATCAGAAGGACTTTTTTATAAACACGGTTATTTTTTATGTTGCTGCATTTTCAGTTATGATCTTACTACTGTAACTGTATATGTATATATGGGTAGTATATGACTCACTTCGACATTTTTATTGGAGCAGAATTTCCTGTACTAGGGCTGTGACTACACATTGGAATCATCTAGTGTAGTGGGTCTCCAATCATGTAATGTAGTGGCTATGCATCAGAATCTGCTAGGGAGCTTCTAGAAGTCCCAAAGCCTAGGGCCTGCCTCACCCCAGAGTAATAACATCAAACTTTCTGTGGTGGGTGGGGGCTTTAGTGTCAACATTAGAAAGCTCCCCAAGTGATTGTAATTTGACCCCAAGTTTGAGCAGTTTCTCAATCTTTCATGTGATAATCACCCTCTGGGGATTTGTAAATAAGCAGGTTCTGATTCAGTGGGACTGGGTTGGGGCCTCAAAGCTCCCATGTGACAGGAAATGCTACTGTGAGAGATGGGAGATGCTCATGTGAGAACAGATAAAAGACCAGTAATGCTGGTCTGCACCAACACCTCTCTTAAGTAGCAAGGACATGTAGAACTTAAAAATAAAACAAAAACACAGCACCTGGGCCCTGTTACCAGTGAATTGAATTTGATGGCAGTGATGGGGTCCAGGATTTGACAGTTTTTAAAAGCTCCCCACATAATGGCTATATTGACTCCTAGGTGGAGAACCCCTAAAGCACTGGGACTCACTTTGCCTCTAGTTATATAAATGGTTGCTAAGTGGCCTCAGAAGGAAGGGGAAAGGGAGATGGCCAAACTAAGGCCAAGAGGGGGTCCTCCTCCAGGAAGAAGAAATTCCTGGGCTTGCTGAGGAAATTCTTACCTAAAAAAATGGACCCTTTTGTAGAGAGAATTTACCAAAAGTCTACCAGATTTTTTCAACTCATCTCTCTTTTTTAATTTAATTTTCTATTTTTAATATCTTTTTTAAACTTTATTTTTTCATTTTTATTGTTGTTCGAGTACAGTTCTGTCCAATTTCCCCCAATCACACTCCCCAGCCCCACCCATTCCCACCTCCCCTGCTTGATCTTATCCCCCTTTGGCTTTGTCCATGTGTCTTTTCTATGTGTTCGTTGATGTCTCTTCCTTTTCCATTATTCTTTCCCCCTCTCCTCTGGTTACTCTCAGTTTGTTCTTTATTTCAATGTCTCTAGTTATATTTTGCTTGCTTGTTTGTTTTGTTGATTAGGTTCCACTTATAAGTGAGGTCATATGGCATTTGTCTTTCATCGCCTGGCTTATTTCACTTAGCATAATGCTCTCCAGATCCATCCATACTATTGTGAAGGGTAGGAATTCCTTCTTTCTTTCTGCTGCATAGTCCATTGTGTAAATGTACCACAGTTTTTTGTTCCACTCATTTACTGATGGGCACTAAGGTTGCTTCCAACACTTAGCTATTGTAAATTATGCTGCTATGAACATGGGGGTGCATAGGTTCTTCTGAGTTGGTGTTTCAGGGTTCTTAGTGTATAATCCCAACAGTGGAATTGCTGGGTCAAAAGGCAGTTCTGGTTTTAGTTTTCTAAGGATACCCACAATATTTTCTACAGTGGCTGCACCAGTCTGCATTCCCACCAACAATGCACTAGGGTTCCCTTTTTCCCACAACCTTGCCAGCACTTATTGTTTGTTGATTTGTTTATGATGGCTATTCTGACTGGTGTGAAGTGGTATCTCATTATGGTTTTAATTTGCATCTCTCTGATGGCTAGTGATGCTGAGTATCCTTTCGTATGTCTCTGGGCCCTCTGTATGTCCTTCTTTAAGAAGCATCTGTTCAGGTCTTTGCCCATTTTTTAATTGGATTGTTTGTCTTCCAGGTATGGAGTTGTGTGAGTTCTTTATATAATTTAGAGATCAAACCCTGTTCAAGGTATCATTGGCAAATATATTTTCCCATACCATTGGTTCCCTTTTCATTTTACTGATATTTTCTTTAGCTGTGTGGAAGCTTTGTATTTTCATGAAGTTTCATTTATTTATTCTTTTCTTTATGTCCCTTGCTCTAGGGGACATATTGGCAAAAATATTGCTGTGTGGAATAACTGAAATTTTCCAGCCTATATTCTCCTCTAGGACTTTTATGGTGTCATGACTTATATTTAAGTCTTTTATCCATCTAGAATTTATTTTTGTATATGGTGTAAGTTGGTGGTCAAGTTTCCTTTTTCTGCATGTAGCTGTCCAAATCTCCCAACACCATTTCTTGAAGAGGCTATTTTTACTATAGTTTATGCTTCTGCCTGCTTTGTCAAATATTAATTGACCATAGAGATGTGGGTTTATTTCTGGGCTCTCTATTCTGTTCCATTGATCTATGCATCTGTGCTTATGCCAGTGCCAGACTATTTTGATTACAGTGGCCTTGGAATGTAGTTTGATATCAGTTATTGTGATCCCTTCTACTTTGGTCTTCTTTCTCAAAATTGCTGTGGCTATTTGGGGTCATTTCCAGTTCCACATAAATTTTTGAAATGTCTGTTCTATATTTATGAATATGTCATTAGTATTTTAATAGGAATTGCATTGAATCTATAAATTGCTTTGGGCAGTACAGGCATCTTGATGATGTTAATTCTTCTAATCCATGAACTTGGTATATGCTTCCATTTATTTGTGTCTACCTTAATTTCTTTGTTCGTTGTTGTATACGTTTCTGAGTACAGGTTTATTCCCAGGTACTTTATTTTTCTTGTTGCTATATCAAATGGGATTTGTTTCCTGATTTCTGTTTCTGATATTTCATTGTTGGTGTACAAAAATGCCTTTGATTTCTGAATATGGACTTTGTATCCCACTATTTTGCCAGTTTCTCTTATTAGGTTGAATAGTTTGTTGATGGAGTCCATAGGGTTTTCTGTGTACACTATTATGTCATCTGAAAACCATGACAGTTTTATAACCTCCTTTCCAAGTTGGATGACTTTTATTTCTTTTTCTTGTCTCATAGCTGTAGCTAACATTTCCAATACTATGTTGCATAGAAGTGGTGAAAGCTGACATCCTTGTCTTGTTCCTGATCTTAATGGAAAAGCTTTTAGTTTTTGCCTGTTGAGTATGATGGTGGCTATAGGTTTCTCATATATGGCCTTTATTATGCTCCCTTTCTCTTTGCTGAGTGTTTTTATCATAAATGGGTACTGTACCTTATCAAATGCTTTTTCTGCATCTATTGATGTGATCATGTGATTTTTGTCTTTACTTTTGTTTATATGATGTATTATGTTTATTGATTTGTGAATATCATACCATCGTTGCATTCCTGGGATGAATCCCACTTGGTCATGGTGTATGATCTTTTTAATGTATTGCTAGATGCAATTTGCCAAAAATTTGTTGAGGATTTCAGCATCTTTGTTCATTACAGATATTGGCCTGTGGTTTTCTTTCTTTGTTGTGTCTTTATCTGGTTTGGGGGAAATTTGTTCTTTGAGCCTTCTTTTGTATGGGAAACTTCTTATTTCACCTATTTTAATTGAGAGCCTTGCTGCCTAGGGTAGTCTTGGTTGGAGGCCTTTGATTTTCATTACTTGGAATTTTTCTCGCCATTCCCATTTGTCTTGTTGTGTTTCTGTTGAGAAGTCAGTGGCTAGTCTTATCCAGGCTCCCTTGTATGTTATTCCTGTTCCTTTCTTGCTGCCTGTAAGATTTTCTCTCTGTCTTTGAATTTAGCCATTTTGATTGTGATATGCCTTGGAGTGAGCCACTTTGGGTTCCTGTTGATATGGACCTTCTGTCCTTCCTGGATTTGTGTGACTTTTTCTCTCATCAATTAGGGAAGTTTTCTCTTTTTTTAAAGATATTTTTATTTATTCATTTTTAGAGACAGGGGAAGAGAAGGGAGAAAAAGGGGTAGAGAAACATCAATGTATGGTTGCCTCTTGTTTGCCCCATCCTGGGGACCTGGCCTACAACCCAGACATGTGCCCTGACTGGGAATCGAACTGGCAACCGAACTGGCAACGCTTTGGTTTGCAGCCTGTGCTCAATCCACTGAGCCAGCCCAGCCCTTCCCACACCAGCCAGGGTGGGAAGTTTTTCATCATTACTTTTCAAACAGGTTTTCTCTCCATTGCTCTCTTCTTCTCCTTTTGGTATCTCGATTTCATGGTATCAACATTCTATGTTGTCCTGCAGTTCCCTTAACACCTCTTCTTTCTGAGACTTTTTTCCTTTTCTTGCTCTTTCGGGGAGTTTTTTCTACCTTGTTCTCCAGCTTGCTGATTCAGTTCTTTGCTTCATGGAGCCTGCTTTTGATTCTTCCTACTGTGTTCTTCAATTCAGAAATCGTATTCTTCATGTCCTCTTGGCTCTTGTTGATAGTTTCTTTGTCACTTTTCATGCTGATATAGTTCCTTGTAGCTTCCCTGAAATTTTTGGTAATTCTCACTGAGCTTCTTATAATCATTGTTTTGAACTCAATATCTGATCGTTTACTTGCCTTTATTTTATTTAGCACTCTTTCCTTTAGATTTGGTGTTGTTTTTGTTTTTGTCTCCCATTATTTGTGAGACTTTTCTTGTTTGCTTCTGCTTCTCAAATCAATCTCTTTTGACTCCCTGACTTTGTGGTGTGAATTGCTATGGTAGGAGATCTCTGAGGTTCAGTGGTGCAGTCTCCTTGATCTTGATACTCTTTGTTCTTTTTTAAAGATTTTATTTATTTTTAGGAAGAGGGGAAGGCAGGGAGAAAGAGAGAGTGAGAAATACCAATGTGTATTTGCCTCTTGGGCACCCCCCCCACTAGGGACCCAGCCTGCAACCCAGGCATATGCCCCAACTGGGAATTGAACCAGTGACCCCTTACTTCGCAGTCCAGTGCTCAATCCACTGAGCCACACCAGCCAAGGCTGAACTTGATGCTCTTTGGATGCCTATTATGCCATTTATGTTGGCTCTCTGGATGTAACTGGGTTTTGATTGTTGTTGGGTCTTTCATTGGTGGGTCCTTCCCTCCACCTGATTGACTGAGGGTCACTCCACCTACCACATCTTGTGTGCTGTTGTGCAGGTGCTGCCAGAACAAAACCATAAAGCTCAGGAAACAACCCCACATCCTCAAAAATAACTCCCACCAGCAATCCCACTATCAACAGCAAATGAACCGGTATTAATAAGGGTGTAAAGATGTTAATACTGTTATAAGAAAGGAGAGAAATAAACTATAGTATAAAATCTAGTGACTTAATATGAACAAACTTGATGGACAAAAATGAATGTTTAAAAGCTATGCAAGAAAGAAAATATCGCATGTCATCGAAAAGACCACAGTAAATTTCATCTCAGTAGCCTCCACTATTTACTACTGTTTTTTTCTTACTGGATCTGCCTCTGGTGGTGTCAGATGTTGACCCCATCTCACCTTAGGCAGCATGCTCCAAGACTGCCAGGGATCTACTCTCTGTGGCTATCTCCTTCAGTTGTTAATCTAATCACTCTGCACTCAGCAGTCAGTATTAAGCACCACAGAGCCAGGGCAGAGTCCCTCCTGGGGTAGGGACTGTTGCGTCCCCTTAAGCTGCTGCTGCTCAGAGGGATGTGGTCTGCCTGAGCAGGATGGCTGTTGCAGTATGGGTGATGGCTCAGCATCAGGATCCCAGCAGCTACTCTCTCAGCTCTCTCCCCAAAGCTTCCATTCCCAGTCTCCTCAGGCGTCTCTAGCCCACTCTGTCCCCATCTTTTCTGGAGCCCACGGTAAATGGTTACAAATGAAAATTTGTGCAGTGGCCCTTTAAACAGCTCTTTGCATATCCAGCCATCTGGAGAGATGTTGGAGAGATGCTCCAGCTCATCTGTCTCTGGCAGAGAGCAACCCTGCCACATTTCACCACCTGTTGTCATCTGTACTTTTTGGGCTCTGGTGCTCTAGGCTAGGGATGCCAGCTTAGGGTTTAGACCCCACATTTCTCAGCGGGGATCCAATCAGTTGCTCAGTTATCCCTCTGGCACTTCCACCTGTGGGTACCCAGCCAGCATTCTCGAGTCTCCACCTTACTCCTTACCGGACAGGTTGTGCTTAAGCTGGGTCTTCTGTCTGTCTGAGATTATTAGGCTTCCTTCTCGCTATTATTCAGTTGTTTGTTCTGGATGATTTCTTCACAATTTAATTGTAAATGCAGATTAGTCCTGGGAGGAGTTAGTGTTGCTTCCGTTCATTCCTCTGCCACCTTTCAAAAAATCTTTTTTAATTCATCTTAAACCCCTGTTTTGCATATTGTTTGAATACATTCACATGTTGACTGACTTGAAATACAATAAAAATAAGTTGGATTACAGGTGGCAAACACAAGGCCTGCAGACGGAATCCGACCCTGTACCTTGTTTTATCCAGCTGGGCACCTTGTTTTTACATGGCAGTAGCGCCCAGCTCTTGCTTAATTGTTAAGGAGTAGTTACATTTATACAGTCCTAAAATTACATTTGGTTCTTTGAAGGTAACCTCGAGGCTGATGTGGCCCTTGGTGAAAATGAGTTTGACATTCCTGAGTTATATCTTGTCACCTACTGCAGTTGTATTCCTACACAGTGGCCAGTACTGAACACAACTCTAGTGGAAACAGATTTTGAAATGGGGGCAGAGCGGAAGGAGAAGACACACCAGTAGTACATGGAGGGAGGGAGCTTGGGGAAGCCATGAAAGGTTTCTGCCACCTGCCCCATGACAGACCCCTCCCAGAACTCAGAGTCTACAGTACAACCTGCAGCCTGTCTCTACACCTTTCTTCTCAATATTCCAGTTTTGCCACCTCTGGTCTCTTTTTCTCTCAGTTTCATCATGTATTGCCTCAGCCTTCCTGACCTGGCTTGAAGGCCATCCTTTGGGTGTTCCTCCTTGGAACTTCTGGGAATGTCATGTTTCTTTGTGCTGCCTCCATACAGTGCTCAGCTCAGTGTAGGTCAGGGCCACTGCATACACTTGTGTGGGGTGCGCCCTGACTGGGGCACCAACCAAGGGATATGAGAGGAGGTGAGTTTGAGCTCACCTCCACTCACCAAAGCAAGCAGCATGCTACCTGCTAAAAGGCATAAGGGGACACCATTTTCTTTTTTGTACAAAGGTACCTGCCACATGTGCTAGTATAGGTCACCTAATCAGTGGATGCTTACTAAGTGTTCATTGAATGAATGGATGAATGAGTGAATGAATGAATGAGCATTTAATAACAAAGTGTAGGAAGTGAAGATAAATAAGAGGCTTCTATAGTCATCTAGGTAAAATAAATGAGGCCCTAACCTGGGATGTAAACTATATAGAAGGAGGTAAATGTAGGAGAAGAAGCGATAGGCCATGGATTGGATTAAAGGTTCCATGATTGCAAAGGAGAGAGGGAATAAAAATGACCTCCTATCTGTAATTACCACTACAACTTGACTCTTGCACAAGAAGAATAAGGACAGTATGGTTGCAGATCAGTCCTATGCACCTACTCCTGGAGAGCTGGCTTTGGTAAGGCCGCAAGGTGGCAGGAATTGTTTAACTCTCATGTGTAGAACCCTGTGCTGAGCAGTGTCAAGGAGATATATGACTTCCCCTCCCTCAGAGAGTTTATGATCTCTCTGAGGGTGTTGGAGACAATATCCTTGATACAGGGCTATGCTGACTAGCATTATGCATGGTGACAGGAGTCAGATAATCATGGCAGCTCTATGTGCATGCTGCTGAAGCACTGTGCTAAACTCCTGTATGAGGTAGCTATTTATGTTGCTTCTCACTGAAGAGGAAGTTGACAGAGTGGTATTGTGGCTTGCTTCTTATTCCATCACTTATTCTGAGTGATACTCACAATGTTGAGTTGAACTTTTTAAAGTTACCATTTTGCAGGTCAAAAATGATCAGGCACCAGGAATTTCATATGGTTCATCCAAGCATTTGCCACTATATTTTTCTGCCATTTGAATCTTTTTTTTCTGGGTCCTCATGTCATGTGAGGGGCAAGAGAGCTATGTGGGGTCTTTCTTTTTTAAAAAGACATTTTATTGAGTATGCTCTACCTGGTACCCCTATTCCCTCCAGCAATCCCCCATCACTTTAGTTCATATCCATGAGTCATGCATATAAGTTTTTTGGCTTCTCCATTTCCTATACTGTTCTTGACATCCCCCTGTCTATTTTGTACCTACCATTATGCTTCTTAATCCCTGCACCTTTGCCCCTATTCTTTCTCTTTCCCCTCCCAACTGATAACACTTCAAATGATCTCCATACCTATGATTCTGTTCCTGTTCTGCTTGTTTGTTTAGTTTGTTGTTTATATTCAATTGTTAATAATTGGGAATTTATTGCCATTTTAATGTTCATAGTTATGATCTTCTTTTCCTTTAACATTTCATATAATAAGGGCTTGATGATGATGAACTCCTTTAGTTTTATCTTGTCTGGGAAGCATTTTATCTGCCATTCAATTCTAAATTATAGCTTTGCTGGATAGAGTAATCTAGGCTGTAGGCCCTTGCTTTTTCATCACTTTGAATACTTCTTGCCAGCTCTGTCTTGCCTGCTAAGTTTCTTTCGAGAAATCAGCTGACAGTCTTATGGGAATTCCTTTGTAGGTAACTCTCCACTTTTCTCTTGCTGTTTTTAATATACTCTCTTTATCTTTAACCTTTGGCATTTTAATTATGATGTGTCTTGGTGTCGTCCTCTTTGGGTCCAACTTGTTTGGGACTGTCTGTGCTTCCTGAGCTTATATGTTTTCACCAAATTAGGGAAGTTTTGTTTCATTATTTTTTCAAACAAGTTTTCAATTTCTTGCTCTTTTTCTCCTTTGGATTTGGATGTTGGTACGTTTGAAGATGTCCTAGAGGCTCCTTACCCTATGCTCATTTTTAAAAAGAATTCTTTTTCTTCTTGCTGTTTTTATTGAATGCTTTTATCTTTCTTATGTTCCAAATTGTCGATTTGATTCTTGGCTTTATCTTCTCCACTGTTCGTTCCCTGTAGATTTTTTCTCTTTTTTACTTAATGTAACCTTCATTTTTCTGCCTGGGTCTTTTTTTTTTTTCTCCCCCATGCAGTATCAATTGAGTTTTTGGAGCATCCTGATAACCAGTGTTTTGAACTCTGCATCTAATATATTGCTTATCTCCATTTCATTTTGTTGGGGGTTTTTTTGGAGTTTTGTTCTGTTCTTTCATTTGGGCCATATTTCTTTGTCTCCTCATTTTGGCAGCCTTCCTGTCTTTGTTTCTGTGTATCAGGTAGAGCTGCTTTGACTCCTTGTCTTAGTAGCTTGGCCTATTGTAGAAGAGTGCACCTGTAAGTTGTATGGTGTGCAGCCGTAGGTAATTGCCAGGGTTGGGCAACATGTGTCACTTCTCTGTGGCTTTGTGTGGGGGAGGGCTCAGAGAGGGGACTATACCACTGTCTGGCCTCAGGAATTTTGTCTGGGAGGAAGCCATCTCTTGGCACTTGCCCTGATGCCAGTCACTTCATTTTCTTCCTCTATGCCACTGGTGGCCTTCTAGCTATCACCCTGGTGCTGAATCCCAGAGGGAGTGGGTCTGCATAAGTCTTAAGTCCATTGTGAGCTCTTTAAGAGGAGTCTTCTATGAGTCCTGCAGTTTATTCCATTGCCCCAACCCCCAGTTTTTTACAGCCAGAAGTTATGGGGACTTAACTTCCTAGGGCTGGAAGCCAAGGCTGGGTAGTCTGGTTTGGGTCTGTGATCCCTTACTCCTGAGGTATCTCTCTTGATTTTATCCACTAAACATGGATGTAGGACTGACCACTCTCTGTCTCTGTGCCTCTCTGCACCTCTCCCTCTCTCCATGACTCTCCATGCATCTCTGTGTCTTGGTGCCCCCCACCCATCAGGATGAATGTAGCTTCTTTAAATACTTGTTTGTTAGACTTCCATACAGCTGAATTTTCTGACATTTCTGGGTGTTATTGGTTTTGTAGTCTTGTCATTTTTTTTCTGTAGTTGTGTGAGGAGGCAAGGTATGTTTACCTATGACTCCATCTTGATGAGAAGTCTGGGGTCTCTTTTATAAGGGTACCAATCCCATTCATGAGGGCTTCATCCTCATGACTTAGTCACCTTCCAAAGGCCCCTCCTTGTGATACCATACCACTGACAATTAGATTTCAACATATGAACTGTAGGGGGACACAAACTTTCAGTTTACAGTAATTCCCAAAAGGAATTAGGTTAAATTACGTAAACTGATTGTGTCAAGGAGTAGGAACCTTTTAAAATCTCACTTTTTAAAGCCTCTTAATTGATATCATCATTTGGCTCTCCAGAAAGCTTATAGCCACCTTGATTAATTTTAGCCTTTTAAAAAAGATTTTGTTTATTTATTTTTAGAGATAAGGGAAGGGAAGGAGAAAGAGAAGGAGAGAGATATCAATGTGTAGTTGCCTCTCATGAGCCCCCCACTGGGGACCTGGCCTACAACCCAGGTATAGGCCCTGACTGGGAATAGAACCAGCAACCTTTAGTTTGCAGGCCCACGCTCAATCCACCAAGCTACACCAGGCAGGGCTAACTTTAGCTTTGATAGCAGAACCAACCCTTTGCTGGTTCTGGTTTGCTAATGAGTGACAAATGAGTTTAAAGATAAAAGGTCAGAAAAGGCTCAGGGGTCAGGTGGATCTTGAACTAAACTTGAAGGACCCATAAGGTTCAAATAAACTGAGATGAAAAACTTCCATCAGAAGCACAGAAGAAACAAAGATACAGTTTTATTGAATGAATACAATGAATACCTATTGTAGAGACAATCATAACTAATTTTCTTTGGGTGGATAGTTGCTTATAAATTGAGGAATGGAATATCAACTGAGACTGAACTTAATCAGGTAGGTAATGGGGAGTTGTTGACAGTTTACACCAGGGGAAGATATGAATAAAACATAATTTTGATTATTATAGAAGACTTTGGGAAACCAGACACATTTTTTTCCTTTCTTTTTTTTTATTGATTATGCCATTACAGTTGTTCTGTTCCCCCGCTTCATTCCCCTCCACCCTACCCCCGTCCCCACCATTATCCCCCCTTTAGTTTATGACCATGTCTCAAGTTCTTTAGATTCTAGATTTCCCATAGTATTCTTGCCCCCCCATCTATTTTCTATCTACTGTCTATGCTACTTATTTTCTGTACCTTCCCCCCCCTTTTCCTCCTCCTACTCCCCTGTTGCTAACCCTCCTTGAGATCTTCATTTCTATGTTTCCACTCCTGATCTAGCTGTCCTTTTAGTTTGCTTTTGTTTTAGGTGTGGTTGTTAATAACTGTGAGTTTGCTGTCCTTTCACTGTTCATGTTTTTTTTAACTTCTTTTTCTTAGATAAGTCCCTTTAACATTTCATATAATAAGGGCTTGGTGATGATGAACTCCTTGAATTTGATCTTATCTGAGAAGCACTTTATCTGTCCTTCCATTCTAAATGCAGGCTTTGCTGGATAGAGCAATCTTGGTTGTAGGTCTTTGGATTTCATGACTTGGAATACCTCTTTCTAGCCCCTTCTTGCCTGGAAGGTCTCTTCTGAGAAATCAGCTGACAGTCTGATGGGAACTCCTTTGTAGGTGACTGTCTCCTTATCTCTTGCTGCTTCTAGGATTCTCTCCTTCATTTTAATCTTGACTGATATAATTATGATGTGCCTTGGTGTGTTTCTTCTTGGGTCCAACTTTTTTGGGACTCTCTGAGCTTCCTGGATTTCCTGGAAGTCTATTTCCTTTGCTAGATTGGGGAAATTCTCCTTTATTATTTGTTCAAATAAGTTTTCCACTGGTGGCTGTTCCTTTCCCCCTTCTGGTACCCCTATAATTCGGATGTTGGAGTGTTTAAAGATGTCCTGGAGGTTCCTAAGACTCTCCTCACTCTTTTCCATTTGGCCATTATTTGCTTTCTTCTGGTCCACTCCATTGATTTGAGTCCCAGTTTCCTTTTCATTGCTATTGGTTTCCTGTGCAATTCCATTCATTTCAATTAGTTTCGCTTTCATATGTTTGTCTAATTTGTGGCTATAATCAACCAGTTCTGTGAGGATCCTGATTACCAGTGTTTTAAACTGTGCATCTGAGAGTTTTGCTATTTCTTCATCACTTAGATTTATAGGCTCTGGGGCTGTGAGATCTTCTTGAGCCATTTTTGGTCTGTTCGCACCCGTTAAGTATGAGGAGCAGAGCCTTGGACTCCCAGGTCGCTGGGTTGTGATGCTATATGTGGGGGCATGGTCAGAGCAGGGAAATGGCGACCCCCTCTGCTGTTTCTTGCCACTGGGTGAGGAGCAGAGCCTTAGGTGGTACACCAGGGCGGGGCCACTCAGGTTGCTGGGTTGTGATGCTGTATGTGGAGGCGGGGTCAGAGCAGGGAAATGGCGGCACCCTCTGCTGCTGCTAGCTGCTGGGACCTGCTGGGTCCCCTCTAATCGCCCACTCCCTGGCTTGTCTATCTGCACAGGAATGCGCAACCACAGTCAAATCTTGGCCTGCTCTTTCACTGGTTCCCCGCAGTCACTTGCTGGGTCGCTCACTAGGTCCAACCCTGCACCTGAGTTCCCCATGCCTGAGTCCATCTGACCGAATTTTTCTGTGCAACCCTGCTCTACCAGCTGCTGGTTTCGCCCCTCTTACCAGTCAAGCTGAAGAATTTGTTGTTATCAGACTTCCAAAAAGTTCAATTTTCTGTGTTCTGGCCATGTTTTCTGTTGCTAATATTTAATTGTCTCTAAACTTGGTTGTATGAGAAGGCACAGCGTCTCCACCTATGCCTCCATCTTGGCGGAAGTCTCCCAGACACATTTTTAATAAAGACAGAATATTTTTTTAAACGATCATCTGTTTTAAAAATTATACATCATGTAAATGTCCTAGGAATGATTTGCTTGCTATTGTGCTTAGCATATGACAGTGGTCTTACTTGTCATGCCACAAATGGCCCATCTGCCACGTCTGGGTGGTCCAGGCTCTGAGATTAGGTGTGCTTAAAGACAATAGTGGCTGGATCCAAAATGGTGGTAAGAAGCTATGTCACATGGAGGAAATTTCAGTGTTCATGAAGTGAAGGTCAGTTATCAATGGGACATAGATGTCTAGACATCAGGCTGTCAGAGACATCTGGGAAGGAAAGGTTGGTGAGAGCTGCAGGAAGGACTGTCTTTCCCCTACAGCCATTCTGACTCTTGCTTTAGTTGGTACACATGTGTTTACAACAGATCCTGATGAGAAGTGTCTTTGCCCCAAGCATTTCCTGCAAAAAAAAAAAGTCATCTCTTTTGACAGCATTTTTTGCGGAAATATATATTGACAATTTTGGTTTCCAGTGTGGAAGATAAGTGAAATGTAATTGCTTCTGTTTATATCATTATATTTTCTCCATTTTTTAAAGATAAACCAGAAATTGTCAATCAGTATAAAATGGTGACAGATATTTCAGGCATTCTTCGATTAGCAGACCATAATGTATTTTATATTAAATAAAAGGCCTTTGAATACATGTACACTTACTTTTTTCCCTTTTCTTTTTCCTTTTATTAATGGCACTTAAAAAAGTTGTTGTTCAAGTACAGTTGTCTCCATTTCCCCCCCACCTCTACTCCCACCCCACCCATCCCCACTTCCACCCTCAATCCTACCCCGCTTTTGCTTTGTCCATGTGTCCTTTATTCACTGACATGTACACTCTTAAATCTGTATATATCTCACCATACCTCACATAGCACAGTGCTTATTTGTGAAAAATTAAGACTCAGACTCAAAATTCACTATGAAGATTGGCTGCAAGGAAGAATGAGGGGGCCCCCACAGGAGACAGTGATTTTTCTTGAGATACATTGTCAGAAGGTCATATATCATGGTAAAATATTATAGCCATTTGAAATAATTGATGGCATTAACTTAGGATAACTACCAAAAAATGGTTTTGTGAAAGTATAGCTGTTATATTTTTGAAAAGGATGATGTTATTTAGCCAGGGTAAACAGGGCTTTACCAATTTGCTAGGGCTTTAACCTTTCAACAGCTTTAACCTCAACAGCTTCATGACATTTACGTTTGTCTATTATGGGCAAGACAGTCATGGATGTGTGACTGGGCTTAGAAGAGTCTAGTGCTTAGTTTGATGTTCTTCTATCTCCATCTTGAAATTTCAAATAAACTTGGAACAAAAGGCTCCTCACTTTGATTTTACAGTGGGTGATACAAATTATGTAACTGGTCCTGATTTTCAGATAAGCAAACCAGAACCGGCAAAGGATTGGTTCTGCTATCAAGGCTAAAGTTAGCCCTAGCTGGTGTAGCTCAGTGGATTGAGTGCGGGCCTGCTGGTTCAATTCCCAGTCAGGGCACACGCCTGGGTTGTGGGCCAGGTCCCCAGATAAAAGCTGATTTCACCTTCATTTACCGTATATTATGGGCTAAAATTTTATTTTCCCAGGATCAAGCTATGGACTAGGTGAGGGGTGAGGGCTACTGTGAGCCAGTGGAGCTTCTAGTCAACTTTTCTTATTTCCTTAAGAGGCCAGACTGAATACAGTAGGAAAAGGAGGAGAGCACAGAATTTAGAAGCAGGCTGGGGTTACTGACAGCTCAAGTTTCTCCACTAACATCAACAGCAGCTGCTAACTCCCCTTGCTATGCCCACTAACTACCAACCACATCAAGCCCAGAATCTTCTAGGCTCTGGCTAAATGCTTCATGTGAATTATTTCCTCTTTTTTAATCCTCTCAACATCCTGCAAAATGAGTATTATTTTTATAATGAAGAATCTAAAGTTTCCAATAATGAAGTTGCCCACAATTGCAGAGCTAGTAGTGGTCTTTTCTTGTTAACTGTCCTTTCTACTTGAGAAGTGACCAACTATGACCAACTATCCTTGTCTGTTATTAAAACTAAACTTGAACCTTTATTGGTGTAGCTCAGTGGATTGAGTGCTGGCCTATGACCCAAAGCATCACTGGTTTGATTCCCAATCAGGGCACAAGCCTGGGTTGCAGGCAAGGCCCCCAGTAGGGGGTGCGTGAGAGGCAACCACACATTGATATTTCTCTTCCTTTCTCTAAAAATAAATAAACAAAATCTTTTAAAAAAGACAAAACTGAACTTGAATCATTTAATAGTCTACTAAAAAAACTCATGCTTACATAGTTTGTGTGTTTTCTATCTTTTTACTTTCATATAATTGTGGATAGTGTTGTTATTTAGGAAGTTTTGGATATAAATGTCTCCTTTTTCTCCATGGGTGATATCTGGACCGTATGCTAATACTGAAAGTTTTTTTCTTAGAAGAAATAGGTATACCTCCTTTTCTCAGAAAACTGTGTCACTAAACAGTGTTATATATATTTAAACCTCAGTCAAAATGACATTTTGTTCCTTGGTTATTTCTGTTGTTATTGTTTTCTTGGCTGTTATGCGTGATTGCATTCTGCCATAATTTTAAAAGAGTATCCATGTTTTCTATTTTAATTTTGTGTCAAAATCAGATTTTTCAAAAATTTGAATTGAATGAATTCTATTCTGGACTAATCCCAATTATGTCTCCTGCAGGAAAGCATCTCTAGCAGCTGATGTGCCCAGGCTTGGATATAGTTCCTCATCCAATCACAAGTACATTCCTCGAAGGGCAGTGCTCTATGTTCCTGGAAATGATGAAAAGAAAATAAAGAAGATTCCATCCCTGAACGTAGATTGTGCAGTGCTCGACTGTGAGGATGGTGTGGCTATGAACAAAAAGGTAATGAGATAATTTTTTCTTAGGATGGGAAAAAAAAGGTATTGAAATTTGGTGCTCTCCTGGTAGCATTTGCTCATTATTTAGAAAGATTCTACTGTTCTTCCCTTTTGCTGGTTATTAATCTATCCTTTTAAAATATTTATTGATTTTTAAAACATATTTTATTAATTATTAATAAGTATATGCTATTACACTTGTCCCATTTTTTTTCTCCTCTGCCCTGTAGCCTCCCTCCTACAATCATTCCCCCACCTTAATTCATATCCATGGCTCATACATTTAAGTTCTTTTGCATCTGCATTTCCCATACTATTCTTTACCTCCCCCTGTCTATTATGTATACACCATTTATGCTTCTTATTCCCTGTGCCTTTCCCTTCATTCTTCCTCCTCTGCCTCCCCACCAATAACCCTCCATGTGACATTCATTTCTGTGATTCTCTTCCTGTTCTAGTTATTTGCTAAGTTTTTATTTTTGTTTTAGGTTCAGTTGTTGATAGTTGTGAGTTTGTTGTCATTTTACTGTTTATAGTTTTCATCTTCTTTTTGTTAGATGAGTCCCTTTAACATTTCATATAATAAGGGCTTGGTGATAATGAACTCCTTGAACTTGACCTTATCTGGGAAGCACTTTATCTGCCCTTGTATTCTAAATGAAAGTTTTGCTGGATAGAGTAATTTTGGATGTAGGTCCTTGCCTTTCATGACTTGGAATACTTCTTCCCAGCCCCTTCTTGTCTGCAATGTTTCTTTTGAGAAGTCAGCTGATAGCCTTATGAAAACTCCTTTGTATGTAACTGTCTCCTTTTCTCTTGCTGCTTTTAAGATTTTCTCCTTATCTTTCATGTTGGGTAATGTAATTACGATGTGCCTTGGTGTGTTCCTTCTTGGGTCCAACTTCTTTGGGATTCTCTGAGCTTTCTGGATTTCCTGAAAGTGTATTTCCTTTGCCAGACTGGGGAAGTTTTTCTTCATTATTTGTTGAAATAAGTTTTCAGTTTCTTGCTCTTGTTCTTCTCCTTCTGGCACCCCTATGATTCAGATGTTGGAATGCTTAAAGTTATCCCAGAGGTTCCAAAGCCTCTCTTCACTTTTTTTTACCTTTTGCATTTTTAATCATTTTATAAAATTAATGTTTGAATGCAGTGGTCTCCATTTTCTCGCTACCACTCTCCCCCACTCCACCAACCCCCACCTCCTGTCCTCAATTCTATCCCCTTTGGCTTTGTCCATGGGGCATTTATACACATTCTTTGACAACCCTTTCCCTTATTTCCCCCATTATTTTCCTCCCCATTCCCTCTGGTTACTGATAGTCTCCTCATTTTTTTGAATTCTTGTTTCTTTATTCTGTTCTGGTTGAATGTTTATTTCTTCTTTCTGTTCCAAACCATCGATTTGAGTCTTGTTTTCCTTCCCTTCACTGTTGGTTCCCTGTACATTTCCCTTCATTTCACTTTTCATAGTCTTCACTTTTTCCTTTATTTTGTGACCATACTCAACCATTTCTGTGAGCATCCTGATTACCAGTATTTTGAACTCTGCATCTGCTATGTTGGTTATCTCTTCATCACTTAGTTGTATTTTTTCTGGAGTTTTGATCTGTTCTTTTATTTGGGCCATATTTTTTTGTCTTGGCATGACTTTTATGTAATAAGGGGTAGAGCCTTAGGTGTTCACCAGGACAGGGCAACTGACATTTCTGGGTTGTGGTGCTGTATGTGGGGTAGGGTCTGAGAGAGAACAGTGCTGCTTGCTCAGCTCTCCTCCAGCTTTCAGTCACTTCTTCCACTGCCTACAAGCAAATTTGGCCCTTCTGGTACTGATTTCTGGGTGGGTGCATGGGTGGGTGGGTTTGTGTGTGTTCTTGGATGCTGTGGGTATTTCCAACAAACTCTCCTATGAGGCTGGGTGTTTCTCCTGCTGCCTCAACCTCCACAGATTTTTTCCGTCAGAGTTTTTGAGGCTTTATTTCTCCCCACTGGAATCCTGGATTGTGCAGTCTGTCTTGTTCCCCAGTTGTCCCTCCTGGCTTATCCACATTCAAATGTGGGAACATCTGCTCCACCAATGGCCACCTTGGCTGCCCCAGTCCTCCAGCCTTCGCCTTGCCTCTAGTCCTTTTCACCCTGGCCTCCTGTCTCCACCCCTCCTACCAGTTTGGATGAATTTTCTTCTTTAAGTCCTTTGTTGTAAAACTTCTGTATAGTTTGATTTTCTGTCAGTTCTAATTATTTTTTGTTTTTAAATTTGTTGTTATCCTTCTTTTGGTTGTGCGAGGAAGCAAAGTGTATCTACCTACATCTCCATCTTGGCCGGAAGTTCTCTGATTATTTATTTTTTTGGAGAGGGGAAGGGGGGAAAAGGAGAGAAAGAGAAACATCAATGTATGAGAGACATCAACCAGTTGCCTCTCTTGTACTTCCAACTGGGAACCTAGCTCAAAATCCAGGCATATGTCCTGACTGGGAATCAAACCAGTGACCCTTTGGTTCGCAGGCTGACACTCAATCCACTGAGCCACACCAGCCAGGTGATTACTAATCTGTTCTTGACTCAGCCCTTGTATGGTTTCTCAATGTGCATGTCTTTTCTCCAAGAGAAAGGAAGAATCTAACAAAATGTATTTAAAATCATGACCTCCAGCATATGCGACTATGTGTATAAATAAGTAGTCACAATCTATTTTGCCCATGATATTTGCTAGTTAGGATAAATGACTTAATCCTAGAAATGTAGTGTAAAATTTTCAGGCCAGTTAGAAACAATTAGGAATTTATTTTTTCTTTTTACCACTAAGTATATCAAGTAGTGGCCTTAACTCTACTGAGACAAGTGCCAAGAAAGTAAAAGATAGTTTTCTATGGATAAGTTATCATTTTTCCCAGTTAATTAAAGGGAAACTGAGCACAGACCCTTAAGGATACAGCCTTTGCCTCATTTTCTCATGGCCTAACCAATAAAATGAGTCTTAGAAAATATCCAATTTTAAACAAGTACACAAGATTCTTAGCATAGTGGGTGCTTTTGATTCATTGTGGTCTGCTTACCTTTATTTTCCAGGTTTTTATAATGAACGTAATTTTTTTCAATAATTAGGTAAAATATGTAAATCATTATAACAATAACTAATGTATGCATGGGACCTTTTTAGTTAAAAAAATGTTTTCACTTGACCATTATCTATGCAATCCCTAGACAGTGAGGTTGGGCTGGAAACAGATTATGGGGCAGGAGGACAGAGGGATCATCTTAATTTATGCTTATTTTATAGTTTCTTATCCTAGGTGAATGTTGTGGGCATATGATACAACTCTTTTAATTAATTTTTTTCTTGGAGATTCTAGCAAACAAATGCTTGCTTTAATTTTTAAAGTTAATTTCTAGCATCTTCCTAATAATCAAACAAAGGATTTGTAAGTATTTGGAAAAATATTAGAATGAACATGTGGAATCCAAAGTGTTTATTCAAGGTCTTTGGCATGTTTTAAGGAAAATACGATTAATCTTTCTCTAAGAGATTAAGATAAATCAGCCTTTTCTTGAAGGCTATAATGTGATTCTAGTAGGCTTGCTTCCAAAGCTCATACTGTGTACTCTAAGAGTAAATGCTAAGTTGTGATTCCAGTTTTCTGTGACCCAAGGCAATTCTCTTTCCTTCTTTGCCTCAATTTCTTTTCCATAGTGTGGGATGACAAAAATCTTCTTTCGTCAGGGACAAGGATTATTAGGAGGAAAAAATTTGATTAAATAATGTGAGTATCTTGATTTCCTATAGGAAATAGAGCAGATAAATCCTGTAATAATCATGTTGAGAGGGGAATTTATTTTAACATATAACACAGTGAGCCATTAAGTGCCCTGATAAACTTCTAATTATATTTCTTTACAAATCTTGAGGCTCTCTTCACATACTCAGGTGAGTATGTTTCCTGCCATTCTCATGAGTTAGAAATATGGTCTATTATTGCTTTATATTTCTTCCTATTCATCTATGTCCCTCAGCTCTTTCTTGTACTCAGAGCCACTACTTAGGAGGAACCTAAGGAGGGGAAGGGGAGAGAAGAGTTTATGATGGGCAATGTGTCTACCATCTTGGCATCTATGTCTTCATCAGGACACTCCCGTTCTACAACCTAATACAGTTATACTTTGCATTAATTGCTAGATACACTATTTTATGCACACTGAGTACTTTTTAATTTTTAATTTATTAATTTTTAGAGAGAGGGGAAGAGAGGGAGAAAGAGCAGGAGAGAAACATGGATCAGCTGCCTCCCACATGTCCCCACCTGGGGATCTGGCCTGCAATCAGAATATGCCCTAACAGGGAATCAAACCAGCAGCCTCTTGGTTTAAAGGATGGTGTTCAATCCACTCAGCCACACCAGTGAGAGCATGAGCTTTTAGTTGAACTAAATTTCCCTTTCTTATCCACATAAAGGTATGGCAAGCCAGGCTAGTACTTGGTAAAAAAAAATGTTTTTCTTAAAATCTTTATTCAGGGTTTAATTTTATCTCATATATCTCATTTCATAGCCCTGCCCTGTCAAGAAATTTTTGGATTTTGATTTCATCATCCAGCATCTATATTATCTCAGCATTTGACAAGCATACCATATGAAAATTTAACAAGTTTCTGATGGAAGTGTTAAAGAAATTGGAGTCAGGTGCTGCACAAGTATGCCACTAGAAACTTCTGTTCCCATTTATTTAACAAGCATTTATGTAGTGATGACTAAATGCCAAGCACTATTCTAAGCACATTAGTTTGCATAACAATCCAGTGAGGTGCAATTATACTCCTTCTACTGGTGAGGAAAGTAAGGCATGGAGAGGTCAAGTTCATGAATCAATACTGTGAATATAGTTATTCAGTCACACAGCTCTCCTAAAATTCAATCTTTTCACAAGGATAAGAGATTTTTTCCTAGTGCCATTTCAAAATGAGTATACCTTCCTTATCTACCTGTCTAGGAATGCCTTCTCCCCTGACACCTCTACCTTGCCAGAAAAGTGATGAGACTTGGGTTGATGAGACTTGATCTTGAAAAACCCATGTCAGTACCTAGTTGTTACTGCCCTCTTTTTGAAATGTGGAGACACAAAAATGGTAATAAGATACAATTTACTGAGAGTTTTCTATGTAAGCAGTGCTATATTAAATGCTTTATATATCTTATTTCATTGAATCTTTATAGCAAAATTTTGAAATATGCCCAAGGTCACAGTGCCATTAAACAGCAGAACCAATATTTGTATCTTTTGCCAGTAATCAACCTTAGCTTCATCTGTCAGCATAATCCATAATTAATCTTTTTCTCCTTTCTTGGATAGCTAGTGCCTTGACTTTTCTTTCTCTTTTGTTACCATTGTGTACCCCCTGGGTTTTCAAAGATTATGACAGGGGTTCTGTGTTTATATCTGCAAATTCTTTCAGTATTCTAGGATTGTAATCCATTTAGAACTAGGGACTTCAATTCATTTGCAGTGTTAAGGTAAGTCTGACACTTCTCACATACCTCATGTTCTTTTTTTTTTGACATTTCATTTATTTTTATTAATATTCCTTTTTCTTTCTTGAATTCACCTCTTAACAATGTTTCTTTTTTAAAAAAGAGTTTATTTACTTTTAGAGAAAGGGGAAGAAAGAGAGAGAGAGAATATTGACGTAACAGAGAATCACTGATCAGTCGGTAACAGAATCACTGATCAGTCATCTCCTGTACTGAACCTACAACTCAGGCACGTGCTCCTATGAGGAATCGAACCAGCAACCATTTGGTTTAGGGGGCGATGCCCCACCAACTGAGCCACACCAGTTAGGGCTAAACACTCAATATTTAAATAAGCACTGAGTACCTATACAAGCTGGCATGGTGGCAGCAGGAGGGAAACAAAGGTTGCATGGTCTCTAAACCTGGACATGTCAAAGGCTGGTGGTGAGACAGGGGAAAAAAAGTAAATAATTATAATGTAACAAGATAGGTCTATAAGAATGCATACTTTTTATTATCATTTGGTTTTAAGTATTTTTTAATTTCCATTTTATTCTTGCTTGAGCCATGAAATACATAAGAATACTTCCCAAATTCTCTGTGATGAAGAACTAGTTTGGTTATTTTTATTGGTTGTTACTTGGTTTTATTTTTTAAATATTTCCAATCTATTGTGGACTTATACTTTGGCAAAATGCAAAAAGAAAAGAATTGCAAGAAAATTAAATGCTGCTTGGGTGTCAACGATAATGTCAAGTGCTATGTAAGTTTCTAAACTCCCCATTTCTTACTTACCTCTTAGTAGCATGGGCATTGTCAGAGTTTGTGGACCAAGAGCAGTCCAAAGACCACAGTTTGAGCAGCAGGGACTTAGAATTGTAAAATTTCCAAGTGTATAGAAGATATTTTAATTTACATATTCTTTTGTTACTGACTTCTTGCTTAATTGATGATGGTTACAGAATGTGATATTAATGATGCTGATTTTTGCAGATTTGTTGAATTCTACTTTATGGCCTAGTACATAAGCCATTTTTGTAAGTGTTTCATGTGTGTTTAAGAAGAATGTGTATATTTTGTTTACTAGATGCAGAGCCCTATATATTTTTTCATTATACCAAGTTAACTGTGTTAGTTATATTAATCATGTTGTTAAAATATTTAAATCTTTATTGATTTTCATTTGCTTGATATATCAGTTACTGAAGCTAGTTTAAATTTACTCTCCAGTGGAAAGTTTGCCAGTTTGTAGTTCTATAAATTTTTGCTGCTTATAGTTTGAGCCTATATTATTAGGTATATACAACTGTAAAATTATTATATCCTCCTAGTATATTTAATATTATGCACTGATGCTCCTTATCCCCTAAAAAGCTTTTTACTTTAAAGTTTGTGGTCTGATTTGAATACATCAGCTTTCTTTTGGTTGATTAGTATTTGCATAGTATATTGTTTTCAGCCTTTCGCTTTCAACTTTTGTATATCTCTATGTTTTAAATATGTCTCCTATTCTTTAAACTTTTTTATCTATGTGGACAACCTCTGCTTTCCAAATGAAACATTAATCCACTTTTTAAAAAAATATTTTATCTACTTATTTTCAGAAGAGAAGGAGAGAAGCATCAATGTGCAACAGGAGCATCAGTCAGTTGCCTCTTTCACATCCCCAACCAGGACCTGGACTGCAACCCAGGCTTGTGTCCTAGAATCGAATCCACAACCTTTCCATTTGTGGGATGACACCCAACTCACTAAGCCCTGCTGGTCAGGGCAATCCACTTACTTTTAATGTATTACTGATCAATTTAGATTTAAATATACCATTATATTTTGTCCTGTTTTTCTCACCTGTTCTGTTTCTTTGTCTCATATACATTGTTTTGCCTTTTAAAGATATTGACTTTTTTAGTTTATTTTTATCAGTCCATTTTTCACTCTTCAAAGTTAGAAGTTGTGAGTGTATTTCTAACTGATGTTGGTTACTCTTGAAATTTTACCAAGTGTACTTAATAAAGCCTAAAATTAACTGGTATCTTCATCCTGGACAATGTAAGAATTTTAGAAAACATGAAATCCAAACATATTCCTTGAAGTTTGTTATTTTGCCTAATATCTTTTGTTTTATTCAACTGCAATTATTTTTAACATATAATTTATTGATTATGTTATTACAGTTGTCCCATTTTTTTCCCCTCTTTATCCCCCTTCACCCCATACCCCACCAACCTCCAGCAGTCCTGCCCTCACTTAGTTTATGTCCATGTGTTGTAGATACAAGTTCTTTGGCTTCTCCAATTCCTATACTGTTATTAACCTCCCTCCATCTATTTTGTGCCTATCAGTTATGCTTTTTATTCCCTGTACCATTTTCCCACATTCTCCCCCCACCTCTGATAACCCTCCATGTGATCTCCATTTCTGTGATTCTCTTCCTGTTCTAGTTATTTGCATAGTTCATTTTTGTTTTTGTTTTAGGTTCAATTGTTGATAGTTGTGAGTTTGTTGTCATTTTACTGTTCATATTTTTTATATTTTCTTTTTTTTAGATTAGTCCCTTTAACATTTAATATAATAAGCACTTGGTGATGATGAACTCCTTGAACTTGATCTTATCTGGGAAGCACTTTAGCTGCCCTTGTATTCTAAATGAAAGTTTTGCTGGATAAAGTCATGTTGGATGTAGATCCTTGCCTTTCATGACTTAGAATTCTTTCTAGCCCTTTCTTGCCTGTAAGGTTTCTTTTGATAAATCACCTGAGAGTTTTATGGACACTCCTTTGTATGTAACTGTCTCCTTTCCTCTTGCTGCTGTAAGATTCTCTCCTTATCTTTAATTTTAAGTAACTTAATTATTATTTGTCTTGGTGTGTTCCTTCTTAGATCCAACTTCTTTGGGACTCTCTGAGCATCTGGGCTTGCGTGTCTAGTTCCTTTGCCAGATTGGGGAAGTTCTCCTTCATTATTTGTCCAAATAAGTTTTCAGTTTTTTGCTCTTCCTCTTCTCCTTCTGACACCCCTATGATTCAGATGTTGGAATGTTTAACCTCTAGCTGAGGCCAGAGGTTCCTCAGCCTCTCCTAATTTTTTTTTTGCATTGTTTCTTCATTCTGTTCCATGAATGAAGTTGGATGTTTTTCTTCTTTTTTTCCAAATCATTGATTCAAGCCCTGGTTTCCTTCCCTTCACTGTTAGTTCACTGTATATTTTCCTTTATTTTACTTTGTACAACCTTCATAGCTTCCTTCATTTTGGGACCGAACTCAATCATTTCCATGAGCATGCTGATCACCAGTGTTTTGAACTTTGCAAAACTATCAGATTGCATCTGATAGGTTTTCTATCTCCTCGTCACTTAGTTCTTTTTCTTAAGTTTTGATCTGTTCTTTCACTTGGACCGTATTTCTTTGTCTTGGCATACCTGTTATGTTGTAAGGGGTGGGGCCTTAGACATTTGCCAGGGCAGGGCGTATTGTGGTGCTGTTATGTGGGGGTTGGTCAGAGAGGGAACAATGCCACTCACTTGCTTGGCTCTTGCCTGTCTTTCCACCATTTCCCTCGCTTCCCACAAGCAAATTGGGCCTTGAAGGGGTTGGGTTGTGTATGTCCTAGGATCCTGTGGGCCCCTCCAAAAGACTTTCCTGTGAGCCTGGGAGTTTCTCCTGTGCTGAAATTACCACAGGTGTTTTCAACCAGAGGCTTTGAGGCTTTATTTCCCTACTCTGGAACTCTGGGTTGCACAGTTTGTCTCCCTCCCCAGTTGTTCCTCCTGGCTTATCTGCTCATAAAGGTGGGAAATCTCACCCAGTTTGCTACATTGCTGTGCATCCTCTCTGCCCCTTCTTTCCATCTGGATGAATATTTTTTCTTTAACTCTTTGGTTGTCTGACTTCCATGCCATTTGATATTCTGGCAGTTCTGGTTGTATTTTGTTTTTTAAATTGGTTGGTATCCTTCTTTTGGTTGTGTGAGGAAGTGAAGCATTTCTACCTATGCCTCCATCTTGGCCATATCTCATCCAATATCTCTTTAAATCTATGAATTTTACATTATTACTGTCATTATTTAATATATCTAGTAATTATTTACCTTAGTCTACATATTTTACCACTTTCTCTGCCCATTATTTTTTCTTGTATCTCAGACCTCCTTTCTCAGTTCACCTTCCTCTCTCCTGATGTGTATCATTCAGAATTTCCCTATGGTGAAGGTTTGTTGATAATAAGCTCTCACAGTTGTTTATTTGAAAATATCTTTATTGTTAGGCTGGATAGACAGATCTAGATTGACAATTATTTTCTCTCAGAAATTTGAAGATATTATTTAATTGTCTTGTGGTTACTATTACTGCTATTGAGAAGTTAATTTTCATCTAAAAACTAGGTTACTTGTCTTTTCTTGTTTGGCTGTTTTTTAAGATCTTTGTCTTTGGTGTACAGAAGGTTTACTAAAATTGTGACTGGAGTTGACTTCTTTCTTTTTCCCTCCTTTTTCCCTTTCTTCCTACACATGGTATAAGTTACTTTTTCTATATTCGTGGATTCATGTCTTTTATCAGTTCTATAAAATATCACACTTAGTACTTTAAATGTCATTTATATTCCATCCTTTCTATATTCTCCTTCAGAAATGACAAATAGACATATTTAGAAGCTTTTTATTCTATGCTCTTTGTCTCTTAATAACTTTTCATTCTGTTTCTTTTTCTCACTGTGCTATATTCTGCATTAGTTCTTCATATCTAATCAATACTTTGCTAATTTTCTTTTCATTTGTGTCCAATCTGTTTAACCCATCCTCTAAACTTTTAATTTTAGCCATTATATTTTTCATATATGGAAGTTCTGTTTGATTCTTTTTAAAAAATCGATTTTAACCCTGGCTGGTGTAGCTCAGTGAATTGAGCTCTGTCCTGCAAACCAAAGGATCACAGGTTCCCAGGCAGGGCACAGGCCTGGGTTGTAGGCCAGGTTCCTAGTTAGAGGGCATGTGAGAGGCAACCACATATTGATGTTTCTCTTCCTCTCTTTCTCCTTCCTTTCTTCTCTCTCTAAAAATAAATAAATAAAACCTTTTATTTTTTAAAAAGTAAGAAGAATTAATTTTAGAGAGAGGAAATAAGAGAGAGATAGAGGAAGAGAGAAACATGAATTTGTTCTTCCCCTTATTTATACATTTTTATCTAATCCTCACCCAAGGATATGCTCATTGATTTTAGAGAGAGGGGAAAGAGGTGGCAAAGAGAGAGGGAGAGAAATATTGATGTGAGAGAGAAACATCAGCTGCTTGCCTTCCATACATGTCCTGACCAGGGACTAAACTCGCAACCTACTTATTTATGAATTTATTGGTTAATTTGTGTGTGTGTCCTGACAAGGGGTCAAACCTACAACCTTGGCATATTGGAAGGTCACTCTAACCAACTGAGCTACCTGGCCAGAGTCTATTTGATTCTTTTTCATATATGCTGAATGTAAAAATTTCATGATGTTTGCATCTAATTTGCTTTTGTTGTTTGCTGATTTATAATTATTCTATGAAACCATATTGATTGGAATTAATTCTTAGTAATTATAAGAGCCTAGAGTGGGTAAGTTTTCTTCCAAAGAGAATTTGTGTTTGCTTCTGCTTGGAAGCAAGGACATTGCTAATTTAAAATCACAGTTTATTTTCTCCATCTTTGCAGTTGTCTCAGGTGTAGAATCTTATACCATATCTGACAGAGGCTTTTGGTTCCTAGCTTTCTCATTATTCATTATTCTGACCTCACATAAATCAGAATTCAACTCTTTTTGTTGTTGTTGCAGTTTTACATTGGCCTCTGGAAAATTACCTTACATTCTTAAGATCCCAGTAATTTCTTAAAAAGTACTTTTGTTGAAATGTATCCATTTCATAGTAAGATGGCCCATCAGAGAATATGGTTTGCCAATTTTCCAAAAGTAAAGTACACATTATTTTATTTATTTTTAAATAATTTTATTTAGTTATTTTTCAAGTATAGTTTTTTGTCTATTCCTCCCATTCCAGCCCCCGCCCCTTGCTCCCTACCTCCCTCCCATTTCCACCCCCCTTAGTTCTCATCCCTGTGTCCTTCATATTTGTTCCTCCAAATCCCTCCCCCTTTTCCCCCTTAAATTCCCTTCCCTCTCCTCTCTGGTCACTGTCCCCTTGTTCTCTATTTCAGTGTCTTTGTTTTTATTCTGCTTGCTTGTTTGTTTTGTTATTTAGCTTCCTGTTAAAGGTGAGATCATATGGTATTTGTCTTTCAACACCTGACCTATTTCACTCAGCATAATGCTTTCCAGTTCCATCCATGTTGTTGCAAAGGGTAGTAGCTCCTTCTTTCTCTCTGCTGCATAGAATTCCATTGTGTATATATGTCATAATTTTTTGATCCATTCATTTACTGACAGGTACCTAGGTTGCTTCCAACTCTTGGCTATTGTAAATTGTGCTGCTATGAACATTGTGGTGCATAGGTTTTTTGAAATTGATGTTTTAGGGTTCTTAGGATATAATGCTAGCAGTGGAATTGCTGGGTCAAAAGGCAGGTCGATTTTTATTTTTCTGAGAAAATTCCATACTGTTTTCCATAATGGTTGCACCAGTCTGCACCAACAGTGAACTAAGGACCCCTTTTCCCCACAACCTCTCCAACATTTGTTGTTTGTTGCTTTGTTTATGATAGCCATCCTGACCGGTGTAAAGTGGTATCTCATTGTGGTTTTAATTTGCATCTCTCTGATAGCTAGCAATATTGAGCATTTCTTCATGTGTCTCTGGATCTTCTGTATGTTCTCCTTGGAGAAATGTCTGTTCAAGTCCTTTTCCCATTTTTTAATTGGGTTAGATGTCTTAGAGTGGAGTCGTGTAAGTTCTTTGTATATTTTGGAGATCAAACCTTTGTCTGAGGTATCATTAGCAAATATATTTTCCCATACAGTTGGTTGTCATTTTAATTTAATACTGTTTTCTTTAGCCACGCAGAAGGTTTTTATTTTGATGAGATGCCATTTGTTTATTCTTTCCTTTATATTCCTTGCTCTAGGGGACATATCGGTAAAAATGTTGCTGTGTGAAATATCTGAGATTTTCTTGCCTATATTCTCCTCTAGGACTTTAATGGTGTCATGGCTTATATTTACAACTTTTATCCACCTTGAATTTATTTTTGTGTATGGTATAAGTTGGTGCTCAGGTTTCATTTTTTTGCACGTAGCTGTCCAGTTCTCCCAACACCATTTGTTGAAGAGGCTATCTTTACTCCATTTTATGTTACTGCCCCCTTTGTCAAATATTAATTGACTGTAGAGAGTTGGGTTGATTTCTGGGCTCTCTGTTCTGTTCCATTGGTCTATGTGCCTGTTTTAAAAAATTATTATGAGCCTGAACAAAATTAGTCTGAAGTTTATTCTCACACACAGAATCAAATAGTTATTAAATGGAGCAGTCCCCTACATTTTATTCCATTTCCCGTCTCTAGAGACAGTCCCTTTTAGCCCTTCTAGCTTATTCTTGTGGAATTCACCTGCATACCTCTAAATAATATACTTCTTGAATTTTTCCCCAATTTTAGGTATGATATTGACACCCTCCTATAGGATTTCCTTCTGTCCCCACTCTCACCCTATTCCCATGATCTGTGAGCCATCCCTCAGTTGTCTCAGTACAATTATATGTAACTTTGATGAGATTAGTATTCAGTGTAAAAGCTATTTCAAGTTGAACTATGTTGTAATAAACTGATTACCTTTCCTTTTCTGCCAGTGTTACAGAACAGACTGGGGAGAGGCGAACAATATATTTTTACCAAAAGGACCCCCCCCTTTTTCTTCGGGGGGTCCCCTCCATACTAGGTTCACTTTGCCTGCAGCCAGAGAAAAGACGTCTCTCAATGCCAGAGATTGGTGGAAAGGAAAAGAATTATTTATTTAAAAGTTATACAGACTTAGCCCTGGCTAAGTGGATTGAGCCCAGGCCTGTGAACCAGAGTATCGCAGTTCGATTCCCAGTCAGGGCACATGCCTGGGTTGCAGGCCAGTTCCCAGCAGGGGACGCATAAGAGGCCACCATACACTGATATTTCTCTCCCACTCTTTCTCCTTCCCTTCCCCTCTCTCGAAAAATAAATAAATAAAATATTTTAAAAACTTTTAAAAGTTATACAGACTTAGAGTTATGACTTAATGTCTTTATTAAATACTAAAGTTCTTTAGAATACCCACAAATGCACACAGTTCTTCCTCGCCCCCTTTGCCCAGTCCAGAGTACCACAGCTCAAAAAAAGAAGTAGAAGTTCATGATTCAGGCTCCCAGCACCGTCAGCTGTGTTGCTGCCACAATCTCTAGCTAATCTAAAGCCATGTGGCACCTTCCCGTGGCCCACCAGCAAGAGTCCTTTCACCCCTTTTGTTCCAGGCAACATCTCTCCTGCTACCTAAACCACAAGGCAAAAGGGAGCACCCTAGAGCCACATGGTCCTAACTCTCACCCAAGCCTATGGTCTCCGCCCGCTGCCAAAGCTGCGTGGTCCTGACCTTTGCCCAACCCGCATGATGATTCCTGTCATGGCTACCGCATCTGGGTTTAAATCCTCACACCAATCTTGTCTGCAGCCCCATTTCCAACTCCTCTCACAATCAGTTATACCTGCCAGCATTCCTGTATTCTTTCAGTGTTACTGGGCTGCTATAGTAAGTCTGGGCAGGCATGGCCCCATGGCATGGAGCCAATCATCTCCAAGCTCTCATGCAGGTGCAAGTGCTGTAACCAAGGGGAGTTGCTTCCTAGTTACATCCTGGGTTGAAGTCACTCCCTTCTCCCTGGCTCAAAGCAAGGCCACAGCTATTCAACATATCTATGCAACCAGTTAAAGGCTATAGATATGTTAAATGGCCATGCCATAGGTTAGCTGCAAAGCTGTTGCTATGCAAAACAGCTCTCAATGGCCCTGCTCCATGTGTCCCATCCGCCAGACTGGTGGGGGCGAGGACATCATATATATATATATATTCTCTAATATTTCCTGAACCCTTGAGTTCTGGACCCCATTACAAACCCCTACCTGCCCCCCCCCTTGGCTTTACCCTGTTACACCAACATATTGTATTTCTGAAGTTCATAATTATCTTCTCTCTCTCTCTCTCTCTCTCTCTCTCTCTCTCTTTCTCTCATTTTTGTTTTGTTTTAGTTTTTTGCTGGCTTAGTTTCCTATTTAGTTGTTACTAAGTTAACACTACCTCTTCACTAATTGTCTAAGTATCTTCATACTGTGTTCAGAAGCATCCAGTATTTTATCAGTTTTATCTTCTTGGAGAAATCTCTCCTTGAATCTTCTGATCCTCTCAAGACTTGACTGCATTTCTGTCACCTCTCTCTTGGGTTAGATTTCCTGTGGCTGTGTATATCTGGGCATGTTTCCTTGTTTGGGTGATCATACCCTTTAATAGTTCCTGAGAGAAGGCTTCCCTCTGAAGCACAGAAACAACTTAAATAAACATAAACTCATTTTTTTCTAATTTGATTTGTAAAAAGTAAGGGTAGGTTAGGAGTTTAGGGTCATTAGGGAGTTTTATACTGTCCATTCAGAAAATCAAAGGAGGAACTCTGAATTGTGATTTAAGAACCTAAACTAATAAAATGTGGAATGTCACTTGTAGGAAACTTAGTTTGATTCTAGCAACCTGGATCAGTGAAAAGGGTAGGGCACTTAGCAACAGATGATCCATTTAAACTTTCTTATTTTAACACAATCTAGTTGAGGGGGAAGTTGAGCCTGATAATCTCAAGAGCCTCTCCTTTTCTGTCCCATAAGATTGGTGATAATGAAAGGGCCAGCTGTGCAACTCAGAGGAGTTGGGGGAGGGGGATAATAAAAAAGAAGGAGAAAGGCCAAATCAAGGAACTTGTATAAAGGACCCAAGGACTTGGACAACAGGGTGGGGTTTGACTGTGGGGATGAGAGGGGCAGCAGAGAGCAATATGGGGAAAACTGGGGTAACTATAATAGAACAATAGTTTTTTTAAAAAGCACTTTGTAAACTCTCAAGTGCTAAGTAAATATTACCTTTTTTAAAGCAGTAGTGTCATTTTTAAAGGAATAAAGCTTAGAAAATTTAGGAGAATGGATAGCTAGTACATTCCTTAAGATGTCTTTTTCTCATAGAAGAACATATTTGGTGGTCAAGAACACAGACTTTGGAGCCAGGCTTCTGTGTCTGGATTCTGTTAATGTCTCATCCTAACAGTGTGACATTGGGCAAATTACTCCATCTCTCTGTACTTCAGTTTCCTCTTCTGTAAAATAAGTGTAATCATGATAAAAATAGTATTTGCTCTGCGAAATTACATTAAATGGGCTGATATTTTTAAAGTACTTAGGACAGTGCCTGACACATAGTAAGTGTTAGATGAGTGTTTAATAAATGTCTAAATAGCAATTGTTTTAACTATACTCCTGGTATGGGTTCGATTTATCAATTCAAGTCTCTGATGATTGTTTAGAAAGCCAAGGTTTGCTGATGATTCATACCTTGGATTTCTGCTTGTCAAAGGGTAAAATATTGGCACAGGTAGGTTTTTACTCTCAATGTCATGGAGTTTTCCAAGTTTGCTATTGCTTTAACCTTCTTGCTCAACTATTATAGACAAAGAAAACACTGTAGAAATAAGAAAATACCACTTTTTCTTTTAAGTTCCCTCGTAGATTTCTTAACACTGTAGGACTAGAAACAGCTATCTTAGAAAAATCTTACTTTTTTCTTTAGGAAATCAGAGAGAAAATTATTTTTCTTAAGGAGTTAAGTAATAGTTTTTACTTTGCATTTCTGTTCCAGGTATTTCAACAATTCTTGACAGAAAGGGAGTAAAAAATGGCTAAAGGAAGGTGTCCAACTTTGCCTGTGAGGGCCTGGGCTCCATGAGAATGGTTCAGAGCAAGAGAGAGCTGGGCTGAGGTCTGGGTCCTGAGCAAGACTTATTCACAATGACTTTCTCCATTATGAGAAACAGAGGGAAGAGGACTGCCACAATGGTTGGTATGGGCTGTCTGAGGACAGTTGAGCTCAGCAGAGGGTCCCAGGAAGACCCTGGCCTGCAGGGATTAGAGCAGTGGCTCCCTACCCCACCACCTGCTCTGCCTGACATAGGTAGGGCCTATGGCTGCCAGAAGGACCATCTTGTCCTAGCTGTCTTCCACTATGAAAAGCAAGAGGAAGCCATTTGCCCTCTAAGCAATAGTCGGTTTTTCAGAAGTTCCATAGGATCACCCACCCTGGGCAGTGTTCTTTGAATGTTTCTGCTCCCTCCATCTGTATTGGATATCAGGACCCAAGGAAGGTTAGTAAGGCTGTAAGGAAGACAAGGATGTAGAAGTGAGGGGACTGCAATGGTGTCCTCAATGTAAGACACTTTGGAGGTGCCTCCTCATGAACAATAATTCATACAAGGACACCTGTCAGACTCTGCAGAAGTTGCAATCATTGCATTGTGAATGAGTTGCTCATTAAGAAACACCAAATATCAAAGTTATTGGCTTATTAATTAATTAATTAATTAATTTATTTATTTATTTTTAGAGAGAAGGGATGAAGAGGAGAGAAACATTGATGCAAGAGAAAAACATTGACTGGTTGCCTCTCATATGCACCCTGACGGGGAACTGAACCTACAACCCAGACATGTGTCCTGACTAGGGATGGAACTAACAACCTTTCACTTTGTGGGATAATGCCTAACCCACTGAGCCACACCAGTCAGGGCTGTTATTGGCTTATTATTAATTTTTGAGTAATGTGAATGATTTGCTGATATTCATTGTTTTAAACAAACTAGTTAACTCTTTAGTTACTCTGTAATACCTTTAATTGCCATCCACATGGAAGATCCTTTTCTACCCCAAACATATGTATTCTCTTTAACTTATGCTCTCTTGTTTGACTTCATTTTGAGCATGTACTCAGACATATGTGTGCACATATATACATAGACACAAAAGCCCCATTTCTACTTACCTTTTGCACACACATATTCATTTGGCTAAATTTTAAATACCTCAGTGATGTCACTTTGAAATAAATTAGTAGACTAGAAAGGCCTACTTTCCCACAGGGAGAAAACTAACTGGTGGGCAGTGAACGATTAAATGTATACAGGAGTGTGGGAAGCTAACTCCTCTCCACAAGGGTGTGAGGAGCCCTCCCATCCCAATTCATTTAGGATGGGAGGGCTCTTCTAGGGGCCTTGCCTTTATTAAATACTTGAGTGCTTAGGAGATTTCTTCAATAGGAATTGGGGTATCTGTGAATCTTTTTGGAACAGTATGGAAAGCTGAACCATGCTTAGCAACTCTGAAAGGTCTTTTTGATCCTTAAATGTTCTGATATAAAAACCTATCCAAGTTTTCACAAAAATAGTAAAATGTGTTCAGTCTTTTGTCAGTCTCTTCATACCCATAATAACTTTTTCTCTTTTGTGGAATAATTGTTTTTAAAACCCAGAAAACAAACAAACAACCCCTCCTCATTGTTTTATTCTTCAAAACAGGATTCTTAATGTAAGAATTACAGTATCTCTATTAGGGTCATAATAGTCAGCAATTTCCATTTAATGAGCTCAACAAAATCTCTTTACAAAAGGATACAGGCTTCTATTTGCCAGGTATTTCTTTTTCTGCAATTCCTAGAAATCCATTTAAGACTGAGTATGATCTCTAATATGATATATCTAACTCTGAAAAGCCCAGGCATAGGCAATAAAACAGATCTTTGAGCTTCAGCTCAAAATTAAGATTGAAAGAAATGAACTCAGCTTAAATGAACTGGAAACTTTATAAAAGCAGAAACTGTAGCCAGTTCCCCTGAAATGAAATAATAGCTTGGAGACTATAGTGTAAATCATTAAACTTACTTATTCCAAGTTTAGCTACCAACTAAAATTTCTTTTTTTTATCAGACCACAGGTGATTTTAACAAAATGAGCTCAAGAGGTTTCAGTTTGCTAAATCTTTATGACCAAATAAGCAAGTACACATAGTAACCACCAAAATAAAGGGGTGACTATTGTCTTGCAGAGCAATATGGTTTATATAAAAAAATAGTATTTTTTAAAGTTTTCTGATTTTAGTGGACACAATTCAAAGCAAAGAAATTTCACCATGTTTTAAATAACAAATGGGTAGAAATATTTTGAGGCATAATTCAACATTCTGATTTAAAGAGCTAATTTAAAAAATATTACACTTTTGCCGTTACATGTTTGTATTTTTAAATATATCAGAGCTCCTCAGGTTGGTGATGGTGGTGGTGGTGGTGGTGGTGGTGGTTGTTTAATTGTCATTCTATACCTACTCTGTAGGTTGGGAAAGATGATGTTTTAATGGGAAAAGAAAAGGAAAGTGTGTCTTGTTAGGGGAAAATGTCAACAAGAATTAGACCAAGGCATAGCCTGTCTTTCTATTAAAGATATGTTGTCTGTTTCAAATATATTTTTGCATTTTTCCCCATGTGATGCAGCTGTGCTAGCCATTCATTGGTCAGAAATTAACTTCTAAAAGTTAGCAGCTGGGCTCTGAATTTTCAGCCAAGGATAGTCTGAGAAGCAGTGTATTCTTTGGTTAGCTCCAGATAACCAAAAAGATTTCCCTAGACATTTGTGTGAAGAGCAAAAGCCTAGAAAGAAACATGAACCAGTGAAGTGACGTGAGATTAAAGTGGGCTTCACAAAGATACAAGTTTTTTCAGTAGGAGGTGAATTCTTGGAGCCTCCCAGGGCAGAAGAACAAAGCCAGGATTGGGCCCTGACAGGCTGTTTCCCTAAGCCTATCATGCGTATTGTCTAAATGCTATTCCCCAGTAGCAGGGGAAGGTTGACCTAACTGGTGCAGGTTTGCAGGGCACAGGGGGTGTCAAAAGCTTCTCTTTTCCAAAACTGTGATGGATATATAGATGGAGGAAGGCAAAGTAGACAGAGCCAATAAATGAAAAAAACTGTTCCAGGTAGGCTGTCAGAGCAAAAAGGGAGCCTGAAGTGGATACGAAACGTCCAGTTTTGGAGTCAAAACATTAGAGAATTAGGGTGAACCAGATCAAGAACTCCCATTGATCAGGGTAGCTTTGGCTCTCTGGGCTGGAATTATTCAACTGAGCTTTTCTGTACTTAATCTTGAGGCATACTTGCACATATAAGCCTTCAACTTTGAGGGTCAGGGGGAAACAGATATTATCATACTTCCTTCCTGGGGTGTCTGAAGGATGACAGCCTTCTTGAATTTTGGCCCATTTCTGGGCTGAAAGTAATTTCCCACAATCATTCTTTCCAACTTTTGCACTTTCTAAGAGGACAGGGATTTGGAGCTGACCATGGTGCTGAAGGTGCTCCAAATACAATACAGTACTCAGAGACCATTTAGTGAATACTTCAGGTGTGTCAGCTCTACAGTAGTCCTCCTTATCTGTAATTTAGCTTTTTGCAATTTCAGTTACCCATGGTTAACCACAGTTCAAAAATACTAAATGGGAAATTTCAGAAACTAACAACTCATAGATTTTAAATTGTGCAGTGTCCTGGGTAGTTAATGAAATCTTGCACTGTTCCTCTCAGTTCTATCCAGGACATGAATCATCAGTTCATCCAGTGTACCCATACTGTATACTGCACTTGCCCCTTAGTCACTTAGTAGCTGTCTAGATGATCAGATCAGTTTATCAGAGAGATCACACATAGCTTTTATTACAATACATTGCTATATAATTGTTCTATTTTATTATTGTTGTTCATCTCTTACTGTGTCTAATTTATAAATTAAACTTTATCATAGGCATCTATGTTTAGGAAAAAAACTTGTTATATGTAGGATTCAATACTATTTCCAGTTTCAGGCATCCACTGAGAGTCTTGGAATGTATTCCCCATGGATAAGGGGGTCTACTGTATTTCTAAGTTTCTTGCATGGACTAACTCATTTCATGCTCACAGCAACTCTATGAAAGAGGTGCTATTATTATTCTCATTGACAGGTAGGAAAGTATAATACAAACTTGCCCAAGATTACACATCTAATAAGTAGGGGAGCCAGGCAGTCCACACCCTAGAGCTGCTTGCTTCACTTGCTAATGAGATTTATTAGCAGAGCCATACAGAACTTGTCAGATTTTCACCTGTCCAAGTATCGTCCTAGCAGAAGTGGGCCATAGTTCCCTATATTGAGTTGCCAAGGCAGGTTGCTATAAGTTGGTATCTTGGAGAGCCAGACACAGCAGTGAAAACTGGTTGGGAGCAAATAAAAGTGACTTGTCTAGCCCTGGCTAGGGTGGCTCAGTTGGTGGTAGTATTGTTCATAGCCAAAGGGTTGTGGGTTTTATTCCCAGTCAGGGCACATACCTGGGTTGTGTGTCCAGTCCCTGGCCCAGGCATGTGCAATCCTTGGTACAGACATGTAGGAGAGGTTACCAACTGATGTTGCTGTCATTCACTGATTTTCTCTTTCCTTCTCTACCTTCTCCCTCTCTCTCCCTTAAAAAAAAGCAATGAAGAAAAATGTCCTTGGGTAAGGATAAAAAATTTTTTTTAAATATTCTTCATCATGCCCTGGCTGGTGTAGCTCAGTGGATTGAGCTCAGGCCTGGGAACCAAAAATATTCTCCATCATAACAGTCATCACACCTTAATGCAATGACTTGTTCCATGCCTGTTTCCCTGGTAGACTGTCAGTTTTGAAAAGTGGGTGGTATTTTATCCCCCACACCTTCCTATAGTCCCTAGTACATAGTAGGTACTAAGCAAACATTTAATGGATAAGTGCATTACCTGTGATCAATATAGTGATAATTTATAAGACATGTATTATTTCTACATTAATAGAAGCAGTATAAATATGTTAAAATCTGGAAAAAAATCTAGTCAAAATGGAGGCATAGGTAAACATGCTTCGCCTCTACACAGGAGTACAACAAAAATTACAACTAGACTACAAAAACAAATATCACCCAGATTCTCCAGAAAATCAAGCTGTATGGAAGTCTAACAATGAAAGATTTAAAGAAGCCACTTTCATTTAAATGGGTGACTTTTCTACAGTAGGTCATGTTACTAGGACAGAGAATCAAAGCAGCTCTACCTAATACACAGAAACAAACACAGAGGCTGCCAAAAGGAGGAGACAAATATTGTGCAAATGAAAAAAGAGAACAAAACTCCAGAAAAAGAACTAAACATGTTGGATATAGGCAACCTATCAGATGCAGATATTGAAAGGATGCTCCAAGAACTCATGGGTACTCAACAGCATAAAAAAGACTCAGGCAGAAATGAAAGCTGCAGTAAGTGAAATAAAGACAAATCTACAGGGAATCAACAGTGAAGAGGATGAAGCCAAGAATGAAATCAATGATTAGGAACACAAGGAAGAAAAAAAACATTCAATCAAAATAGCAAAAAGAAAAAAGAATTTTAAAAAAAGGAAAGTCCTGGCTGGTGTGGCTTGGTGGATTCAGTGTGGGCCTGTGAACCAAATAACCACAGTTCAATTCCCAGTTGGGGCACATGCCTGGGTTGCAGGACCCCGCAGGGGACACACAACAGACAACCATACATTGATGTTTCTCTCCCTCCCTCCTTCCCTTCCTGTCTAAAGATAAATAAATAAAATCTTTTTAAAAATGATGGTAGGGTAAGGAGCCACTGGGACATCTCCAAATATACCAATATCTGAATCATATGGGTGCCAGAAGGAGAAAAAGAGCAAGAAATTAAAATTTTATTTGAAAAAATAATGAAAGGAAACTTACCTAATTTAGTGAAGGAAATAGACATACATGTACAGGAAGCACAAATGATCCCAAACAAGTTGGACCCAAAGAGGGCTACACCAAGATACATCATAATTAAAATGCCAAAGGTTAAAGATAAAGAATATCTTAAAAGCAGCAAGAGAAAAGCAATCACCTACAAAGGAGGTTCCATAAGGCTGTCAGCTGACTTCTCAAAAGAAACTTTACAGGCTAGAAGGGATTGGCAAGAAATATTCAAAGTGATGAAAAGCAAGGAACTACAATTTAGATTACTCTATCCAGCAAAGCTATCATTAAGAATTGAAGGGCAGATAAAGTGCTTCCCACACAAGGTAAAACTAAAGGAGTTCATCATCACCAAGCCATTATTGTATGAATTGTTAAAGGGTTTTATATAAGAAAAATAAAAAGATCAAAAGTATGAACATTAAAATGGCAATAAATTCCCAATTATCAATAATTGAATCTAAACAACAAGCTCAGCAAATAAGCAGAACAGAAACAGAATAATAGATATGGAGATCATTTGGTGGCTTATCAGCTAGGAGGGGAAAGGGAGAGAGTAGGGGAAAAGGTGTAGGGATTAAGAAGGACAAATTGGTAGGTAGAAAATAGACAGGGGGAGGTTAAGAACAGTATAGGAAATGTAGTAGCCAAAGAACTTATACATATGAACCATGCACAGGAACTAAATGGGGCAGTTGCTGGAGAGAATAAGGACCAGGTGGAGTGGGACAAAGAGGGAAAAATTGGGACAACTGTAATAGAATAATCAATAAAATATATTTAAAAAATGAAAAATAAAATAATATCCATTAAAAAATTTTAAGTATATTGTATTAATTATGCCATTACAGATGTCCCATTTCCCTCCTTCATTTCCCTCCACCCTGCACACCCCCTCCTGCCCATATTCCCCCCCACTTTAGTTCCTATCCATGTGTCGTAAGTTCTTTAACTTCTACATTTCCCACCCTGCTCTTGCCCTCCCCCTGTCTATATTCTCCCCACCGTCTACTTATTCTCTATATTTTCTCTCCATCTCTCCTCCCACTCCCCTGTTGCTAACCCTCCATGTGATCTCCATTTCTGTGGCTCTGCTCCTGTTTTAGATGTCTACTTACTTTGGTTTTGTTTTAGGTGTGGTTGTTAATAACTGTGAGTTTGCTGTCCTTTCACTCCTTTTTGACTCCTTTTTCTTAGATAAGTCCCTTTAACATTTCATATAATAAGGGCTTGGTGATGATGAACTCTTTGAACTTGACCTTATCTGAGAACCACTTTATCTGTCCTTCCATTCTAAATGAAAGCTTTGCTGGATAGAGCAATCTTGGATGTAGGTCCTTGCCTTTCATGACTTGGAATACTTCTTTCCAGCCCCTTCTTGCCTGTAAGGTCTCTTGAGAAATTCACTGACAGTCTGATGGGAACTCCTTTGTGGGTGACTGTACCCTTATCTCTTGCAGCTTCTAGGATTCTCTCCATTTTAATCTTGGCTAATGTAATTATGATGTGCCTTGGTGTGTTCTTCCTTGGGTATACCTTCTTTGGGACTCTCTGAGCTTCCTGGATTTCCTGGAAGTCTATTTCCTTTGCCAGATTGGGGAAGTTCTCCTTTATTATTTGTTCAAATAAGTTTTCCATTTGTTGCTCTTCCTCTTCCCCTTCTGGTACCTCTATGATTCGGATTTTGGAATGTTTAAAGATGAACTGGAGGTTTCTCTAAGCCTCTCCTCATTTTTTTGAATTCTTGTTTTTTCATTCTTTTCTCTTTTTTTAAGGTATTTTTAAAAAGATTTTATTTCTTTATCTTTAGAGGGGAAGGGAAGGAGAGAGGGAGAGAAATTTTAGTGTATGGTTGCCTCTTGTGCATCCCCTGCTTGGAACTAGCCTGCAACCCAGACATGTGCCCTGACCAGGAATCAAACCTTGATCCTTTGGTTTGCAGGCCAGCACTCAATCCACTGAGCTACACCAGCCAGGGCTCTTCATTCTTTTCTGTTTGGTTGCTTTTTCCTTCTTTCTGGTCCACTCCATTGATTTGAGTCCCAGTTTTCTTTCCATCACTATTGGTTCCTTGTGCATTTTGCTTCATTTCACTTAGTGTAGCCTTCATTTTTTCATGTAATCTGTGACCAGAATCAACCAGTTCTGTGAGCATCCTGATCACCAGTGTTTTGAACTGTGCATCTGATAGGCTGGCTATCTCTTGGTTGCTTAAAAGTGTTGGCTCTGGGGCTTTGATCTGTTCTTCTGTTTGAGGCATAATTTTTGGTCAGATCATGCCTGTCATGTAGTGAGGGGCAGAGCCCTAGATATTCTCCAGGGCAGGTCAACCCAGTCACTGGGTTGTGATGGTGTATGTGGGGGTGAGGTGACAGAGAGAGCAATGGTGCTTGTTTAACTCTCTCGAATTTCAGTCCCCTCTGCCACTTCCCACAGGAAATTGGGCCCTTCTGGTGCTGGCTCCTGGGTGGGAGAGCTTGTGTACATTCTAGGACCATGTGGGTGTTTCCAACAGAGGCTGGGAGTCTCTCCCTGCACCTCAACCCCCACAAGTGTTTTCAATCTGTGCTTTTAGGCTTTATTTCCTGGCATTGGGACCCTAGGTTGCATGGTCTGTCTCACTGCCCATTTTTGCCTAGTTTATCTGCTTGTGAAAGGTTGACCAAGATCAGTGAACCACCTTTGGCTCTTCACTGGATCTGCTCGTTTCCTCCCTGCACCTGGGATCTGCTAGTTCTGGGCTGCCTGCATTCAGGGGTCTGCCAGCCACTGCCTTTTCCTGCTGCAATCCCTCTCTGCTGGCCGCCATCTCCGCCCCTGTTACTGGTCTGGCTGAATAGTTGTTGGACTTTGGTACAGTTCAATTTTCTGTCTGTTCTGGTTATGTTTTTGTTTTTAAATCTTTGTTGTCTTTAAATTTGGTTGGTTGTGTGAGGAGGCACAGTGTTTTCACCTATGCCTTCATCTTGGCCAAAGTCCATTAAAAATTTTGAAAAAAATAGAAGCATGTGTTGTGGAAATTATAGTTCTTTTGTATTTCCATTTCAGGAATTTCCTGAAGTTTGGAATGCATCTCTAGATATATCTTTAGGGAGAAAAATAAAACAAAGAGCTAAGATCATTATTTGGACATCTGAATGCCTAATATATGTGTGACTGAACATTTGTTAATAAGTTAGCTTTTAAACTTGTTCTGTATTTTAGATTTAGGTCTTACTATAGTAAGGAAGGTAGCTTCACTGACATGAAAATAACTCTGAACATCCCTTTTAGAAGGTGTATAAGCATTCTGTGGTAATAGAGTTTATAGTGGTAGTTATAGTATATTCCAATCAAATTTCCCATTTTAGAGCTGAGATTATTGCCTATTTGTTGTTTGATTTTAGTCAAACCATGTTTTTGTTATGTTGTGTTAACGTGTAGATTTCTGCATCTGTCATGTTAACTCTTTTCCAGTGTGTGTATTTTTCTAAACAAGATTCCACAGCTGAGCTGATGGAGGATAGGCCTATTTTGACAGTCCCCTTAGTCCATGTATAACCAAGCTCATTCTCTGCCAATACATGTTACATGATTCTGTGGACACATGTAGCATGCCTGTGCAACTTGCAAATACTCATGCATTATTACAATAATAATTGAGTTTTGATACAACTAGAACTCAGCACTACCATGCTGCCAGCATTTCCTTTTGGCTACCAGTACTGGGCAGGAAAATTATAGTCTAATTGTCTTCCTATTTATTGATAAACAAAGTGGCCAGCCCAGCAATGAAGCCTGATTAGCAGTTTGCACCCTTGGTAAAAGGATAAACAGAGTGCTACTGTTTCTGTGTTTGACTGCAATTTGCATCTTTAAAGAGGTTGGACTGCCCTGAGATTCATGTTCAACTTCCTAGTGCTTATATATGTTACATGTCAGCCTTCTTGTTTTCTTTTCCTTCATCTTGAAACAATTTTTGCCAGTGTGTTTCTGTTCTCATCTGGCCTACTATAAGCTTCCCTATAGTCACCTGTCTGAAGGAGGAGTGGGCGGGATGAGAGAAGAAATATGTCTATTACACCGTGCTCAAACTTTACATTCCTAAAAGGCCCTTTTTAATGCCGACTCAACTTCTTTTTGAAGAAAGCATAATAGAGGAATGAAGACCAAAGACAAAAAATGAATCTGCTTACCACTCTCTCTGGCTCCTGAGAACATTTTGGGCCTCTTCCCCTTCCCTTACCTTCACCCACTCTCCAAAAAATGCCCTTCTTCTTTATAAAGTGAAATATGGTATTAGCCTTCTTCCTTGAGTTTAGTAGTGCTTCCTTGGTCTAGTAGTGCTTGTTCTATTCTGAAATTTATTCTAATTTAATTAGGCTCTTAAACTAAATAGTAACAGATCAAATATTTGAATCCTATAATTATTTCAAATGAAAAAAAACAAAGATCATTTTAACTTGAATTTGCATGCTGGAAAAAGGAGCATTAATACATGTGAACATGAGTTAATCTGTTTAAATAAACTTTCTCCATAATCCTTACCGTATGTAAACATCATTTGTTCTGCCTTAGAGGTATTGTATGGTTGGACCCATGAGACTCTGGTTATCCCACTGAACAGTTTCCTTTTATAACTTCAAAAGAAATGGTATGTATTTATTGGAGGTTGTAGGGTGTTAAGTGTAGTTAGATGTACAATGTACCTCGGCTGTTTTGTTAATGCCAGTAGGGATTAAATTAGATTTTATAGCTGTTGTAGAAGTCTATTTGGTAGCTAACAAGTGGGGTTTTGAAATCCTGGAAAACATAATCCTATTATAAAACAGGCAGCTGAATTAACATTACCCAGGAAGGTTCTCTTCATGGATTAACATTTTTTGACATTAACAAAGAAAATCATCAAATTCTATGGGGATATCACATGCTTTTTTCAAAAGTCACAACAGTGAATTGGGAAAAGGGAGCAAGATAAATGACTGAACATGCTATTAGTTAGACTCTTTTCTTTTAAGAAGAGCACAGAGGCTGGGAAATGAAGCTGAGTGTGGCCTTTATCTGTAATACTGGCATCTGCTCTGGAGTTGGAAATGTGGACTTGGCTGGTGTCCATGTGAGCACCTCACCTTCAGTTATTAGTACATAGTTATTTCCATCAGTAATTCCCTACTCCTGATTTTTTTAATATGGTCATTAAATAGTTACTAGGAACCAAAGTCTATGAACTAAAACACAAACTAATACCACTTTCTATGAAATCAGTAACACTTTTCCAGTTATTTGTAAGCCTTAGCATCTGAGAATTTTAGAGCTGGAAAGAGCCTTAACCTTTATTCTATTTCACTTTTATAGTCCTATTCCAAATTTTACTTTACACACTACAAAAAAGATGGATCTCTCGTACACTTACATATACTTATACACACATGTATAAAAATACATATATACTTAACAATGTATGGGTGACTTTTTTATTTTTAAAAAGTGAACTTTCTTAAGTCTTAGCCATTGGTTTTGGCTTGCTAGTGAGGGTTATTATTAGAGCTTTCAGGACTTGTCAATTTTCATTTGCATGGGTATCCTCTTGGCAGATATCAATATGCCAACATGAATATCAATCACTGGCATATTACTGTGTTATATAATTGCACGTGTATCTTCAGCAAGTCACCACATGGGCATCAATTCTATCTAGATGGAGGAAAATAATTGCATAAGAGGCAGGGAAGAGTATGTCTTCATGGCAGGTAATCACATGGGTATCAATCAGGGTAGGTATGATGGTAGGTAATCTGGTGCATATCCATCACATGTACTAATGGAGATAATTATGTGGATATCTATCACATCAACACCCTGTTTTTCTGATAGAGGCTTACATGTGAAGAGATCACATCATGTTATATCATATCATGTGTTTGCTTATGTTGGAGAAGAAACTGCGTGTTCCTGTGTGCATACCAGGTCAGGTGGCCACAGAGTGCCTTAGGGGCTGAAGAAGCAGTACTGCCCACAGTGCCTTCCTCAGCAGAGCACTAGAATCTCCCATAACTAGAGAGACATTTAAGACTCTTGTTTTAAGGCTTCATCTCCTGCAAGAGTGGAAACACTCCTGGGAACAATATGAATGAGTATAGAAGACATTTGTAGTTTGCCACCAAGCATCCACTTTTCCTTCTTTGGTCGTCAGCTGCTGACTTGCATTCCCGTCCATGTGGTCTGGGTGTAGCTTCAGCCAGGGGTCGGATTCAGGGTTACCCAGTCAGTGAATTGTATTCGGCTGGCCTCAGTGACTGGCTCAGTCCAAGAGGTATAATTGGTCAGTCGAATTAGAGTGAATCTCAATCCTGTGGCAAGAGAAATGGGGAGTTTTTTTCCCTCAAAAGATCTCATCTGAAATGAAGTGAGCCTGAGGGTGCTATAGCCATAGTGCCTGGGGAGCCAGGTGTGTTCAGGGTCTACCACATGGACCTAAAAATGAAGTCTCCCAGAGAAATTGGAACTGAGGGATGGAGAGGAACCCAGCATGGAAAGTGTTGACTGGGCATGATTCCAGCAAAACCCGAAGTGAAATCCCTGACCTGAAAACACTTACCTGAGCCATTGAAGTTACCTTTGGCATAAGCCATTTGGTGGTGCTTTTCTGTCCCTTGCTTCAGAAAGAACCCGAACAGGATAAGTTTAACTTTCCTGAGCACAGGGTTTCACTGGAGCAGGCCCTATGGGAGAAGGAACAGCTCTCAGGGAGGAAATGAGGGCAGAGAGAAGCTGGGCTTGGTTAGAGAACAATCACCTTGGACCTCAGCCTGGGCCTGGAGCTCCTGGAGTGTTTGGTCTCCTGGCCTCTAAACATCAGAGCTCTAGCTGTGAGGAACTTTTATTAAAGACCTTTAAATGCAGCCTGAATGTTTTCCCTTCTCCCCCTGCCTATTCTTATTACTTTGATATTTATCAAATACTCATAATATATGAGTTACACACCAAAATAAATGAAAAAAACTAGAGATGTCTTCATGGAAAGAATCATACCATTCTAAGGCATTCTTCTATTGACATTTCAGAGGATATATTTTATTTTTAACCAGACTTTAGATACAAAAGAACTAATACAAAGAAATAATTTTCCATGAAGTAAAATATACTGCAACCTTAAATAGAATGTTTCTTAGAAGAACTAAGTGAAATTTATATGCTTTGTTTACAAATTATGTATGTCAAGAAGCTCTTTCCTTTTCTCCTCCAGTTTGTATTTTATTTATACTATCACTTTCTGCATATGCTGAGGTGTCAAATCAGGAGCTAATGGACCTATCCATAGAAAATTTTAATAAGAGAACACAAGTCACTGGAATGTACTTATAAATCTTAAAACCTCATTTAAACTTAATAATTCCAAATTCTCTCTTTCAAACTTAATTCAAACATTAGAGATAGAAAAATGTGCCATTTGTAGTTGGAAATCCAGCACTATTTGGAGGGTCCAGCTCCAGTGGAAGTTAAAATAAACAATAGGATGAAAGTGAGAAAGAGGGGGAAAGGATAAGGCTTGCCTCATTCACAGACTAATCATCTGTTAAGTTCTGTTTGCCAGTGATGTTCTGCTGCAAGTATGGGTTTGTGAAATTAATGCAAGTATGAATGAGTGACTGAACAAATGCTTGGTCTCTGGCTGGGAGTCCCAAGAGACTTAAGATCAAGTGTGAGAGTTGTATAATTTGTTCTCCATTCCAGTCTTCACATGTGCTCTTCACTCTGCCCAGCATCCTTCTAGTCTCACCAAGAGCATCACTCTAGGGGCCTTCCAGGACCACTGAGATTCAGTGATTTTCCCGGCTCTGTGTTCTGTATGTGCTAAGTGTACTTTCCTTTTTGTAACATGCATTATACCTGCCATATCTGTGCAGTCTTTGTCTTTTGTATGACCAAGAAGCCCCATGAAGGCAGGGATTAGGTCTGTATCCCATTACTCAGCAATGTGCCTGCATGTATGTGCTACTTTGCTGCTGTCAGTAGAGGTGCGGGGTAGCACAATGGTGGTGGACTTCCCCTTCTCTGACATTGAGAAACAAGTATTAAATTCAAGGAACTCATCCCAATTTAAGAGCTAAGTCTGACTTAGCTGGAGAAGGGTAATTCAGTCCTCCTTACCTGCCGGTGATCACTCTATAGCCAATGAGTTATCAGCAGTGGCTTGCCGAAAGTTTCTACTAAAGTGTTTTTTCCTCTTAAAAGAGAATCATGGAAAAATCAGTCTTTCTTTCCTGCTAACAGTGACAAAGGGGCATGTCACCATGTTTACTACTAAGGGCAGCCTGCCCTTAAGGACAACATTGTGGATGGCAGTGAGTAAAGAAACAGCACCCTTGACATTGTTGAGCTGCTGGCTTTGCCAATCCAGAGGCTCCCTTACCACTGTAAAATGTCACATAAATATCCTTAGTGTTTAATTGAACCAGTCTGGGTTGGGTTTTCCATTTTGTGCAGTCTAATGTATCCAAACTGAACTGTAGAAAGCATATAGGCTTTGCTGTCAGATGTGTTGGTTTTGATTCTTAGTGGTATGGACCTAAGTCCTGACTTTCTTAATGTATAGAGTGGAAAAAGTAGTAGTTCTACGTGGGGTTGATGTATGAATTAAATGAAATTATGTATTAAATATGTACCAGAATGCCTAAAACAGATTAAGTACTCAGCCAATATTACTTCTTTTCCATTTAGTAGATGTTTCATGTATGATCTTGGGGATCCCATAGGTTGAATTAATGAACAATAACATGGTTAAACCCCCAGATCTTTTACATATAAACTGTCAGGTAGTTCATAATCTAGCACGGGAGTCAGGCATTCATAGTCATAATTACAGAGGTGTTCCCCAGCAGCCATACTTGGAGAGGAAGTCCTGCTGAAGGAAGGTAGGCATACCAGTCAGACCACATCTAAAGGCTGGAGTTCAGGTCTTGAACCCATAGACAAGAGGACAAGGAACAGTTAGCGATGCTGATGATAATGTTAATTCTGAGGAAAAGAAGACTTGAAACCAGAAAAGACTTCAAAGAGAAGAGGGAGTGGAATTATTCTATGCTGCTTCAGAGGGCAGAGTGAGAACAGACCCCATCAGCAAAAGGACTAGGATATAGAGTTTCACTCAACAGGAGAAAGAACTGTTAAAGCATGAGCAGTGTGTAAGTGGGAGAGAGCCCATCAACAAAGCAGAGGCCACTCATCAGGCAGTGTCCCTGGCAGGAGGTGGGGCCATCTGGTTCCCAAGGGCTCTTGAAAAGATCTGGATTTGACATTGAACTGTTCAACTAGACTCTTGTCGATTCAGAGAGCTTCTCTGTTGGATTTGCTATCACCATAGTTTCTGTAATTTCCTCTGTTGTCATTATGACCACCACTACCACCCCACCCCCCAAACTGACCTCTCACTTCTAATTGTTTTTTCCACACTCCCTTGATGACTAGAGAGGTCTTGTAGAGGCAGGCAGAGCAATGGGATTTGTGTAGCTGCAGTGCAGTTTTTAGGGAACTGGAAGGCCTGCCCGCCCTAGAGTCTTTCTGTCTCACCTGACACAAAACCTGAAAGTTTCCCATTTTTTAATCTTTCACCTAAGACATTGCCTCCAGAAAGTACTCGGTAAGATGTCAATATAGTGCTTAATAAGCTGTTAATACCCAGCTAAGTTGTTGCCTGGGAAGGATGCGAATACTATACACATTTTTATTTATTTTTAATATATTTTGTTGATTATGCCATTACAGTTGTCCCATTTCCCCCCTTCATTTCCCTCCACTCTGCACACCCCCTCCCACCCACATTCTCCCCCTTTAGTTTATGTCCATGTGTCATAAGTTCTTTAGCTTCTACATTTTCCACCCTACTCTTGCCCTCCCCCTGTCCATTTTCTCCCACCTTCTCCTCCTCCCACTCCGCTGTTGCTAACCCTCCATGTGATCTCCATTTCTATGGTTCCGCTCCTGATCTAGCTGTCCTCTTAGTTTGCTTTTGCTTTAGGTGTGGTTGTTAATAACTGTGAGTTTGCTGTCCTTTCACTCCTTTTTAACTCCTTTTTCTTAGATAAGTCTCTTTAACATTTCATATAATAAGGGCTTGGTAATGATGAACTCCTTGAACTTGACCTTATCTGAGAAGCACTTTGTCTGTCCTTCCATTCTAAATAAAAGCTTTGCTGGATAGAGCAATCTTGGATGTAGGTCCTTGCCTTTCATGACTTGGAATACTTCTTTCCAGCCCCTTCTTGCCTGTAAGGTCTCTTTTGAGAAATTCACTGACAGTATGATGGGAACTCCTTTGTGGGTGACTGTACCCTTATCTCTTGCAGCTTCTAGGATTCTCTCCTTCATTTTAATCTTGGCTAATGTGATTATGATGTGCTTTGGGGTGTTCTTCCTTGGGTATACCTTCTTTGGGACTCTCTGAGCTTCCTGGATTTCCTGGAAGTCTATTTCCTTTGCCAGATTGGGGAAGTTCTCCTTTATTATTTGTTCAAATAAGTTTTCCACTTGTTGCTCTTCCTCTTCCTCTTCTGGTAGCCCTATAATTCAGATGTTGAAATGTTTAAAGATATCCTGGAGGTTCCTAAGCCTCTCCTCATTTTTTTGAATTCTTGTTTCTTCATTCTTTTCTGTTTGGTTGCTTCTTCCTTCTTTCTGGTCCACTCCATTGATTTGAGTCCCAGTTTTCTTTCCATCACTATTGGTTCCTTGTGCATTTTGCTTCATTTCACTTAGTGTAGCCTTCATTTTTTCATGTAATCTGTGACCAGAATCAACCAGTTCTGTGAGCATCCTGATCACCAGTGTTTTGAACTGTGCATCTGATAGGCTGGCTATCTCTTGGTTGCTTAAAAGTGTTGGCTCTGGGGCTTTGATCTGTTCTTCTGTTTGAGGCATAATTTTTGGTCAGATCATGCCTGTCATGTAGTGAGGGGCAGAGCCCTAGATATTCTCCAGGGCAGGTCAACCCAGTCACTGGGTTGTGATGGTGTATGTGGGGGTGAGGTGACAGAGAGAGCAATGGTGCTTGTTTAACTCTCTCGAATTTCAGTCCCCTCTGCCACTTCCCACAGGAAATTGGGCCCTTCTGGTGCTGGTTCCTGGGTGGGAGAGCTTGTGTACATTCTAGGACCATGTGGGTGTTACCAACAGAGGCTGGGAATCTCTCCCTGCACCTCAACCCCCACAAGTGTTTTCAATCTGTGCTTTTAGGCTTTATTTCCTGGTGTTGGGTCCCAGGGTTTCGTGGTCTGTCTCAGTGATCCTTTTTTTTTTTTTTTGCCTCGTTTATCTGTGCGCAAATGTGTGACCGTGGTCAGCCAACTGCCTTCCTCGTGTCACTGCATTTGCTTTTTTTCTCCCTGCACCTGGGTATGCTAACCACCACCTCCTCCTGCCAAGACCACTGTTCGTCGGCCAGGGACTCAGGCCCTCTTACTGGTCTGGATGAATGGTTTGTTGTTGTTGGACTTTGGTACAGTTCAATTTTCTGTCTGTTGTGGTTGTGGTTTTGTTTCTATATCTTTGTTGTCCTTATATTTGGTTCTTTGAGGAGATACAGTATTTCCACCTACACCTCCATCTTAGTCCCAAGTCCTCACCATACACATTTTTAGAATTCTGATAACACTTACCATTTTATCTGCTTTTAAATGTACCTTCGGTGGCATTAAATACATTTACATTGCTGTGAAACCATCACCACCATCCTTCTCCAGAACTCTGTCATCATCCCAAATTGAAACTCTATACCCATTTAATAATAATTCCCTATTCTCTGCACCCATCCCTTACTATCTACTAGTCTACTCTCTATTTTTGTGAATTTGACTGTTTTTAGGCACCCATATAAGAGGAATTATGCAACATCTGTCTTTTTCTGATGGCTATTTCATTTCGCATAATGTCTTCAAGGCTCATCCATGCTGTAGCATGTAGAAGAATTTCCATCCTTTTTAAGAGTGAATTAATATCCCATTATAGGTATACGCCACATTTTGTTTATCCATTCATCTGTTGATGACACTTGTGCTGTTTCTACCTTTTGGCTGTTGTGAATAATGCTGCTATGAACATTGGTATACAACTACTTGTTTGAGTCACTGCTTTCACTGATTTTGAATATATCCCCAGAAGTGTAATTGCTAGATTATATAGTAACTCTATGTTTAATTTTTGGGTGAACTGCCACACTGCTAATACTATATACTTTTTAAAAACTGTATATTAACCAAGGAGAAAAGAACAAGTTCATTTTAATGAAAGTCAAAGTATTTAAGTGTCTAGATCCTATTAAACTCTAGAAGTCATAGATGAAAAAAAAAAAAGGGGACGAAACACTCTGACTGAGGAGGAGAAAGGTACAGAAGTATAGTACTTTTGATCAGGATTGATTCTACAACCTCAGGATAGTAAAGCTGGAAGGACAGGTGAGGTACTTTCAGAGGTACTTACAGAGGGAAATCCTGTTGAGTTCTTGCAGGGACTATTTATAGGTGCTTTGGCATCATTAATTTATTTATTCATCAAAACAAACCAGCAGGTGCCCTTTTTATGGACAAGTCCTGTCAGCTACTCCAAATTTTTAATTTTTGGTGCTTTTAATAGCAATAAAGAGTATTTTTTACATCTTTTAAAAATATTTTATTTATTTTTAGAAAGGGGAAAGGAGGGAAACATCAGTGTACAATTGCCTCTTGCAGGTCCTACTGGACCCCCCCCCCCACTGGGGACCTGGACTGCAGCCTACACTCAGTCCACTGAGCAATTTCAGCCAGAGCCAATAAAGAATTTTTTAATTTTATTTATTTATCTTTAGAAGGGAAGGGAAGAGGAGAGAAATATCAATGTATGGTTGCTTCTGGTGCATCCCCTGCTGGGAACTGGCCCCTGCTGGGAACTGGCCTGCAACCCAGGCATGGGCCCTGACGGGGAATCGAACCATGATCTTTTGGTTCTCAGTAAAGAATATTTTTAAAAGGAAGAAATCAGAGACTTCCGCCAAGATGGAGGCTTAGGTGGAATCACCTTGCGTCCGTGCACAACCAAATCTAAGAACAACTATTTTTAACAATAATAAACACAACCAGACCACACAGAAAATCAATAATACAGAGTCCGAAAAAAAAACCAAAATGCTCAACTAAACTGGTAAGAAGGGCGAAGCCAGCAACGGAGTGGGTTGACCAAAAGGATTCCTGACCTGGCTGTGCGCAAGCAGCCTAAGGCGAAGATTGGGCTAGCTATGGGCACACACAGGGAAGAGGTGCAGCTGGCTGTCTGCTGTCGCATGCAGATAAACCAGTGAAGAGGCGAGCATTGAGACCCCACGGCCCAGGGCAGCAGGCTCGCACAATTCCCATTGGATAAACAGGCCCGGGCAAGTGGTGGGATGGAATGGGCTAGCGGAGAGGACCGCCATTGCTCCCTCTCTAACCCCGCCCCCACCTACAGAGTCACAAACCAGCGACCTGGGTGGCCCTGCCCTGGTGAACACCTAAGGTGCCTCTCCTCATATGTAACAGGCACAAACAGACCAAAAATGGCTCAAGAACAACTCAGAGCCCCAGAGCCAATAAATCTAAGCGACCAAGAAATAGCAAAACTTTCAGATGCACAGTTCAAAACACTGGTGATCAGGATCCTCATAGAACTGGTTGATTTTAGTCACAAATTAGAGAAACATATGAAAGCCAAACTAATGGAAATGAATGGTAATGCAAAGAAAACCAATAGTAATGGAAAGGAGACTGGGACTCAAATCAAGGGAGTAGACCAGAAGGAAGGAAAAAATGACCAAACAGAAAAGAATGAAGAAACAAGAATTCAAAAAATGAGGAGAGGCTTAGGAACCTCCAGGACATCTTTAAACGTTCCAACATTGGAATTATAGGGGTACCAGAAGGGGAAGAGTCACGAGTGGAAACCTTATTTGAACAAATAATAAAAGAGAACTTCCCCATTCTGGCAGTGGAAATAGACTTCCAGGAAATCCAAGAAGCTCAGAGAGTCCCAAAGAAGTTGGACCCAAGAAGAAACACACCAAGGCACATCATAATTCCATTAACCAAGATTAAAATGAAGGAGAGAATCCTAGAAGCAGCAAGAGATAAGGGGACAGTCACCTACAAAGGAGATCCCATCAGACTGTCAGCTGATTTCTCAAAAGAGACCTTACAGGCAAGAAAGGGCTGAAAAGAGGTATTCCAAGTCATGAAAACCAAAGACCTACAGCCAAGATTGCTCTATCCAGCAAAGTTTTCATTTAGAATGGAAGGACAGATAAAGTGCTTCTCAGATAAGGTCAAATTCAAGGAGTTCATCATCACCAAGCCCTTATTATATGAAATGTTAAAGGGACTTACCTAAGAAAAAGAAGATAAAAAAGATGAACAGTGAAAGGACAGCAAACTCATAGTTATCAACAACCACACCTAAAACAAAAGCAAATTAAGAGGACAGCTGGATCAGGAGTGAACCATAGAAAGGAAGATCACATGGAGGGTTAGCAACAGGGGAATGGGAGAAGGAGAAGGGGGGAGAAGGTACAGAAAATAAGTAGCATAGACAGTAGATAGAAAATAGATGGGGGGAGGGTAAGAATAGTAGGGGAAATACAGAATCTAAAGAATTTGAGACACGTGTTCATGAACTAAAGGGGGAAATGGTGGGGGAGGGGTATGCAGGGTGGAGGGGAATGGAGGGGGGGAATAGAACAAATGTAATGGCATAATCAATAAAAAAAGTTAAAAAAAAAGAAATCACGCTAATCCACAAACCTCACACATCACTTCAGTACTTCCCTGTTCTTTTCCAGTCTTTGTCCCTTTGCAGCACGAATTTTAAAATGGTTGCTGTGTCATAATTTTATATTCTGCTTCTTTATTGCTATAAAAATCTTTTATTTTAATAGCTATATTTATGCATTGAGTGTTTTAATTTTAATTTAGTTAACCATTCTCCTACTGCTGAATTTTTAGATTGTCTGTAGTTTTTTACTACAATTTTATAATATAGCTATTATGTAATTTTATTATAAAATTATTATATAACTTAAAATTTTACAATTTTAGCAATAGTTTTATGTATACAACTTTTTCATCCTTGGACTTTTTTTTTATTGAGGTATAAATGACATAGAACATATTATATTAGTATCAGGTGTACAACATAATGAGGAGATATTTGTTTTTATTACAAAGCTATCACCATAATAAGTATAGTTAATAACCATCACTGACATAGGTCTAGAATTTTTTCTTTTAATAAGAATTTTTAAGATCTACTCTCCTAGCAACTTTCAAATACACAGTATAGTGGTAACTGTAGTCACCATGTTGTACATTATATCCCCATGACTTATTTTTTTAAGATTTTATTTATTTATATCCCCACAACTTATTTATTTTTAAAAAACTGGAATTTTATACCTTTTGACTCTCTTTACTCATTTGGCCCACTTCCTCAACTCCAATCTCTGGCAACCATAGTATGATTCAACCATTAATGTCTGATTTGATGCAGAAACCAGTTGGGTAGCATTAATATATCTGTAAGAATTGGAACCCAACACACCCATGTTCATAGCAGCACTACTCACAACAACCAAAAGGTAGAAGCAACCCAAATGTCTCTGATGGATGAATGGATAAACAAAAGGTAGTATATCCATACCATGGACTATTATTCAGCCTGAAAAAAGGAAGGAAATTCTGACCCATGCTAGAACATGTATGAATCTTAAGACATTATGCTAAGTGAGTGGGCCAGTCACAAAAAGACAAAATTGTGTAATTCTATTTATATGATGTACCTAGACTAGCCAGAGTCATAGAGACAGGAAGTGGAATGGTGGTTGATGGGTGCTGGGGGAAGAGTGTAATGGGGGGATTATAAGTTAATGGAAACAGAGTTTCAGTTCGGGAGGTAAAGAATGTTCTGGAGATGGATGGTACATTTATACAACAATGTGAATGTATTTAATGCCACTAAATTGTACGCTTAAAAAGAGTAAATTTTATGTTAGGTAACCTTTACCACAATAAAATATTTTTTAAAAGGAAAGAAATTGGAACCCAACCAAGAATATGAATAATATAAAAATAAGTTAGTTGAAAAAATTTAGCAACTTGCCCTGGCTGGTGTAGTTCGGTGGATTGAGCACAGGCTGCAAACCAAAGGGTCACCAGTTCAATTCCTAGTCAGGGAACATGCCTGGGTTGAGGGCCAGGTCCTAAGTAGAGGGCGTGTGAGAGACAACCACACATTGATGTTTCTCTCCCCCTCTTTCTCCTTCCCCTCTCTCTAAAAATAAATAAATAAAATCTTTTTTTAAATTAGCAATTTCAGGAACTAGTATAAAGAACACATGGACAACAACTAAGGGGGGTGGAAATGGGAGGGAGGTGGGGAGCACTGGGGGCGTGGGCTGGGGTGGGAGTAAAAAACAGAAAACTGTACCTAGAAATAATTAAATAAATTTAGAAAACTACACAAAAGTTTGATTAAAAGCTTTTTGAATTAAATAAAACACTGTCACTAAAAAAAAAGTTAGCAATTTAAGTGAGAAGGTTACAACTCAAAGCAGAGTGAAGAGTTAGGCTAGATTGTAATTTAGATTCAAGAAAACCAGCTTAATGTGCAGGGGTTGAACTTGAAGTTCCCTGTAGTCATGGCAACTATAAGAGGGCTTACAATTCTTGATTTTCATGGCAGAATAGTCACCTGGGCCTAGTATGTGTGCTGAGCAAAAATCTGTGTCCTATAAGCAATCTCAGCCCCCAGTAATCTATAGACAGACAAGTATTTGTGAAGGTTTGCCTGTTAGGTCAAGCATGTGAACCACTTAAAAAGAAAACCAATGTATTACATTTATAAATACAGGGTTTTTTAAATTTATTTTAATTTTAGAGGGGAAGAAGGGGAGAGAAAGGGAGAGAAGCATTAATGTGTGGTTGTTTCTCACATGCCCCCTACTAGGAACCTGGCCCTCAACCCAGGCATGTGCCCTGACTGGGAATTGAACTGGTGACCCCTTGCTTTGCAAGCCTGCACTCAATCCACTGAGCCACACCAGCCAGGGCTATAAATACAGGTTTTAAAATTTAAGGGAATTTGAGTTGTAAATGCTACCAACTGAGATGTAACCTTACTTAAATCTATTCAGTTTGAATGAATTCATTTTATGTATGAATAATATGATTGCAGGCTAAACACAAAAGCTTAAGGAAGATAGGTTTTTGAGTTGGTAATTTTTTGACTCAAAGAAGCCTCCTTCGTCTTTCCTATGTACAGAATCTGACCTCAGACATAAAAATGATGTTGACAGCTCCAATCCTAGTACTTTCTGCTCCATAGCATAGTTGTTGATTCATCTGTGGGTTTCTTCCACTAGAACATAAGCTCCTTGAGGTGACAACCATATTTGTATTGCAAGCACCTAGTCCAGCTCCAGACACACAAAAGGCATTCAACAGATGGTTGAGAGAAATGGCTTAAGGAGCAAAGATATTCTTGAATTTATCCTGGGACTATACTTTTGAATTTTGTACACATACATTCCTCCCAGATACCTGTGACAACACCTGCTTTGATATCTATGTGAATATTTGCTAGATGAAGATAACTACCTATTTTAGTGGATTATGATAAACAGCATTTATAATTAGTACAATTTGAACAAAGCCATTATAAGGCCTATTTCTTATTTTATTGTTCTTATTGGAACTTTATGCAGTAGTGCGCAATGGGTGCCCCATTCCTGTTTGCCCACATACTCTCCCAAAAGTCAAAATTACTGTTGGGAGACATCCTTCTGTGAGTGGCCAATGTCACACAGATGACCATCCTCTGCTCTGCTGGGCCACTGGTCACATCTCTGAAGTCCAGAGGCCCTGCATTTGGATAAAAGCCTCAAGATTTTAAGCTTGGTAGAAAATAAAGGGTTCCCAAAGCATCTTGTGAAAATTGGGGGAAGAAATTGGCTCCTGAGACAGAAGCCAAATCTTCACACATGGCTTCCTCTTTTGGCACCTTTCCCCTCATGGTGGGTCAGATCTGAAGTGAAGAAAGGGGTGGCTATGGGCCCTTAGCTGTCACGCTGGTAGTGATTAACTGTTTTCAGCAATTATGGCCTTCCATCTAGGGTGTGATGGCTGGCACCTCTGGTAATGAGATGATTTCCACGGCATGTGTGTTTAAGGCTCCGCTGGCTTCCTTTTGGCCTCTGCTTGCTATTCTCCTTGGCAGCTTCAGAGTTTACTGACATTACTACCAGTGTGACATGTTCCTCTTGGCCAATGCAAAAACTCGGGGAAGACATGCCAGCCTGCCATCAGAGAGGGCCCCTGGAGCTTCAGGAGAGACACTTGTGGTACCACAGCTGACTTGCCCCCAGGGAGTGGACATATGGGCTCACTCATCTGGTCTCTCAAAAAAAAACCCACACCTAAATTTTGTAAATGGAAATTTCTGTTTAACACTGAAGGGTTGAATAGGAGGGGTTTTTTTCTGTCACATAGGAGTAGCATTGTTGGTGAAGTTGTCATACCAGCTAGATAAGTGATTCACTCAGTAACCCATCAAAAAATTATTGAGGACCCACTATCTGGCAACACCAGACTATCACCGGATGTGACAATGGTGAGCAAAGAAAATGCAGTCCCTTTTCTCACAGATCTTATGGGCTGATGAGAGAGAAACATTGCCCTAACAGTCACTAAAATAAATGCGTGGTTGTGAATTGTGATAGGTGATGGGAAAGCAAAGTATGGGGTGCTATGAGAGTATAAAACAGGGCTCCAGCCTGGAGAGAAGGAGTCCCTATGGAAATGACATTTGAACTAAAATGACATCTGAAAAGATGAACAGGAGATAACTAGACCAAAGGTAGGGTACAGGGGGAAGATGAACAGAGGAAGAACATTTGGGCAGGAGGAGAAGCATATACAAAAGCCCAGGAGCAGCAAGAATCCTGTGAAAAGGCTGCTGAGGCCAGAGTGCCCAGAACTTGGGAGTTGTGCTGGGTGAAGCTACAGAGGTGGGCAGGGACCAGGTGATGCAGAACCAGGGACCATGGTAAGGACTGTACATGTATTCTTAGAGTAATGGAAGGCCACTAAGGCAGAGATGTGTGTCTTACAAAATATCATTCTAGAAGTAGTGGAATGGAGTGAATCTGGGCAAGGGTTCCACTGTTCAGGATAAGAAATGAGAGTGATAGGGAATATAGATGATATGGGAGAGAGGATTTCCTTTCTTTCATTCACCTCCAAACCTAACCTATCTTTCTGCTCCAAAAGACAGAAATTAGGTTTTTTTTTTCTTGGAAGACCTTTTTCTTTATAGTTTTGTAAGTAAAATTACATTCTTCTGTGTCTCTGGGGAAATCCCTCAAAGAAACAGAATGAAAAATTTTAGGAAAGCCATGTTCCATTTCTGAAGAAGCAAAGGGGCTCCTCAAAAATGTGGTAGACACTCCTGTGCCATTCCAAACACCTTCTTCCAGATCCATTAGTACCCCTAAAGTGACCTGATTTCCATCAATCCCAAAGCCAGCCAAGCAAGTTCATGTTTATAAGACTCTGTCCTAGCAGCAGTTCAGAAAACAATAAAAGCAGATGCAAGCCTTGCTGTGGTATAGAAGCCTGCTTTGGAAACTGGGGGGGTCAAGTGCCCGTTATCCAGGGAAGAAGGCTGTCCCTGGGAGACTAGACACACCCGTTGACATGCCAATTGGAGAGGGGCTGGAAATCACAGGGGCAGCCTGGGAAAGGAGGTCTCAGCCAGGCAGTACTAATACAACTGGACAATGCCACCGAGCTGGCGTGGCCAAGCCAGGAAGAAGGGAAGCATGGGTTGGGGGAGGAAGGGCCTCCTTTCCTCCAGAATCAATGTCCTTGTTAACTTGGGCAGAAGAAAATATGACAGCTCTGGAAACCTGCCCATATGATGAGGAGGAAGCCGAGAAGCAGTTGGAGCCTGAGAAAGCCCTGAGATGCAGGCATGATCAGTTGCTCACTGGGGACCTGGTGGCAAGCCCACTCTGCTCTGCTTTTACCAAAGCCCAAGAGGACAGGTGCTGTTGCCAGTTCCTACCACCACCTCCCTAGCTGCTTCATAACGTGCCTGCTCCTCAGGTGATCCCAGCTGGATCTGTTTTAGAGAAAGTCCAAGTAACAAACAGAGCTGAACCCATGCTCCCTGAGGTCTGTTTTGGCCATTCTGTTTTGTTATCTGGGATATAACTAAGAGGCAAGTGTGATAACTGAAATCTACAGAGAAATGGAAGTCTTGCCAAGAAAATTCTAGGAAAAACCACCCTTTTGTTTGTATAAAAACTATCTACTTAGCATGATTAGTCCTATATTTTGCCCCAGGATTCCAGGAGGGATGATATAAAATAGACTCTCTTGGTACCATTTTACCTTTCTAAAATCCACCAAACTCTTCATTTCTTTTTTTTTCTTTAGATTTTATTTATTTATTATAGACAGAGGAAAAGGGAGGGAGAAAGAAAGGGAGAGAAACATCAATGTGTGGTTGTCTCTCACAAGACCCACCCTGACCACCTTCCCGCCCACCCACCCGCCAGCCACTAGAGACCTGACCTGGCCTCCAACCCAGGCATGTGCCCTGACTGGGAATCAAACTGGCAACCCTTTGGTTCACAAGCCAGTGTTCAATCCACTGAGTCACACCAGCCAGGGCCCACAAACTCCTCATTTCAAAACACTTTTGTTGCCCAGGTTTTCTAGTAAGGGATTATGAACTTGTATTGTTGTGAATTTGAGGATTTGTGGTCCAGTAGGCAAACAGGAAGTCCAAGGGCAGATTAAATAGAGTACTTTACACTATAAATATTTCATAGAAATATAGATTGATGTTTGGGGTTGATGGACTTGCAGAAGTCACCTCTTGGTCTGAGTCTAAATTCCAGTGAAGACAATATGTGGTGAAGAAAGCAAGAGTTCAAGAGTTTAAAAGTGCCTGGGTCATGGGGCCTTGGGCAAGAATGTTCTCCTCTCTGAATCTCATCCATAAAATGAAAGACGTGGACAAGATGATCCCTAAGGACATGTCTTCTTTTCAGATTACACAATTCTCTGAACTACTTACAAGAGGGAAAAGGAGCCAGGTAACCAGAAGTTCAGAAGAGCCTTGGAAGTGGGAAAAACAGGAACATAGTGACATGTTCCTGTTCAATAGTAGGGATGGAAATAACTCAAGCTGTTCAACTGAGGTTCAGTAAATCATGCCACCAGTTATGGAACTGTTCATGCTCAGTACCTGGGTGTTCAATACGCCTAAGACCCTGGATTGAAACAGCCCTGGCAATGAGTGGATCCTCCAAGGAGGATCACCATCATGCTGAGGTTATGACATTGATTTTGCTGAAATCAATTTGGTTCTGTTTAGTGCATACCTAGCAGATTTACCAGATTGTGAAAATGAATGTTTTCTATGCACGTGGCTGATTTTTGCATGCATCTGTTCACTCATCTAAACCTTAGTTACATGTTGCTAGGAGAATGAAAGGCTATAATTTCTTCTTTTTGAAGCAGGAGTGGTAGAGGCACCATTTACAATTCTGCACCAAAATGGTAAACCACTTTTCTTCTTATTGTCTCAGGAAAAAAAGAAGCAATATGGCCATATTTCCTTTTGGATTTGCAAGTGATACTGACCTTAATGGGAGTCCAGTGCCTGAGAATACGGTCTCCAGAATATAAGTATCCAGTGGAATGTAAACATGAGTATTTAACTATATTATTTTCATGTAACATTAATAAGCCCTCACTACCTTGTCACATTTTCCTTTTAGATGACAGTGCTTTCTTCAGATGTCAGGGGTCAATTGCAAAAACAGTAATACTAGTGTTTATTTAGTACTTTGAATTTCTGGGATGCTTTTATCACCATTAATTAGTAAACCATAAATAATTTCTGGCATAGCCACTACCGTCCTCAGTGTTCATGACACAATATGCTCTAGTGACTAATAAATAGGATGGACTTTGGAATCACTCAAACTCAGTTTTGGGTCTGAATTACTGAGGGTATCTAGCCCTAAGCAAGCCTCTGCGTTCTCATCTGTAAAAGGGAGACAGAGGCAGAGTGTGTATGAGAATTAAAATCAGAATGTGCATATTAACTACATAACTTGGTGCCTTACCTGTAAACTGACAGCTGCTTTGCATTTCTCAAGTCTTTCAGCCTCTGGAATGACATTAAAGAGAATAAATTACTTAAAACAGAAAAATTGCCCTGCCTCCTCTCCAGACTTCCTCTCCCTGTCTTTCTTAAACTGCTAGAACCTCTCAGTTCATTACTTGATTATTTATTTATTTATTTATTTATTTATTTATTTATTTATTTATTTTTTAATTGTTGTTCAAGTACAGTTTTCTGTCTTTTACTCCCATCCCAGTCCACCCACCCAACCCACCCCCCTCCCTCCCATTTCCACCCGCCCTAGTTTTTGTCCATGTGTCTTTCATACTTGTTCCTGTAAACCCTTCCCCTTTTCCCCTGAAATTCCCTCCCCTCTCCCTTGTGGTCCCTGTCAGCCTGTTCTCTATTTCAGTGTCTTTGGTTATATTTTGCTTGTTTGATTGTTCTGTTATTTAGGTTCCTGTTAAAGGTGAGATTGTTACTTGATTTTGCAGAGAAATTTGGTTTTCTTTGTCTCCTAATCCATATCTGCCTTACCCTGAGGGCTAATTTTCCACTAGCAAATGGCCCAACCACTTTCTCTTTTTAACCAAACAAAGTAGTTCTTTCTACCCTTAGCCTAACTACATTGAGGGCGATTAAATTGATATTTTTAAAGAGTTTTCTGAAACAAACAAACAAACAGAAAACACATTGACATAGACAGCAGCATGGGGGTCACCAGAGAGTAAGAAGTGGAGGAGCATGGGAGGCAGTATTTAGTATAAGTACAGTTATCCATACTTTAATAGTTTCTGAATTACAGTAAAAAACATGATATAATTATGTTCATCATGATTATCTCAGTATTTACTAAGTACCTAAATGTTCAAGGCATTGTATTGGTTAGTCTTGGCAAGGGAGAGAAAAATATGAAATAGCAGTTTTTCATTTTTATTTTTTGAGGTAAACCCATACTGCTTTCCACACTGGCTACACCAAACTGCATTCCTACCAACACTGCAAAAGGGTTCTCCTTTCTTCACATCCCCACCAGCACTTATGGTTTGTTGATTTATTGATGATAGTCATTCTGACCAGTATAAGGTGATTTGTCACAAAAGCCACCACATAGCAATCGTGATCCTGAGAAAGAAGAACAAAGTTGGAGGAATCATGCTATTTAATATCAAACTATACTACAAGGCTATAGCAGTCAAAACAGCATAGTACTGACATAAAAACAGACACAAAGATCAATAGAACAGAACAGAGAGCCTAGAAATAAACCCACGCCTTTATAGTCAATTAATATTTGACAGAGGAAGCAAGTACATACAATGGGCTAAAGATAGTTTATTCAATAAATGGTGTTGGGAAAATTGGACAGATATGTGCAGGAAGATAAAATTAGACCACCTTGTTATGCCACACACAAGAATAAATTTAAGTCTTTATTTTCTATGTATGTGTGTGCATATATGTGTGTGAGAGAGAATGAGAGATGAAAATGTAAATAAGCACTGATGTAAGAAAGGAAAACCTGGAATCCAGTTCTTGCCTTACCCCTTGTTAGATGTGAGAATTTGTGTGGCAGAGATCAGCCAGCTGGTCACCAAAACCCACTTCCACTTCTTCCTGGCACACAGCTGATATTTTCCAGCCTTCTTTGCATTTATGTGTTGCTTTGTGATTAAGTTTTGACACACAGAATGTGGGTGGAAGTGACATACTACTTTCAAACCTCATCCATAAAAACTTCACTATCTTCCATGTTCTTTCTCCTTTTTGACTGTTAGTAGCCAGAGAGAGACCTTAAAAGTTGTGGGTCAAAGATGATAGAACCACTGGCAGCCTGGGTCCCTGAAGATTGTGTGGAGCAAAACGCACAGCCTTTGCCACTCCATTCCACTGCAGATTAGATCCATCTAACACAAACAAGAAAGGATCTGCTATTGTGTGAAGCCTGTATGACTGTGAATGTCTCTGTTATAGCAGCTCACATCACTATAGCTAAAAAGTAAAGTCCTGTCCCGACTGGTGTGGCTCGGTTGGTTGGACATAGTTCTGCACAGCAAAAGTCCACTGTTTCAATTCCCTGGCCCGCACATGCCTGAGTTGTGGGCCAGATTCCCGGTTGGGGACATGCAAGAAGCAGCCCATCAGTGTTTCTCTCCCTCTCTTCCCACCCTTCTCCTTCTCTAAAAATAAATAAATAAAAATTAAAAAACAAAACTGAAGTTCTTCACCCTCTTCAGTTTCTGTAGCTGCAAGATAGGATTTACTTTTTGCAAAGCTTCACCAAATCCTCTTGAGACTGAAATGTGATGCATGTAAAAATATTTTCCTTATTTTATATTCTATTTCATCCTAGTCCCCTGCATCTTTACATAGTTGCAGTAATAGTTTAAATATAATTTTATATTTATCTCTTTTCACTTGATACCACAAGCATTTTTCCATATTGCTACAGTCTTCATAATTACAAATGTTAATGACTGCTTAATATTCTATCAAGTTGATGTGCCATAATTATCTGAAAAAAGTGTGAAGACGCTGCAGTTATACTGTGTTTTGGGAAAGCTCAGCTTAATCAAAGCAGTTAAATCTGGGATTGTGGGAGTTACTAGTCCTAAAGTTAAAGGAATTTTTCTCATGCAAAGAATTCTCTACAATGGACTTTTAAATACTAAGAAGCTTCTTTTGTGTTTCTTTTGTATAATTGAAATTACAAAAATGTAATACACCATCAGCTACCTACTGTATAAAACAAAGCATTTGTATTTTATACTACCTACTGTACAAAACAAAGCATTTGTATTTATGACATTTGCATTCAGTGGCTACTGGTGGCAAAGAATCCCAGCTTCTCTAAAGCAAATCTGATCCAGGTGATCTTTCCTGAGTGTCCCACCATCTCCACTTGCAGTGGTCTAACCAAGCAGAGAGGATCATATGGGGGCAGTGCTGGGGGTATGGTAATCACATGTGCTCACATTTATATCTGAACCCATTGTTTTTGCACATGCCCATATTTTGAAAATCTTGTTTTAACTGCAAAAACAATATAAGAATGATAACAGAGTAATAGAAATGGGAAAAACTGATCCAAAATTCATCACAGTAACATATGTACTGCTTCGATATTCTTTGTTTACCTTGTTGTATGCACATAGAATGTATACCTAGTTGTATTTGTCTTGAATATAGTTTTATTTCCTCCGTCCATCATGTAACTCTCTGCAGGGATCATCGTCACATTACCTCATCAGTACAAAAGTCCCCACTATCTAAACTCTCGCCGTTGAAGTAGTGACTATAACAACTTGTAGATCCTTTTAACCGAGAATTTGCCATCTGGATCAAAATTCCCACATGGGTTTACATATGTGTGCAGCCCAGAACATTTTGGTTGAATATAGATTCGAATTAGTGCAGCAGAGGGTGTTCAGCTGTTCTTCTGTGAGGACAGCAATGCATGTCATTTAAATGTATGCATTATTACTAATGTCCACCTCATGTTATTGTCTTCTACGAAAGGTTCCTTAGCATATTGTCTCATTATTTTTGTACATTACCACACACATTAAATATGGCATAGAATTAAAACATAAGTTATATTCACTATAATACAGTATCATGTATAGTAAAAAACATACCCGTGAGTGCTCATTCATTAAATAATTAGACATTAATATTTTAAATCCTTTACACTATGTAGAAAATACTTGGTGGGTTGTTATATAAACTTAAAAAATTTTTTTTGAGGGAACTGATTGGGGATTTTGGGTGAGCTGCAAACACAACACTATTGTCAGTCTATTTATAATGAGGAAATATAGGCTCTTGCTATCCAAAAACTTACTATGAAGCCATTTATTTACAAGGAATGGACTAGATTTTGAATATTGAAGGATGTCTATATTTATCTGTATCCCTTAGTAGTCTCTCTGCATCTTAAAAAACAAACTATACTAATCAATAAAACAAACAAGCAAGCAAAATAGAACCAGAGACATGGAAATAAAAAACAGACTGACAGTGACCAGAGAGGAGCAGGGAAGGTGATAATGGGAAAGAAAGGAAAGGGTCAAGTTAAGGCACATGTATAAAGAACACATGTGCAAAGACAAGGGGTCTGGGGGAAGGATTCAAGGTGGAAAGTAGGGATTGGTAGGGCAGGAGAAAGTAATGGGGGAAAAATGGGCACAACTATAAGTGAATAACAAAAAAGTTTTTTTAAAACAGAAACTATAGTGTATTTGTTTTTGCCCAGCATAAAACACAGTGCCTGGCACTTAAGTGGTTTAATTTACATTATTCTGGAGTAAATGAATAAACAAATTTCATAATTTATCAAAAATTGCTCCTGTTATTGAATAAACATATCTCTAATTTTCATTTTCTATAGAAAATTAGTCTGATTTCTCTTGTAAAGGTCATAGCCAAGGAATTTCAGTGTGTGTTGCAAGGCAGCACCAAAGCATTACATGAATATGGTCGAAAGTCCTCCTTCCCCTTATTTTCACAGCAGACCCATATGGTTTGCTGTGATTATACAGGGATAGGCAAAAGTAGGTTTACAGTTGTGAGTACGTGAAACACAGTTTTTCCTTGTATTGCCTATTAATTATTGCATTTTGTATTATAAGTCTACTTTTGCCCACCCCTGTATTTGCTTGTCTGTTTTACCTGACATTAATAATTGCTTAGTTTTCTTTATTCATTTTACCTTTTTTTATTAACTGAAGTTCATAGTTTACATTTGGATTCATTCTTTGTGTTGTACAGTTTATGGGTTTTAACTACAGCATAAGGCCATGTATTCACCATTACAGTATCATACAGAATAGTTTTATTACCCTAAAAATCCCCTTTGCTCCATCTACTGACCCTACCCTCCAAGTGAACCCCCTGGAAACTACTGATCTTTTTACTTATCTATAGTTTTTGTCATTTCTAGAGTGTTGTATAGTTGGAATCATATGTATGTATCAGACTGGCTTTTTTTAGTTAGTGATATGCATTTAAGGTTCTTTGTGGGGTGGCTTTTTTTTTCTTTGTGGCTTGATAGCTATCCTTTTTATCACTGAATAATATTCCATTATATGAACATACCAGTTTGTTTATCCTTTCACCGATTGCATGTGCTTTATTTTCTATATATCACTCACTATTCAAGTCCCAAACTCTCCAACAGAGCTGTAAAGTATCTTTAAATACATTAAAGAGCCTGTAAGTCCTTTTTTTCTTTCTCCAAAGTTGCCATCCATACCATTCCACTCTGTACTAGCTACCCACTGAATTGTTGTCTGGTAGCTTCCCTTTCTGTTATCCTAGGAAGTCCTTTCACCTGACTTCTAAATTGGGTCTTCATTTTATTGGATCTCTTATATTTTTATTTCTTGGTTTATTCTATCATCTTAATGGAGCTCATTCTCCAGTAACTTACTCAGAAAGGACATATGTGACATAATGTTTAAAAAAGCTTTGAAATGTCTGCAAGTCTTTATTTTATCTCATAGTTCAGACTTTTGTAGACTTAAATTCCAAGAGAAAAACTAGTTGGCTTGCTGGTGATGGCTTAGTATAAGAATGCTATTAAGAGATTACCGAATGGTTAGGATTCTATTACTTCTTATATCTTTGTCTAATTTTTTTCTACCAGCTTGAAAGCCATCTAACTTATAGCTCTTCCCACCTAATCTTTTTGTAAAATAGTTTGAATTGGCCTTGTTTCACTAATTGAGCATTAGAAATAATCTCTGGACTTCTGGCCAATATGGAGGCATAGATGAAAATACTGTGCCTCCTCACACAACCAAAATTAAGGACAACAAAGATTTAAAAACAAAAACACAACCAGAACAGACAGAAAATTGAACTGTACCAAAGTCCAACAACTATTCAGCCAGACCAGTAACAGGGGCGGAGATGGCGGCCAGCAGAGAGGGGTTGCAGCAGGAAAAGACAGTGGCTGACAGACCCCTGAATGCAGGCAGCCCAGAACTAGCAGATCCCAGGTGCAGGGAGGAAACGAGCAGATCCAGTGAAGAGCCAAAGGTGGTTCACTGATCTTGGTCACACTTTCACAAGCAGATAAACTAGGCAAAAATGGGCAGTGAGACAGACCATGCAACCTAGGGCCCCAATGCCAGGAAATAAAGCCTAAAAGCACAGATTGAAAACACTTGTGGGGGTTGAGGTGCAGGGAGAGACTCCCAGCCTCTGTTGGAAACACCCACATGGTCCTAGAATGTACACAAGCTCTCCCACCCAGGAGCCAGCACCAGAAGGGCCCAATTTCCTGTGGGAAGTGGCAGAGGGGACTGAAATTCAAGAGAGAGTGAAACAAGCACCATTGCTCTCTCTGTCACCTCACCCCCACATACAGCATCACAACCAGTTACTGGGTTGACCCACCCTGGAGAATATCTAGGGCTCTGCCCCTCACTACATGACAGGCATGATCTGACCAAAAATTATGCCTCAAACAGAAGAACAGATCAAAGCCCCAAAGCCAACACTTTTAAGCAACCAAGAGATAGCCAGCCTATCAGATGCACAGTTCAAAACACTGGTGATCAGGATGCTCACAGAACTGGTTGATTCTGGTCACAGATTACATGAAAAAATGAAGGCTACACTAAGTGAAATGAAGCAAAATGCACAAGGAACCAATAGTGATGGAAAGAAAACTGGGACTCAAATCAATGGAGTGGACCAGAAAGAAGGAAGAAGCAACCAAACAGAAAAGAATGAAGAAACAAGAATTCAAAAAAATGATGAGAGGCTTAGGAACCTCCAGGATATCTTTAAACATTTCAACATCTGAATTATAGGGCTACCAGAAGGGGAAGAGGAAGAGCAACAAGTGGAAAACTTATTTGAACAAATAATAAAGGAGAACTTCCCCAATCTGGCAAAGGAAATAGACTTCCAGGAAATCCAAGAAGCTCAGAGAGTCCCAAAGAAGGTGTACCCAGGAGGAACACACCAAGGCACATCATAATTATATTAGCCAAGATTAAAATGAAGGAGAGAATTCTAGAAGCTGCAAGAGATAAGGAGATAGTCACCTACAAAGGAGTTCCCATCAGACTGTCTGTGAATTTCTCAAAAGGGACGTTACAGGCAAGAAGGGGCTGGAAAGAAGTATTCCAAGTCATGAAAGGCAAGGACCTACATCCAAGATTGCTCTATCCAGCAAAACTTTCATTTAGAATGGAAGGGCAGATAAAGTGCTTCTCAGATAAGGTCAAGTTTAAGGAGTTCATCATCACCAAGCCCTTATTATATGAAATGTTAAAGGGACTTATCTAAGAAAAAGGAGTTAAAAAGGAGTGAAAGGACAGCAAATTCACAGTTATTAACAACCACACGTAAAGCAAAAGCAAACTAAGTGGACAGCTAGATCAGGATGAACCATAGATATGGAGATCACATGGAGGGTTAGCAACAGGGGAGTGGGAGGAGGAGAAGGGGGGAGAAGGTACAGAGAATAAGTAGCATAGAGGGTAGGTAGAAAATAGACGGGGGGAGGCAGGAATAGTATGGGAAATATAGAAGCTAAAGAACTTATGACACAGACATGAACTAAAGGGGAGAATGGGGGAAGAGGGTGTGCAGGGTGGAGGGGAATGAAGAGGGGGAATGGGACAACTATAATGACATAATAAAATATATAAAAAACAAAACAAAACATGAACAGTGAAAGGACAGCAAACTCACAATTATTAACAACCACACTAAAAGGAAAGCAAACCAAGCAAACAACTAGAACAGGAACAGAACTACAGAAATGGAGATCACATGCAGGGTTAGCAACAGGGGAGTGGGAGGAGGAGAGGTGGGGAGAAGGTACAGAGAATAAGTAGTATAGATGGTGGGGAGAAAATAGGCAGGGGGAGGGCAAGAGTAGGGTGGGAAATGTAAAAGCTAAAGAATTTATGACACATAGACATGAACTAAAGTGAAGGAATGTGGTTGGGAGGGGGTGTGCAGGGTGGAGGGGAGTGAAGGGGGTAAATGGGACAACTGTAATGGCATAATCAATAAAATACATTAAAAGAAAAAACAGAATTAGCCTAAATTCAGAGTTTCAGCCAAGATGGAGGTGTAGGTAGAAACCCCTCGCTTTCTCACACAACCAAAAGGAGGATAATAACCAGTCTAAAATCAATAAACAACCAAAAGCGCCAGAAAAATCAAACTGCATGGAACTCCAACAACCAAGGAATTAAAGAAAAAAATCAACCAGAACAACCAGACTGTTAGGGCGGACAAAGCCGGCCAACTCAGAAAAACTGCTGTGAGGTGGCTGAGGGGTGGGGCTGGCTGCTGAGCTCCAAGGGCTGCATGGGAGGGACTGACTTAAGGTGAAAACTGAGACTCAGAGCTGATTGTGGGCTAGGCTGGGGTTGCTGCCATGGGAGAAACTCCCAGTCTCACAAGAGTTCTTTGAAAAGTGGGCTAGAGACAAGCAGGTGAGCTGCATTGTTCTCTCTCTGGCCCCTCCCCCCAAGCAGCAGTGCAGCTCAGCAGAGAGGGTTGCCCTGCCCAGGTGATTACCTTAGGCCCTGCCCCCTTACAACTTATCAGGTGTGCCAAGGCAAAGAAATATGGCCCAAATGAAAGAACAAAGCAAAACTTCAGAAAGAGAACTAAGTGATGAGGAGATAGCCAAACCTATCTGATGGAGAATTTAAAGCCCTGGTAATCAAAATGCTCACAGATCTGACTGAGCTTGGTTGACAAATGAAAGAACAAATGAAAGATACCCAAAATGAAATAAAGCACAATATTCAGGGAACCAACAGTGACAGGAAGGAAACCAGGACTGGAAGCAAAAATTTGGAACAAAAGGAAGAAATAAACATACAATTGCAACAGAATAAAGGAATAAAAATTCAAAAAAGTGGAGGGACAAACCTCTGGGACAACCTGAAACATTCCAATATCTGAATTATAGGGGTGCCAAAAGGAGAAGAACAAGAGCAAAAAATTTAAAACTTATTTCAACAAATAATGAAGGAAACTTCCCCAATCTGGTGAAAGAAATAGACTTCCAGAAAGTCCAGGAAGCCCAGAAAATCCCAATGAAGTTGGACCCAAAGAGGAACACACCAAGGCACATCATCATTAAGTTATCCAAGATTAAAGATAAAGAGAGAATTCTAAAAGCAGCAAGAGAAAAGAAGACAGTTACCTACAAAGGAGTTCCCGTAAGACTATCAGCTGATTTGTCAAAAGAAACCTTGCAGGCAAGAAGGAGCTGGAAAGAAGTATTTGAAGTCATGAAAGGCAAGGACCTACATCCAAGATTGCTCTATCCAGCAAAGCTTTCATTTAGAATGGGAGAACACATTAAGTGCTTCCCAGATAAGGTCAAGTTTAAGGAGTTCATCATCACCAAGCTCTTATTATATAAAATGTTAAAGAGACTTATCTAAGAAAAAGAAAATAAAATATGAAAATTAAATGAAAACAAACTCACAACTATCAACAAATGAACCTAAAAGAAAACAAAAAGAATGAAAACAAAAACTAAGCAAACTACAAGAACAGGAACAGAATCAGAGAAATGGACATCACATGGAGGGTTTTCAGTGGGGAGGGTAAGGGAGGAATGGGGGGGAAGTACAGGGAAGAAGAATCATAATTAGTAGGCATAAAATAGAAGGGTAGAGAGAAAAATGGTATAGGAAACAGAGGACTCAAAGAACTTTTATGTACAAGCCATGTACATGAACTAAGAGGAGGGCAATGCTGGAGGGTTGTTGAAGGGGACAGGGTGGAGGGGCAATAAAGGGGAGAAACTGTAATAGCATAATCAGTAAAAAGTACTTAAAATGAAAATAAAATATTTAATAGTTAGAAAGGTATGTTTTAGAGAAGATTGTCTATAAACACATCTCTTCCTGCCCAGATCTTAAAGTCTTGTTAATAAGCATCACCCACCTTCCCCTGTCTTCTTCTGTAACTTGCTTTCATCTTCCTTAATTGATACACACTCACACAAGCATACTTGTCTTACTCTCTTGCTTTCTCTTTTCTTCTTTATAAGTCTGCAAAAGTTTGTGCACACAATTGGATTTCCTTCTAGCTGTTTCGTCTCTGTACTCCATCCAAAAATGTTTTCTGTCTCTAATTTCATAAAGATATTCCTGACTGAGAATGTCAAAGCACTGAGCTGAAGTGCTTAATTCAAAGTTGACTGAGCCAGTGATGATCAGCTGAGGAAATGACCTTGAATTTTTTCTTAATTATTTGTGAGCATGTAAGTCTTTACTTGATGGAGTATAATAAAATATGGTATAAGAATCCTGTTTCTCATCCCCTGCCTTTTATTGTGCAGAGGTTCCCACTGATTTTCAATAGAGCTCTCTGCACTCAAGGAAACACACATGGAAAGGAAAAAATAGCTGGCTATATGTGGGAATATCACCTTTAGTGAAGGTTTTCCATAAGCAAAGAGTAATTTCATGATTTATTGGCATTCAGATTCTGGCCACATTTATG